>NW_017731408.1:3042246-3077312 GCF_001890085.2 Hipposideros armiger | reverse complement strand
TGAAGACTTTCTGAACCTCAATCTCCTCTACTGTATAATGGGAGATAATAACACCCACTTCATAGAGTTATTGTGAGGTGTGCAATAGATGGCAGCTATCAGTGTTAGAAAGCTGCATTTGGGGCTGGATGCTGATGTGTATTGGGGGATTATACTCCAGTTGGAATCCTAAAGAGGTCTCCAACCTGTAGAGAGAGCTATACGTGTAGTTTTTGATTCAGTGACACATTCACATTGAGTATTCTAGTTTATAAGACATGAAAGGAAGTTCAAAGCCTTTGTGGAAAAAGAAAACATTCATTTGCTCATTCAGCAACTATTTATTGAAACCTACAATATACTGAGTGTTGCAGTTTCTAGTCTCATTGAACTGGGATCTAATGGAAGAGATTGTGATTAATCAAATAACCACAAGTAAATAATACAGTCTATAACAAAAGCTATGAAGAAAATTTCTGAATTTTTTTTTAATCTTGGAGAATAGAACAGACTTTGAAAAATGTACTTGGGAAGTAGAATTTTTCCATTTCTCAATCTCTTTCATAATTGATCGTTATGATGTCAGTACTTGGGTTCAGTTGTTTGTGTATGTTGCTATTTGTTAAGGTACACTGTACAAAATTGGATTAAAACATAGAATCATTAAAATGGAAAACTGATGAATCTCTGAAGCTATCATTTTACATCATGGCCATGCACATATTTTCAAGGGACAGGAAGATCTGGACAGAAGCTTGTGGAGCTGTGGAGTGGAAGTGTAAGAAAGGCCAGGACAAGGTTCCCAAAGCGCCCGCAAGGTCCTTGGTCAGGAAACCCTGAGTCAGAGCAAGAGGAGGAGTGAGGCAGGACCAGAAAAACTAGGTCATGGCACCCAGGAAAGCAAGCCTCTGGGGGGCCCGTTTTTATGTTTTCGTTTGTATTCAAGGAATTTATCCGGAGTGTCTTCTCTGAGAAGTATTTTTCAAGCAGTAGGTCATGACCCATTTGTGCATCACAAAATAAATTTAGTAGGTCCTCACCGGCATTTTTTAATGAGATAGAAAAAAAATTAAAATAGAAAACGTCATCTATGTTTTGGAGTGGATGTGTGTACTAAGTGACTTCTGCGGCCCAGAGCCTGTTCAGTGATAGGAATTCTCTGAGGAGCATCCTGTTCCCTAGGTTTGTCAGGAGATGGTCCTTCTAAAGCTGAACCCTCTCTGAAGCAAGTTACACAGGGATGGGAGCCACAGAGTAGAGCTCCTACCCAGGCTAGAGTTCAGGGATCAGTCTGAGCTAGATCATATCTGGATGTGGGTACTGACACTGCAAAGAAACAATCTAGAAGAGATGTCCCTTAAAAATGAATGAGGTGGAGACCAAGTTCAAGGCAAAGGTGTCATCTCCTATGATGGGAAGGAAACGTATAGGTTGGAATTGCTTTTATTTGGCCATTTTTGACTTGCAAAAATGGCAACCTCGTATATTGAAACTAATAGGTGGGTTGGCCCACTTAGAGGCGTCTCTTGCGGACACGGCCTCTTTTAGGACTTCAATGTGGTGGGCAAGGCACTGATAACAGAAACAATTGTGAGTGGGATTAAACCTACAAAAATACAGTTTGCATCTGTATTTTCTTTGCTGGTCCCTTTACCCTTGAGCAACTGCTCTCTGCACCTGTCAGCTGTCTGATACTGAAGGCATTGTGTTTTAAACAAGGTATGCTTAGACGTAGCTTCCTTCTTTCCTTAGCATCTTCATGACTAAGTGCATTCCAAACACTGTACATGTTTTCAGCTTTATGTCCCCACATGATAAAACACTTCTTTTACTCTACTTAAAAAAATTAAGTTAATTTATATAAGAACTTTTCTCTTTTCAGAAGGATCAAGGGGTTGATAATTTTATTTGCAGATGTAATTTCTAACTTCACACATTCTAACTTCCCACATTGTTTTTGGATGACAGAGAATTCTCAAGGAAAGGGAAATGGCTAGTTGGTCTTCCTTAGATCACTTAGGGCATTCCAAAGGGGACTCCTGGATGATAAAAGGGGAGGAAAGGTCAAAGGGTGATTTTGTTTGGCAAGTTTGGCAAGCAGCGTGGTCACTTTTTTTTTTTTTTTAGCGTGGTCACTTTTTGCTGAGAGTTAAGAGTTGGTGGAGAGGACAGGGAGAGAATAGGCTCTTAGCTGGGGATATGGACAGATAAGCTGTGGGGGAAGAAAACTACTACAATAACGAAAGATGCTGGCTTTCACCCTGGGCATGAGCGGGGAGGGGCAATAGTGGTTATCTTCAGGGGCAGAGGAAGTGTCTCAATCCAGGGACTCCCAGAATGCTACATAAACTGTCAAGACAGAGATGCTGTTCTCTAGGATAACCACTTGTTTTTTTGATATGACCCACCTGTAGGCACTACCTCACCCTAAGTCTCTGACCTACCTTCAAGAATCTGAGTATTTCCAAAAGCTTTTCTTGGTCAAGTCCACATGCTTCTTTATTTCAGGGAGATAGAGAAAGAGAAGGAGAGAGGGGGGTTGGGGGGAGAGAGAGAGAGAGAGAGAGAGAGAGAGAGAGAGAGGTGTGTGAGAGAGATTTCTTTAAAATTCTAACATTCTAACATAAAAATTTTAAGTTGTAGAAAAAGTGTGTGCTTAGAAATGAGACAGACATGGGTAACAATTTATTGAATACTCACCACAGACTAGCTATGAGCCCTTGGGTAAGATAGTTAACAAGTTAGGAAACTCAAAGAGCTGCAGTTTCTTAACATGAAAATAGGGGAAATAATACCTCTTCTGTAGGTTGTTGTGAGGATTACATAAGATAAAGTTTATTAAGTGCAAGATCATTGCTGAGCAAGCAATAAATGAAGTTAGTTAGTATCTTTCCATTCCAACAAGCAGTCAAAGGACAACCACCACAGAATTTGCAATATTTTTAGAACATCAGAGTTGATTATAATATCAACATTTGGAGCACATTTACAGAATTTATAATTCAAGTTGGGGTTTTTAAAAAGGCTTTTGTGAAAGTGTTTCATGAGGTTGCTTAGACAGTTATGTGAAAATTCTATGTCAAAATCAAAGGAACTGCATCCAATTTTAATCCTTAAGTGATTACCAAATCTAAGAATTATCCAAGCACTTAGCTTTTCTTTCTTTCCACTTCTGCTGTTTAACCTTTGTCTGTTTTATTTAATTTTGGCTTCTCTATTATGGTTAATGTGAACAAGGTTTTGAACAAAGGCTTAAAAATTATAGATATTTTAGGCTTAGAGCTAAAACATACTTTAGGGATTATCCAGCCTAGTATTTTCCAGATGTTATTCATTCAGAAATAACATGTTATTTTATCATATCCTCATATCATTTACTTAATACTTTATGCTGACTGGCTTGAAAAAAAATCTTAATTCCCACGTTACTCCTAAGCAGTAATATTCATAAACATCACTAGTTTGATAGGCTAGTGAAATGACTACATAACTTAAAACAATTGTCCACCTACCACCTAAAATCATCTCATGTACTATCAATGACATGGGTGGCACACTTGGGTAAACACTAAACATATTTACCCCTCATTTTATGGACAAGGCCACTGAGACCCAAGAAAGGGAGTGATTTGCCTTGTCTGAGTCTCTCTGTGATTTCAACTCCAATAAAAGTCTTGCTATATTGAAGAATGTGGTAATTAAAAACCATCATGGTATTTCAGTTGTACCAACTCTCCCTTTCCATATTTCCCAAATACCTCCCAAGGTCCCAGAGAATAGGCAAAATGAGGATTGGCTTTAGAGAAAGATAAAACATTACTTATCGATAGCACCTTCAAAAAAACGTCAAGATGGCTCCAAGGACAAAAACTAGATTCTGTAATTTGTTGCGCCCTTAAAACAATTTTCACAGTCACCTGAACACATCCAAAGGCTGGCACACATGAACCTTTACACTTAACACCCGTTTGTGGATTTCACCCCTACTGACCAGATTATGGTTGGTGGTGTTGGCCTTCTCCTGACCCTGAATGCTTGTTCATTGAAACTCAAGTGTTAGTTCCTGTTTGCACCATTGTACCTTGTTAGAGAAGGTATTTCTATTCTCTAGAGAGGGAACAATAAGCTACTGTATGTTTGGTCTCCAGAGTTCATTTCTTCATGTTTTCATTAGTTTTATTCATAAGATTCTATTAGAGTCAATTGTTAAATTGCTGGAAACATCCCCAACAAAGGACAAAAAGGTTCTTCTATAAAACAAGAACAGTCCATCCCCTGCCCAGACCTGAAGGACCATAAATTAGTGTAATAAATTGCAGAATATAAGCAAGTAACTTTTCTTCCTATTCTCCTAGGAACCTGGGATTTGTGAGTCCACGTCTGAATCTAGGTCAGTAGCATAGTGGAAATAAAAAAAATCTTACTAAATATAAGTTGGAGATCACTGCTTTGAAAAACTATAATCCCATCTAGTTAAATCAGAGTCCATTATATTCACTTTGATATTTTCAGGTTATCATACATAGCCCGAAATAATTGAAATTATTGTTATAATTGTTAATAATATCTAATCTGAGACATCCTCTTTTTAAAAAGTTCTGCTTCCACTTCTAGAGTTTATGGTGAAGAGAGCCTTCCTCAGTTTATCCTGCCAGTTCCCTTTGACACAATTCCATTGTGGAGTCATATTTCCCTAGCATTTTGAAGATCCTAGAATTCCTTTCTCTCTATTTTGAATTCAAGGAAGCATTTGAATATAAACCTATTTTGATTCACTATTACAAAAAGCACATTATCCAAAGAGGTACAACATTTGAGAGTATGCCCAGTCATGTAATTTCTAGCCAAGAACATAAAAGCAAATACATCACTTAATATTTATTAAGAATTAAGTACTCAGAGGGGGTTAGTCACTAACAAAGACAGAAGCACATATAATTCTACGTCAAGTGAGAAATTTGAGCATATTCATTGGAGCGAGCTTTAATCTTCTATGAATTGTGCAATTTTAATAAAGCAACATGGGAGGAAATTACCACCGAGTGAAGAAAAGAGGCAATTTGGGGGAATTATAATGTATTGAAAAAACATGCCAAATACTTCTCTCAATACTGATGAATGGGATTGAGCCATATTCTATCTGAGCTTCCCATTGTTTTTGGATCCTACATTCTAGCAAAGTCTGAGAACAGCAATGTAAGGAGGCAAGGATGAAAATGTTGCAAAACTATTTGTTTTATAGTACAATGGCTGTTTATCTTATTTTAAATTAAATGTTCTCTAACAGGCAGTTGCTTAATGGCCCTCATGTACTCTCCCTCCCGCATGCACCTCTTCTGTAATTTTCCCACAGCTTTTCCCCAAAACGACCAGGGTGACTTTTGCTATTCTTTGAATCCTTTAAAACAAATGGCCAACCAACCATCTCTCTAACATACTGGTAGAGTGTTCCCAGAACAGTTATAAGTCACTCTATTACACATGATGCCTTGTGCATTCTATGAACTTCAAATTTCCCAATTACTTACTTGCTTTTAGCACTTTTCCCTGCAAACGCAGAAAACAGCTGCCATTCCCTTTACACCCTTAAAATTAGGTGGCAGTGTAAAAAACAATGAATGATGTGAAACAGGGCCCCTTCTTCCCCATTGTATCTATAGAAGAACTCCTTTAGGAACTGAGGGATCCTCTGGGGGACACTTCCCCCTGCCTGGGCTGCAGCCCCAGCCAGTGGTACCTGCACAGTCCCACCGTGCTGTAGACGAGCACACACTTGCCAGGTATTGCCAGGCTATGCCAGCCCTTGTCGCTTGCATTTAAAATGACAGAGGATGAGACTCTGACTTAGAGCCAAGTGTCATGCTCTTACAGTGCCTTTGTTAATTGCACAATTTTAAATAAGCAACTTGGGGACATTACAATACAGTAAAGAAGAAGGGCAATTTGGGGGAATTATAATGTATTGGAAACATGGCAAATACTGCCCTTAAGCTGATGTATAGAATCAGATCTCTCTGCTTATCATTCTGGTCCCTTGAGATGGACATGTCCACTCCTTGGACCCTCATCTGGATTCTTGGACTCCAAGCCTACCTTTGCCTTCTTGCCCAGTCAAGCCCCTTAGCTGGTTTGCCAGCTCAGGGGCCACACTTGGTCAGTTCCTCCAGGTTCATCAGATGCCTCCCATCTTATACTGGCTGATTCAGTGTCCCTCTTCTGTCATGTGACCTCTTTCACAGTGTACTAGGCCAGGTCAGCCAGGATGGATTCGACCTGGGACATTCTGGATCCTGGTTCTCTCTAGCCTATCCTTCTGTCCAATTCCTGCGATCTTGTACTGAATTCTGTCCAATTCCCAGAGTCATGAATTGAAGAATCCAAAGATAAATTAAAATTCTGGCCCCAAGTAATCAAAGAACAATGCAATTTTGTTAAAATGTGGAAAATGTAAAGTACTTAAGTAATCAATAGCCTTGAGAGTTATCATTACTCATAGGACTCAATAGTTTAAGCTGATGAGTACTTCTTAGTATTGTATTCTGGAGGGAAAGTGTTCAGATCCTTGGTCTGAGGGGGAAAAGTAGAGAGAGTGGCAAAGGCCAGAAACCTGTGAAAGGGGTTGGGAAATGGGACCAATAAGAAAGATAAGAAGATGTGGGGTATTTATTTGTGAGAAGTTATTAATTCACAACTTCATAACTCTTTAAGGATGTGATGTGACTACATGAGCATTGGATTGTATTGTCCTCTCATTTCCTCTGTTCAGTAAATACCACTGAGAGGACAAAAATGAAAAAAAGAAAGAAAAAGAATGTGAAGAGAGTGTATTCATGCTAGTGCTTCCTGAGGGTGGAAATAGGTAATGACTTAAAAGGCATATCATAGAGATAAGGAAAAGTTTCTTCAGAGCCACTAGACCATTATTTCCCAACACCCTTATTTCCTTTCTTATCCTCAGCATGGCCCAGCTCACATTGTCTAAGGATAAGTCATGAAGTGTTCATACTCCGAGACTCAGTAATTCCACTTTGAAGAACATACTCCAAAGACCAAAAAAGTAACTTCCACAAACTTGTTCATGGCAGCATTATTCAAACTGTAGTGACTTCTTCTAGGGGTCAGCCCAGCCCATGAACCACCCCTTCTTCTCTAGGAACTTCTCCCACTGTCCATCACAGGGACGGGGCACTGGCAGCCATGTTTATATTGGATAATGTCACCTCCTGAACTACAACTCAGCCAGAGATGGATCTAACGCAAGCTAGGATGTGGAACTGGGACAGAGAATTACAGGTTAGTCTTTATAATGATCAGGTGGTGAAATAAACTAGGGCTATGGATAACGCTATTCCCCTATAAGGAGAGACGATCAGGATCAGGATAAGAAGAATGAGGCGGAGTCACTAAGAAAAACAGAAATAAACAAAGAATGAACTAACAACTTTCTGGCTTCTTCCAGACTCCCAAATTGCATTTCTGCCCTTCAACTTCACGACACACTCCTCTATTCTTATAATAAATTGCCCTTTCAACTTAACATAACTTGAATCACTTTTTGTTGCTTATAACGAGGGTCTCAACTGAGATGCAATAATAAAAAATTAGAACTAACTCAACCCAAAATAAGAAAATGATTAAATAAATGACTATATGTTAGCATGATTAAATATCTTTTAAGGTGATGAGGTTTCAAATTGTCTACATGGGAAAATGAAGGCCATAGGGCAGAATGAACATATTTCTTGCAACTTTTAAATTATAGATTTAGTCAACAACGACTGAAAGAGTATACAAAGCAATGTAAACACTTACTAAGTGTATGGGATTTTTGGAAACATTGTTTATACAATAGCTTTAAATTTTAGACTGCTGGCATTTTGAAATAACGATTTAATTACCCACTTCAAATCTTTCTCAGAATATTCATTATTCTGGTATTAATATTCCCTATTAGTCTTCACTAAAAACTTGTAAGTTGTTCTTGAGTCTTTCTTTTCCCCAAGGAGCCTTGTCTTGGGAAATGATATTCAGAAGTCACAATTCTGGGTGTGATTTTAAAATCAAGTTTGCTTTTATATAGAGAATGGAATAAAAGCAAAGTGAGTAAAATTGGAGAAGTTGGTGAGGAGATGGTGTTGTAGTCCACCTGGACTACCAGTAAAAGGAGTCGGGGCTCTTTGGAGAATCAGCTGATTACAGGTCTGGGGTAAGAAATGTAAAAGACTAGTCTGGAATGTCTTGCCATACCAGCTAGTGGTGAAGCAATCCAAGACTACTGAGGTCATATCAAAAGGACTCAAGAATTAACTTGAAGAGACTCCCACTGGCCCCATATGGGATAATTTTGTATCGATAAAAATGATAATTGCAAGAGATTTGATCAGATTAAAATATTTAAATCCATGAATTCATAATGATATATTTGTTAAAAGAATCTTTGAAGGATATTAAATTATTACCTATGTAAAAAATCCCAAAGAATCATTAAAAACAAACAAACAAACAAAAACTCATAGACCTAATTAGCAATTATAGCAAAGTTGTAGATACAAGGTTAAGATACAAAAGTCAATTGCTTTCTTATGTACCAGCAATAAATTTGAAATTAAAAACACAATGTCATTTACATTAACCAAAAGACATACTTAGGTATAAACCTAACAAAATATGTTCAAGGCCTATATAAGGAAAACTACAAAACTCTGATGAATGAAACCAAAGATCTAAATAAATGGAGAGATATTCCACCTTCATGGATAGAAAGACTCAATATTGTCAACATGTCAGTTCATCCCAAGTTTTTTGTTTGTTTGTTTGTTTGTTTTTACTTTTAACATTTGCTGGTATTTTCTTTTATTTTTTATTATTTATTTATTTTATTTTTAAATTAAAGTTTATTGGGGTGACAATTGTTACTAAAGTTACATAGGTTTCAGGTGTACAATTCTGTAATACATCATCTATATATCACGTTGTGTGTTCACCACCCAGAGTCAGTTCTCCTTCTATCACCATACATTTGATCTCTTTTACCCTCATCTACCATCCCCCCCTTTACCCTCCTGTAACCACTAAACTATTGTCTGTGTCTATGAGTTTTTGTTTCTTCATTTGTTTGTCTTGTTCTTTTGTTGTTTTCAGTTTTATATCCCACGTATCAGTGAAATCATATGGTTCTCAACTTTTTCTGTCTGAATTATTTTGCTTAGCATTATAATCTCAGGATCCATTCAAGTTGTCACAAATGACAGTATTTCATCTTTTCTTATGGCAGAGTAGTGTTCCATTTTGTATAGATACCACATCTTTATTCAATCATCTATCGAAAAATACTTGGTTGTTTCCATGTTTTGGCCACTGTAAATAAAGCTGCAATGAACATTGGAGCACATATATCTTTACGAATAAATGTTTTCAGATTTTTAGGGTACATACCCAGGACAGGGATTCCTGGGTCATATGGTAATTCTATTTTTAATTTTTTGAGGAACCTTCACACTGCCTTCCATAGCGGCTGCACCCATCTGTATTCCCACCAACAGTGTATGAGGGCTCCTTTTTCTCCACAGCCTCTCCAACACTTGTTATTATTTGTCTTGTTGATGATAGCCATCCCAACTTAATCTATAGATTCAACACAATCCCAATCAAAATCTTAGCCAGTTATTTTGTGAATATCAACAAAATGATTCTGTCTTTTTGATGTAAGAAGCCCACTCATTATTTTGAAAACCCATAAACAAAGGGAAAGAACAAGGCAAAAATAAAAGTAAATCAGATATGTCACTTTTCAGATTAAAACCTTTCAACTGTTTCATATTTCCCTTTAAATAAAAGTCAACTTGTAAGGCCATGCTTGATTATAACCAGACTCACCTTAATTGATGCCACTTTAGCCCCTTGCTTATGATGTTCGAGCCACATAAACCTTCAAATAAACTGTGCTTTTTCCTACCCTAGGCTGGCCCTTCCTCATGCTTCAGATCTCAGTTCACCTTTTCAGAGGGACTTTCCCTGACCATCACAGCAGGAAATCCTGTTTGTTTCCTCCCTAGAACTTACCAAATTTTGTATTTCTTTTGTTTGTTCATTTGTTTTTGCTTGTTTCTCCCAGTAAACTGTAAGTTTCAAGAGGAGGAGAATGCCTTGTTCCTGCCCAGGATCTGCCACTTGTGGGCACTTCATAACTATTTGTGGAAAAAGTGAATGAAGTTTTCCAACAAGTTGAGACTAGGTGGTTGAAAAAACAGATAAAACTCTTACAGAAACCAGTGAGGGTGATTGTGGGGTCTCTGGGAGGGCAGAAGTGCCAAGGTCTGTGTGTGTGAAAGAGCCAGGAGAGGACTGGCAATAAAGAGAAATGTGACTTCAAGGAGGAAGAAGTTTGCCATGGAGTTTAAGAAACAGGTGGGATCACCTTAGACTTGGGGGTACTTCTTATAAAGTGTTAAATTTTTAAAAAGTGCAAATACCACTTTAAAAATAAAAACTGTAGAATTCCTAGCCCTTCGCCTTTTTATTTGCAATTAACTACTCCCATGTTGCAGATAACAAATAATGGGCCCTTTTCATTATGCGCTTGGCTATGGCATTGGGAGGGACAAATGATTCTAAGAACTTTTATTATTGTATCTGATCTTTATATGTCTTGGTGGGAGCTTGATGTGTATAGATAGAAAAATCATCACAATTATATTTTGTGCTTTGACAGTTTAAACAATGACCCAATGCAACTTTATCCTTTATGATTTATCCTTTATCATCCCAAATTCTCCTTTTAATTTTTTTTCCTTCATTTTTAACCAAGAGGTTTTCTGAGGCTCGCTGTTGGCAAAACCTGTCATTGTATTTTCTGAAAATTTAGACTGAGGTAACTGAAATTCATAGAAATGCCAGGAAGCTAGCAGTATGACTTTTTTCTACCAGCTTCTTAATCAAACATATAAATACATTACAGAAAATTTGGAAAAATCAGGAAAAAGATGAAAGAAATCAGACCTCATCTCCATCACTCTGTTATAAATCTGATCTATTTTCTCATATGCTTATTGTTTCCTCGTTGTAATCTCAGTGTACATAAAAGTTTTTATCCTATTTTTCTTTCATTCTAAAACAAAAGGCAAATAAATAAGATAATTTAAGATAGACATAGATTGTGAAGTAAATAAAGGAGAGGAATGTAGAGTAAGAAGTAAGGGAAGATGTTATGAAAATGTCATTTGAGATGGGACCTGATCGGCAGGAAAGAATCAGCTTTGTGAAGGTCTAGGCCAGAGCATTCCTCACACATGAGACGGCAAGTTCAAGCACCCATTGTTCAGGGAATGACCCTTGTTTGAGGAACAGAAAGGTGGCCAATGTGGTAGAATAAATGAGCAAGAGGAGCATGGAGGGAGCTAATGGAAGGAGGGGTGTGTGTGTGTGTGTGTGTGTGTGTGTGNGAGAGAGAGAGAGAGAGAGAGAGAGAGAGAGAGAGAGAGAGAGAGAAGTGGGGAGGGGGGTCCTGTGGGACCTCATAGAACATGGTAAGGAGATTATTTCTTGGTCTAAGAGAAATGAGTAATGTGAAACTTTGTAAGATTTTAAACAGGGCAGTGACTTCTCTGATCTAGATTTTTCAGAGTACTCTGGTCACCAAAGACACTGTACAGAAATTGTTTCTGCATGAATGAGGACATGCGTGCTAAGGACTAGATTCCAACTCATACTAGCTTAACCATTCCAAACCATGTGTCAGGGATTCTCATGAAAGTGGGGAGTATGGGGAGTTTAGGTAGGGTTATATCCGGGGTCCAGAGGATGTCCTCAGATCTTTCTTTCTCTCTCATTCATTCTGTTTCTCTTTGTATGTTGCCTCCATCCTCCAGCACTTCTCAACCCAATCAGCAGGGGGGTACAGCCGCCAATAGCTCAAGGTCATCCAAAAGAAAGAGAGAGTCTCTGTCTACTCTCACTTTGGAAAAATCTGGGAAAGGACCCAAATTCATCAGGCAAGAAAAATGTATTCTTCCTTTGGCTAATTACCATATACGGGGGGGATGTTATTGTTATTAGTCAAATCTGGGTCATATGCTCACCAGTTAACAGAGATGAGGTTGGGCTATCATGATGTACCTTCCTACCAGTATCACACCAGACTGGGAAGGGTTCTTTAAAGGAAAGGGATGCTATTACCAGAAGGCAATTGATTGGTAAACATGTTGGACAAAGGAGGAGAAAAAGCTCAAAACTATAGTTGCACTGCATGACCATTTGATTTTTGTAGTGAGTTTAGTTTTTTGCTGAATAATATTCCACCATATGTGTTTCATTCATACCTTGTTTTTGGTTCAAGCTACCATTTGACCAGTTCTATACTTTACTGAACCAATTTCTGACTGTTATATTAGTTGCTTCCAATCTCTTATAATCATAAATAATGTTCTATGACTGTCCTAGTGCACGTGGCTTTCTCTGTACCTTGTATTTTCTTCATCTCCCGACTAGGGACCCTGATAAATAGGCGGGAGATCTTTTTTACTTCTTGATATATTTTTCTAATTCATTAATTTCTAAAAGGTTGTGTCACTTGAAACACATAGCATATTCATTTTCTGTCCCCTCTACATTAATGATATAACTCTTTAATTGTGCCAATTTAACAGGTAAAAATGACATATCTTTGGTTTATTTGTTGCTTTTTAAATTCACACCTGCAGCTACAATTTTTTTGTTTAAAACTACTTATAGTAGCGCTTCTGTAAATGTTCTGAACATGCCCTTGGCTGATTTATTTATCTGTTAGGGTCTCAGTAATTTTTACATCTATTTATCTGAACTCTTTAGAGTTATTGGTCCCTTCCCATAAATGACTGTGTTTCCTAGTTTGCTGTTTGCTTCTTTAACTTTCAAAATTATGGTTGTTTATATGTTGTCAAAATTTTAATTCTTCTGTTGTTTTCAAGCTTAGAAATTCAAATTTTCCAGAGGCTCAAAAAATAACTAATTCTCCTTGCTTTCAGCTCATCTAAAGCTTGAGTTTTTTTTTCATCTTTATACATATTCTCAAATTTTTCTATTTATGATGTGAGGTGAAGATATAAGTTGATTTTTCTCCCAATTGCTAGCTCTTCAGTCCATTACAACTTATGGAATGATTCTTCCTTCCGAACTGATTTGTGATACAACATTTAACGTGTATTTTATACTTCCTAGAAACCATTTATAGGCAGGTTTACCACTGAGAGATTTGTCAATTCAATCCTTATATCAATACCATAAAATTTTATTTTCTTGTTGCTTTATAATGTGTTTTAGTGTCTGGTAAGTTTAGCTCCCTACCTCATTTCTCTTTAGAATATCCATGTGGTTTTCATTTGTTCATTTTTCCAGATGAAGGTTAGAATAACTTCCAAGTTAAAAAAAAATGTCCTATTAAGCTGTTTGTTGGAACTGCATAAACATTAAGAGAGAAAATTTCTGGAAGATGTCCAAAGGCTCGGATCAGTGTTCCCTACCATCAAGTAGATCAAGGCTCTGGAATCTGTTCTCTGTCCAATTCATTCTCTTTCTTTTGAGGGCAAAATTTATTTGCATGAGGAGGAAACTCCCTGTTCTCATAAAGCTATTTAAAATTTGTATTTTAAGAGATATTTCTGTTGTGGCTGATCTCAGAATTGAATGTAAGACTTAAAATTCCTACACTTTTTGTTGTCCTTTTTTAGTTTTGTTATTTGCATATATCTTTTATCACTTAAAAAAATACTTAGAACTTCAGGACAGGAATCCCTTGCATTCATCAAATTTATTTGAAAATATGAGGTCCATGTGCCGCTTTTTTGGATAGCCAGCTATCTGGTTTGCTTAATCATTTGCGAGTGTATCATAGACAGTGGGATCTGAAATCTTTATCAACTAATCCTTAGGTTTCAGCTATAGGTATCAAATATATAAATGGTGCCCCCTGGAGTTGTGCAGTGCATAACTCACATGGCTATATGTTTCAGCCCTGGGTGATAACAGTCTGCTGAGCTTGAAAGCCAGTGTATATATTTCCAATCTTCCAGGGTCATATCAAGGGTTGAATTATACCCTAAAACATCTAAGCACTTTTCTGGATACCTTTGGGACAACTGTATTTTTCCAGTGAGGGAAGGAATAATGACAATGATTAACAATAACTTTCGCTTTCATTATCTCATTGTATGCTCATTATAACTGTCTGTTGTGAGGACCCAGTGTTATTAAACCCCTATATTCGAGATGTGAAAAATGAGATTCAGACAGACTATGTGACCATCCAGGCTGGTAAGTAGTAGAGCTGAGCCTTCTGACCATAATACCCTACCTGCACATCACCTCTTCCTTCAGGGATATCCAAGGAATGCCCCCAATCTGTGTGTTTTTGTTGTTTGTTTGTTTGTTTGTTGTCATCTATCTTGAGTAGGTCATAGCTCCCAAGTGTTATATTCAAGTTTGGGGTCTCCTTGTGTGAGGTAGGATTTGGGGGAAATCAAATTGCTTTCCTTGTGTCATCTTTCTTTACCATTTGCATTGCAAAAGGTGTACAGATAAAACCAGCTTAAAATATGCACCCAGGCCAGATTTGAAAAATAAAAGAAGTCGCAGAAGGTCAGCCAGAGGATGGATGAATGTGGAAGCAGAAACAAGCAGCACCAGCTCTCTGCTTTTTGGTGATAAAAAGATGTCCTAATTGTATAAGTCTGTGTTCTGCTTTGTTTTGTTTTAAGCATCAAATGAGACACCCTTTTGGCTGTATCTCCCACCTCCTATGGCTGTATCTGATTGTCTATAACTTGGAGATCCTTAGAAAGAGCATAGCTAGTGTGTGTATGTGTGCATGTGGGAGAGAGAGAGAGAGAGAGAGAGAGAGAGAGAGAGAGAGAGAGAGAGAGAGAGGCACTCCAGGTGATTGTAGCATGTCTCAGATGACTTATAAAATCATGTACAAGCTTTCTGACTGCTTCAAGAGGTCGTAATTCTTGCATCCACTTATTTGCAACATAGGCTCCTTTACCTTTATTGTGCGTTTACTAAGATGCTTTCTCTGTCTTTATACATTGACCTAATCTTTGCACCTTTAGTGTTTTTTTCTTCTTCTTCTTTGGCAGGTAAACACTTTCTCTTCTGAAGAATCTTGTGATCAAGAGAATAAAAAGCTCTTCTTTGTAGCTCTCAAAATAAGGAGCAGTTTCCTTTCTTTCTATTCTGTATACTGCCTACCAGTGCTTTAGGTGGTACTCAATAGATGTTTATTTACTCAAAATAAAATAGATTCTAAAGAATATTATCTCAAATATCTCATTCATTCATGCACCTAGTTTCTGGGAACTCTTTTTATATTATCCTGGAGTGGAAGTCGGGGGCACACTAAAGCTTCTTAGACCTTTTTTTAAAATTTTTTATTTTAATTAATAGATTTTATTTTTTAGAGCAGTTTTAGTTCTACAGAAAACAATGAGCAGAAAATACATAGAGTTTCCATACTCCCCTTCCCTCTCCCCATGTCCCCCTGTTATCAACATCTTGTATTAGTGTGACACATTTGTTATAATTGATGAGCCAATATCGATACTTTATTATTAACTAAAATCCATAGTTTACATTAGGGTTTCAATCTTTGTATCGTACATCCTATGGGTTTTGGAAAATATATAATGACATATATCTGCTATTACAGTATCATACAGAATAGTGTCCTAGCCCTAAAAATCCTCTATGCTCCACATACTCTACCCTCCTCTCCTGACCCCCTCCCCCGGAACCCCTGGCAACCATTGATCTTTTATAGTCTCTGTAGTTTACCCTTTTCCAGAATGTCATACACTTGGAATCATATAGTATGTACCCTTTTTAAACTGGCTTCTCTCACTTAGCAATATGCATTTAAGATTCCTCCTTGTATTTTCAAAGCTATAGACTTTTTAAAATGCATCACAAATATGTATTCAACACCTACTATGTGCCAGGCAGAGTGACAGGTGCCAAGTATACTGCAGTAGACAAGACAAGCACTATCACTGTCTTTGATCAAAGCTTGGAAGCTCTCAGACATTCAGGACCCAGCATCAGCAGCTTTCCGCAGGCAACAAGTACTGTGCCTGTTATGCTGAAGGCCTTCTCTTTCTTCCCTGAGGAAATCGGTTGCTTACATTGTCAACCGTGAGGAGACCAAGTACCTACAAGTGATTTACCATGTTCCTGACGAACCAGTTCCTCCTCTTAGTGTAACAGGAATAGGCCCTTATGGTGCACAATGCAGATCCTGTTCTAATTCTGGATTACAAAAATCTGAGGAAGCCAGAGAAAGGCAGATGCCCCCAAAAGGTGGTCTCTACCAATTTTTTTTAGGAGCATATCTGGACCTTCCTCCCTACCAACTGACTACCATACATAAATTTATTTCTGCTTATAGTCAATAATAAAATCTAAAATTGTAGCTAAACTTTCAAAATATAATTTATGAGTCACCAGTAATATTGGTGCAAATAAAAATATAAGGTGTCCTCCAAGCCATTGCTGGTTTCTTCCCCTGAAATAGGCAAGATGCATTTTGTATGTGATACATTTAACTGAATTGACAAAATAAGGAAATCTAGTCCGAGACTCGAGTCAGTTCTATTTCATTAAAAAATATTGCACATTTTAGGTTTTTTGTTTGTTTATTTTTGTTCACTCTTAAGATTGAAGTAAAGAGATGGATCTCCATTATACTTAATAGTAGTTTTAAGTTTTCAGTGAATGTGGGACATAATTTACCCTAATATAAGGGGCAAGAATTTATCCTTTTACACAGGGAGTACTTTCTTAAGCTTTTTTTAAACCCGTTTCTTAAGAGTTTTTTGAACCCTGCTTGTATTTATTTTCTGATAAGACCAGATAATGTTAAAAACAGACTATATTACCAAACAAAGCAGTAGTACATACACAATTAGGAACAATACTGCTAAGAACATGAAAATGTACAACAGATCAGGAAGGTATATTAAGGTTTTTCTTTTCTCTTTAAGACTTGAGGTTTTTTATATTATCATATGTATTTACAGAGGCATGAGAACCAAACCGGTTTTAACCAGATTAGAAAATAAGACTACATATGATGATATCATGATGCCTGAAGAAATGAACTGAATAATTAAAACTCTGATTAATACACGAACACAATGGCAATACTGAGATACCCTATTTGTCACTGAATACTTTCATAGATTTTTATTTTAAAGTCTTGGGCCCACAAAAGAGGACTGTCAAAATGGTTATTAAATCACAAAGAACGTGAACGCCCACAAACAGACAATCCTTTTCATCCCTACTGCAAGAAAGAAACCTATAACTGAAAGATAAGAAAATCTGAAAAGGGGCTTTATATAATATATTAATTTTATATCAAGAATGTACATCTGTTTATGACAAAAAATTCTCCACGAAGGATAAGAAAGGGGCATGATGATTTCAATTATTCAGGATTTTTATTACTGGTATAAAAAAGAGAATTTTAAAATGAGAAATGTTTAAGATAATAGCTTGTTGCCCTCGTGGTCTGTTTTCACATGCAGGATGCAGCTGAAACTCTTTGTCTTGGAGACAATCTGTATTCTCTTTGATTACAAACCTGGTATATATTTTTTCCTTCGTTAGTCTTCTATGCTTAGACTCTTAATCGTGGCTGCTGTTTTTTCTCTTTTTTTTTTTCCCCCCTTCCTTTAATGAGGAGAGTAATACATGGAAAGAGCAGAAAATTGTAGTTGGGTGAAGGGATACCCAGGACTTGCCAGGCCCTCAGACAGGTGCTACAGGGGAACAGGATGAGTGAGTGCTTTCACTCAGGCAGTGTGGCAGTGAGCCAGTGCTGCCTAGAGCCCCATTGGAGCCGAAGGCTCGGGGAAAGTCAGCCCTTCTCATCTTGTCTTTATTAACATTTTGACTTTAAAAAATGTTAATATAAAATATTATATAATATAAAGTGGAGCTATTCAATATGTAGTGGAAGTGGTATAGCCTGTAAGATACATTTTTAAAAAAGGTAGTGGGAATGTTCTAGATTTTAAAAGACCAAGAAGACATAACAACCAAATGCAAAGAGTGAAGCGTGACTGGAGGCTGATATGAAAATACTTGTTTACTGAGTTGTTTGGTGCCTTCTTAAAATCCACATCTCAGGTGAGTGCTGCTTCCCTTGCCGCATCCTTGTCCCAGCCCTGAAAAGGACAATGAGGAACACAAGCATCAGCAGTGCAGTCGTGGGATCTGCAAATCAGGCAGGCCAGTCAGCCTGGGAACGGGATATGTACAAGGTGGTGCTGGGAGAAAATGCTGAAAAGAGAGATTTAGATCCTCTAGTGAACTGCCTCTATGTTTAATTCAGGAGGCAAGGGGAGGCTACTGAAAATCTCTTTTTTTTCCCTTTTGGTTTTTAAATTAAAATGCATTTTCAATGTTTCCTTAAATAATTTTCAAGCACTTTCATAGACGTCGTTTAAAACTTAAAATGTGTATTTGCTATTGTTTAAGATTTATGCTTCTTCTAAATCCAGTGTAAAGTGATGTGAGTGAAAATAGGATATCGGAGAGAAATTTAGAAGCAAGTAGGATAAAGACATGGTGATTGATATTAAACACAATTACTCTCAGCCTGGATTTTCCAGGACAATCCCAATTTTAAAATTTCTGTCGTATTATTTTCAATAGTACATTCTGCTCCTCTCCAACATTTTACAGCTTTGTTGAGGTGTAATTGATGTACAATAAATGCACATTTAACATGTACAGTTTATCAGTTTGATGCATATATATATATATATATATATATAAAACTGTGAAACCATCACAACAATCAAGTAATACACATATCATCACCCTGAAAGTTTTCTCAGAGCCTTTTTAAAGCCATCCCTCCTTCTTCTCACCCTCTGCCTTTATTCCCAGGTAATCATTGATCTGCTCTCCATCACCATAGGTTAGTTTTCATTTTTCAGAATTTTATATAAATGGAATTATGCAATCTGTACTGAATATGGGACAGTCTATAAGACACATTTTAAAAAGGTAGAGGAATGTTTGATTAAAAGAGACAGAGACATGACACCCAAATGCAACGAGTGGAACTTGATTGGAGGCTGGTATGAAAACACTGGGGAAAATTGGAATAGGACTGGATATCACATGACAATAGGGAATAACAGTGAATTCTCTCAGGTGTGAAAATGGTATTATTTTTACAACTCGTATGTCTAAGAATATCCTAACATTGTATGTTGAAGCGTGTAGGTGTAAAGTGTCATGTTTTCTGCAATTTTCAGGTGTTCAGTAGTGTGGTTTCTGCAATTTTCATTCAAGTGATTCAGAAAGATAGTTAAAGTGATATGGAAAAAATTTAACAACTGTTGAATCTACATGGTAGGTATATGGGTGTTAATAAAAGTATTTATAAAAGTTTACAAAAGTTCTTTTCAACTTCTCTGTAAGCTTAAATTTTTTATAAGAAACATTGGGGGGAAGGGAAATGACAAAAAATTAAAAATTGGGACTCTCCTAGAAACTCTAGCATATAATCAATCATCAAGTCTTTTTCCTACTTCTAAATCTCTAACTGATATCCTCATCACCCCACACTTGATTTAGAATAAGCATACATTAACCAAGAACAACAGTGAATCTCAATGTTCACCTCACATCATATATAAAAATTAACTTAAATTTGATCATAGGCCTAAATGTAAGAACTAAAACTAAAATATCTAGAAGAATACAGAGGAGAAAATCATAGTAGCCTTGGGTTTGGAAAAGATTTCTTTAATATGACACAAAAAGTATATAGTATAAAAGAAAAAACCAATAAATTGGATTTCATAAAAATTAAAATGCAAATTAAAACCACAATGAGATACCACCATCCGCCTAATAGAATGGATAAGATTTAAAAAAACTGATGATACCAAGTGTTGCGGAGGATGTGGAACAACTAGAACGCTCGTGTACTGCTAGTGGGAATGTTAAATTATACAACCATTTTCAAAAACAGTTTACCATTTCTCAAAAAGTTAAACATATACCAACCAAACAACCCAGTCATTCTACTGTTAGATATTGACCCAAGAGAAATGAAAGCGTATACATTATCAACAAGTGAATATCTTGTCTGCCTTTAACTTTCTTCTAACAGATTTAAGATCCATTAATAATCCTTGCATGAATTGATTATTAGGTTTTTTAAAAAAACATTAACTTTTAAAATTCTACAATTCTTTCTTAAGGAATTAGCTGGCTTTCTTCTAACCAACTTAAACAGAAAAGATTTTGAATAGAACAACTTTCCCATGTTTGATTTCCTTGAAAAATTCATGCTCACCTTCATGGCTTTGCTCAAAGAGCCCATCTTCTAAAACCTAACCTCATTCTCTTTCCTAACTTCCTAACCACAGACGCTGTTTTCAAGCCATACTGCACATATTATTTTCCTCTCATTTACTCCTTCATTCAAAAACATTTATTGTGTCCTGCCGTGTTTTAGGTACTGTTTTGGGCATGGGGCATAGTGGTGACTAAATCGGATGAAGTCTTTGGCCTATATTCTAGTGCACGTGTGGGGAGGAGGCTATAAATAATTATAATTACAATACAATGCCAAGTAGAAATATTACTGTGAAGAAAAAGAAAGCAATGGAAGAGGAAAAAGTGATGATGGAGTGGGTGCTATTTCGGACAGGAAGTCAAGGAAGGTATATCTGACAGCCATTGGTGCTGTGCCCACATCCCCTAGACACTCTGGAATGACCCGGTACAAGCCAACTTTACTGGAAACCCTCGTGACTCCCTGCCTGTAGCCTGAGGGCATCTCTCTATCTACATGTAGGCAAGCCCATGCCTGGGGAACAGCCCTCAGCCAATGGCAAATGGGAGTTGAAGGACAAACATCCCAGCTTTTCTGCTTCCTTGCGTGGGACAACTTTGAACTGTATCCTATTTGTTTTCCAAATGTTCCCTGTGGGGTTGAGCCACAGTTGTCCTCAGTGGTACCAGGCTCATGAAAGTGCTCTGTATTGTTTCCTTCTCTTTGCTGTTTTACTTCTCCACTCCTCTAACAGGACTTCCCGGTATCACACTTTATATTTCAAACACAGCTCTTGCAGTCAAATCCTGTTTTGGAGAAACCCATCCTAAGTCAGTAGGTCCTAGAAGTGATACAGGAAAGAGACCCTCACCATGGGAGTCTAGAATTGGATCCCTTGCAGATCAGGTGGCAACAAAGATCCTGTTACTGTTGGTCAGTGAGGCTGTGATGATCTCAGGCATGCTGTAATCGCTATTACTGAGCCTTACCTGTGATTAATTGGGATGGTGTGCAGGTGTAAGAAAACACACTAGCTTAGAGTAGCTCTTGAACTGAAAGATACAGGGAAAGGGGCAAGGGTAATTATTAGAATTTTAGAGTTGGTTTGTTGTTGTTAACTGCTAGAGGAGCCATGAAGGAAGAAAATAACAGGCTTAGGTCAGGCAACTGTTAATTTAGAACATGGGTTGAAAGAAAGCTAAAAATTTTCAATGGTATCTTTTAAAGGGAGTCTCATCCCCTATAGACAGAGTATAGACTGAGCTGAAAAATAAGACCTCACGATAGATCTTAAGTACTGCAGAGCTAAACAAACAAAAAAAAATGTTGAGGGCCGACTGAGTGGCGCATTGGTTAAGAGCTGGCTTGGGACGCCAGACGGACCCGGTTCGGGGAAAAATAAATAAATAAAATGTTGAATTCACAGCCCTGAAAGTTCCTTATGCTAATGTCAGGACACTGAAAGGGCGAGAGAGGGGCCCTGAGACCCCTGACGGAGATGTTTAGGTGGATTCTCTGGAGCTCTCCCTTTTGCTAGAGGAAACCAGTCTCCAACTGCATGGAGATTGTGCAAAGGCCTTACTTAGGGCAGATGCCTTGCAAGATGATGCTTGTCTGTAAGATCTTTCCCTGCCTCCTTTTATTGCTTCTAGCCTAATAATTAGAAGTCTTATTATGAGCCAAACAGAGGAATACTGCTATGTGAAGAAAGGAATTATTCACCTAAAGTACTGCAAAACCTGGCAAATACATACCAGCAGAAACTGAAAGAATTTGCCTGGATCTTAAATGTGCTGGATCAGGGAGCACAGACTACAAGGCGGTAGGGGAGAGTTTATTGATAAGGGTGCATATCCAGTGACTCAAGACAATATCCTGGTAGAAGGCCTAGAACTGTACCTAGTACATTGCAGGAATGGCTCCTTGAAACTTGAAAACAATGATGAGATGGAGATGCTGAAATTTCTTGGAAGAAAGGGGTAAAAAAATTCAAACAGGGTAGAATCAAGAATTCATTTATTATGTAATACCAGAAAATCAACCAGCTAAAAATGTTCTCTGGGAGGGTTCAGAGGACATTCCCTTCCCTAAAGTGATAAGAAATGTACTAGTACATTCTGTGAAGCTCAGAATTGCTTGTTCTCTAGATCAAGAGTGATGGTAAGAGATGCCCCAGAGTCAATGGGAATAATAGGATTCTAGAGGCCAGAATGGCAACACTAGACCATCAGAGGCTATGGGATGTAATTACGGCCACATGTATCAACCTCAATAAGCCTTAGGGACCTAATGTTAATGGGGGCAAAAGTGAGCCCCAGAAGAACACATGATTTATTTAGATTTTAAAAACATGCAAAATGAAAATGTGTGTGTGTGTGTGTGTGTGTGTGTGTCTGTGTGTGTCTGTGTGTGTGTGTGTGTGTGTGTGTGTATGTTAGGTTAGTAAACACAAAACTAGATTAATGGTTCTGGGAAAAGAGGAAAGAGGATAGAAATGGAAGAGGTATATATCAGGACTTCTAAGGTATTGACTATTCTCTTTCTAAAGCCAGGTGGTGAGTACACAGGTATTCATTTTATTGTTATTCTTTATACACATAAATTATACTTTTTCAATGTATTCAATATTTAACAAAAATAATTTAAAGAAATAAAGCTTAGCCATAATTCGCCATAATTCCTTGCTGGTCGTGACTCACAGTATAGAGTAGTGGAAGGAACATGGGTACTGGACACTGGCTTCAGCTCCAAATGAAAGCCAATTATTGGCTGTACAACCTTTGGGAAGTTACTGAGTCTGTGAGTGATAAGTTTCTCACCAGTAAAATGATTTCGATAATATTGAACCAGCAGGGTAATAGTAATGATTAAATGAGACAGTTTACATAAATTTTATAGTCAGTGACTAACACATAGCAGGTGCTTAAGAAATAATAGTTGCTGCTCAATAACTTTCCCCGTGGTTCCCATTTTTTCCCTTTTTAGAATTTTTTCATCTTTCTCACTTGACTTCTTTCAACTTAATTATTTCCTGTAAGCAAAACATTATGTTGGGTGAGCTATGCCTTAATGTTTCTTTTATGTTTTAAGTTAGTTCCCCAAATACCATTATCTCATTTGATCCTTTCAATCCTCAGTGCCCAGCACAGGTTGGAACATTAAAGGAGCCCCACGAAATCTTAGCAAATGAATGAATGTAATAGGTAGGTATAATGGGCTGAATTGTGTTCTCCCGAATTCGTACGTTGAAATCCCAAACTCTAGTACCTCAGAATGTAACTGTATTGGGAGATAAGGTCTTTAAAGAGGCGACTAAGTTAACATGAGGCTGTTAGAATAGGGCCCTCATCCAAAATGACTGGCGTCCTTGTAAAAAGAAAAAGAAGCCCCAGGGATGAGCTCCCAGAGGAAAGGGCATGTGAGGACATAGTGGGAAGATGGCCAACTGCAAGCCAAAGAAAGAGGCCTCAAGGGAAACCAGCCCTGCTGACACCTTAATCTTGGACTTTCAGCCTCCATAACTGTGAGAAAATAAATTTCTGTTGTTTAAGCCACTTGGTCTGTGGTATTATGTGTTATGACAGTCTTAGCAAACTAATACAGTTGGACAAGTATTATTATCCCCAAGTTATAAATGTATAAACTGAATCTCAACGGTTAAGGGGTTAAGGTTTATGTAGATTTACATAAGCAGTAAAAGGGCAGAATTGCCCACTGAATTGAATCTAGGTGTCAAATTCTGATTCTTTCCACCACAGCCTGCTTCTTTTCAAATTGTGCTATATTAAGATGTTTCAATCTGTACAAACTTAATTTTTAAATATAATTCTTGTTTCTATCAAAGTAATATAAGGGCTTGTTGTAAAAAAAGAAGAAAGAAAGAAAGAAAGAAAGAAAGAAAGAAAGAAAGAAAGAAAGAAAGAAAGAAAGAAAGAAAGAAAGAAAGAAAAAAGACAGACAGAAAGAAAGAAAGAAAGAAAGAAAGAAAGAAAGAAAGAAAGAAAGAAAGAAAGAAAGGATAGAAGGAAAAACAAGAGTCACCTGCCTTTCCCTTATCTAATGTGGCTTCCTCAGAGGCAACCACTTTCAACTCTTTAGGTGGTTTTCCCCTTTAGTATTTGCATGTAAATCACATGCTCATACAGATTTGTCATGATTTTTCAAACCAAGATATCATCTAAGTTACTGCTATTAAAGATGAATCATTAATAATCTCAACACACACACACACACACACACACATACACACACACACACACACATACCACTATCTCATGCCCTTCATCTTAATATTTTCATCATAATCTTTGATACTTTTCTTCTTCTGTATTGTCTCAGTTTTCTCCAGGTTAATTTTCTTTTTGATTTACATTAGACTTTTCTTAAATGTCTGGTGATCCTTGGCTGTCCACTCATGTTTCAGAAAAAGCCTGTTTTCTGCTGTACCTTGTACCTGTGTCTTCAGAGGCAATTAGTGACTTCAATTTTGGGCATTTTCTGGGGTTCTGCATCAAGAATTGGCTGATCATTGCTGGACATTCTACTGCAGGAACTTAAGTTTTAGCTTCCTATCTCTTAGTTATTTCTTGTCCATCCACTTTCTATCATCTAGAACTTTCCTGGTCATCTCTTTTCTGCTCTCATTTCACCCCCTGTCCTCTTTGTACTTTTTATTCTTTGACTGTTATTTTAGAGGGTTTTTGAGAAGTGGAGACAAACGCAGATTTTTAAACAGTAGTCTACATTTCTAATTTTGACTTTTCTTGGATTTTTATTATTAGTCAAAAAGTAATAGTTACTATCAGCTCAATGCAAATGATTAAAAATATCCATGAGGAAATATTTTTTTCAGTTGCTTCTGTCAAATCCTCTTTTACATTGAAAACCTCAACTTCTGTTACAAGTAATAAGAATAATATAATATTTCACACTTAAGCATCACTTATATCTGAAGACTTTCATGCTTAGAACAAGGTGAGGGGCCTGTACAGACAGGGAGAAAGAATGGGTGTGGAGTCAAATCCCCCACATGGAGGACGGCCCGGTGTGTGGGGACAAATCCTGAGCAGGGAGAGGAGACGATCCAGGCAGCGGTGTGGTGTGCTGGTGGGGGGTCAGATCCCATGAAAGATGAAGAGGGTGGCCTGTGGTGAGGTGGCAGAGCCCACGCTGGGTGAAAAGGGTGTCTACCTGTGGGGATAGGCTGGCACAGGGGACATAAGCGGGAAGGCCTCCTCACAGGGGAGTGGACAGTGGCAGCAATGTGAGTTTGGTTTTATACAAAGGGATTGACCAATTAGATAAATAGATTAAGGATAAAGTGAGCCAGGTTTGTCACCCTAGGAGAATGAAGTCATAAATATGAAAAGGGAGAAAATTAGAATAAAACGTCAAGTGTTGGATTGGAATTAGAAGTTATTAGGTGAACTCATGGATTGCAATGTGTATATATCTATATGGCATTGACATTGATATATATAGAGATGTAAATGTGTGTGTGTGTGTGTGTGTGTGTGTGTGTGTCTGTGTACAAATGTTCCCTAGCTCTATCTATCAAGAGAGCTAAAAGCTGTGAACCCAAATTGAAACTAGCATACCTACCCAGATTATGGCTTCTTAAAGGAACCAGGATTCCTCAGTAGGGTGCCAGATATATAAAAATATTTAGTAAATAAGAAAATTGCGTGGGACATATCTATACTTCATTATTTATCTGAATTTCAAATTTAACTGATTCACCTCTATTTTATTTGGTAATGCTATTCTTTGGAGAAATGGCCGATTCCAACACTGGCCGGGTAAAGTACAACATGAGACTGGAACTTGTTTTTTATGCTAGAAAAAAAGAAAATATTCAAAGAATGATGGGATAAAATGACATAGACGCCATTTTGAAGCCATTCCCATGGGCCAAATATGGGACAATTTAAGCATCAAAATTAATAATAGTAACAGATTATAACTCATTGAACAAAATAGGAGATCATGAGCCCATGGTGATATAAATAAAAGAGTAAAATTAAAGTTTGATGAGGAGTTGGATATTTATTTAGATTTAAAGCATCTCCTCACAAAAACATATACTTATTAATTCCAAATAGAAACAATAGTAACTCCATTTTGGAGTTACTTCATTGTGGAGGAGCCTGCCAGACGCCATTCTAGCCAAGTGATAAAAGTGAACATCATCAGTAACAGGACAAATTGAAACAACATCACCTGATGAGATGCTAAGAACATACCATCACCTTGGTGACATTCCTGCTAAACGCAAACATACCCAAATTGAGGAATATTCAACTAAATAACTAGCTGTAATCTTCAAAAGAATCAGTCATGAAAGTCAAAGATCAAGAAAACATTTCAGATGAAAGGAAAATAAAGAGGTGTGACAATGCAACAAACATTCTGAGGGGTATCCTTTATTTTGCTATAAAGGATATTACTGGGACAATTGATGAAATTTAATGGGGGCCTCAGGATTAGGTAGTATGAATTCTCAGTGTTAATTTCCTGATTTTGATGGTTGTATTGTGATTATGTGGGAGAATATCTGACATACACCCAGCCCCTAAAGTATTTGGGGGTGGTGGGGCATCAGGTTGGCAACTTACTCCCAAATGGTTCAAGACAGAAAAAGTTCTTTATACTGTACTTGGAATTTTTCTGTTTCAGATTGTTTTAAAAACAAAAATAATGCTTGTTTGATTTCTTAAACTTATTGGGTGACATTGGTTAATGAAATTATATAGGTTTCAAGTATATAATTCTATAATACATCACCTGTATTTTGCACTGTGTGTTCACCATCCAAAGTCAAGTCTTCTCTGTCACCATATATTTGACCCCCTTTACCCTTTTTCTATATCCTCCCTTCTCCTTTCTCCTCTGGTAACCACTAAATTGTTGCCTGTGTCTGTAAGTTTTTGTTTGTTTGTTTGTCTTGTTCATTTGTTGCTTTCAGCTTTATATCCCAAATATGAATAAAATCATATAGTTCTTGACTTTCTCTGCCTGACTTGTTTTGCTTAGCATGATATTCTCAAGATCTATCCATGTTGTTGCAAATGACAGTATTTCATCTCTTCTTATGGCTGAGTAAGTAGTATTCCATTTTGTATATATACCACATCTTCTTTATTCAATCATCTATTAAAGGACACCAGTTTTTTCCATGTTTTGACCATCGTGAATAATGTTGCAATGAACATAGGGTTACATATATCTTTACAAATAAATGTTTTCAAAATTTTGGGGTAGATAGCCAGAAGAGGGATTTCTGGGTCATATGGTAATTCTATTCTTAATTTTTTGAGTAACCTCCACACTGTTTTCAATAGTAACTGTATCAATTTACATTCCCCTGGAGGTGTATGAGGGTTCCTTTTTCTCCACAACCTCTCCAACATTTGTTATTACTTGTCTTATTAATAGTAGCCATTCTAACAGGTGTGAGGTGGTATCTTACTGTGGTTTTGATTTGCATTTCCCTAATAGGTAGTAAAATTGAGCATATATATATATATATATATATATATATACATTTTTTTTAAAGAAAATGAATATTTAATTGTTGTTACACATGGGTCTAAAAAAAGAGCTTAGTGCAATGTCAGGCAAAGATAAATACTATATGATTTCACTTATATGTGGAATCTAAAAAACAAAATAAATGAACAAACAAAATGGAAACAAACTCATAATACAGAGAACATTTTGATGATTGCCATATGGGAGAGAGGGTAAAAAAAAGGGGAAGGTATTAAGAAGTATAAACTGGTAGTTGAAAAATAATCATGGGGATGTAAAGTACAGCACAAGGAATATAATCAATAATATTGTCGTAACTATGTATGGTGTCAGATGGGTACTAGATTTATTGGGGTGATCACTTCGTAAGTTTCATAAGTGTCTAATCACTATGTTGTTCACCGGAAACTAATATAATATTGCATGTCAATTGTAACTGAAAAAAAATTTTAGAAAAGAAAATGCCACTAATAAGAAGTGTTTTGCAATGATGCTGTAAAGGACTAACACCAATTATCTGGAGATCACAAATTTATTTATTTAAAAAATGTTCCTGAAATTAAATTGCTAGGATTTTTAAACTATAAGAAACAAAAAAGAGGCGTCTATATATTACTGCTATTTGTATCTAAAGCAATGGGGAAAAGAGCTATTTAAAACAAAAACCAATGGTAGCTATTTCTGAAATTTAGACAGTGGCATTTCATCTCTGTGGTAGGAGATCCTTTTAAGAAAAACATCTTTAAGGGTGCTATGGACTGAATGTTCACATGTTGAACATTCGACATTTGGATAGGATAGGAAATCCTATCCTCTTCCCCTCATCCCACCCCCTCCCCAATGTAATAGTACTTAGAGGTGAAACCTTGGGATGTAATTAGGATTAGGTGCGGTCCTGAGGGTGGAGCCCTCACAAATGGGATTAGTGCCCTCATAAGGCTTACGAGAGAGGTTGCTGCTTTTTGCTCTCCATTATGTGGGGATACAAGTCATCAGGCTGTGACCCAGAAGACGGCTCTCACTAGAACTCGACCTTGCTGGTACCCTAATCTCAGACTTCCAGCCTCCAGAACTGTGAGAAATTACTTTCTGTTGTTTAGAAGCCACCCAGTCTATGGTATTTTCTCAGTAGCAGTTGGAACAGACCAAGGCAGCGTGGCAGATGCTGCTAATTTCCTACTCTTTATCTACTTTTTCCACTTTATTAACAGACTTCCAACCTCACTTTGGGCAACAATGCCCAGCTAAAGTACTTGTCATTCTTCTTTTGATCTCGGTATGCCCACTCTTATCAATGAGACCTGAGCAGAAGTATGCTGGAAATGTTGGGAAAACCACCAGCCTTTCCTCATATGGGCACCACCCTTTCCTCTTCCTTCCAGCCTGCAATGTGGATGGGATTCCTGAGGAACAACAGCCTATTTGTGACTCATTAGGTCACAGGCTTGATGATAAAAGTCAACATGACATGGATAGCAAAGAAAGAAAAGTAGCCTGGGTATGCGATGGCGTTATTGAGCTGCTGGGCCAACCTTGGGCTCCCTCCGAGTGGGTTTTTTATTAAAAGAAACAGTTTATGCAAGTTGGGTTTTCTGTTATTTGCATCTGTAGATATTATTAACTACGAGTTTGATGGGCTTTTTTTTTTTTTTTTTTTTACAAATGGTGGAGACCCAAGAGAGTTGAATTACTTGCTCAATAAAGTGAAAGGAATCTTGTGTTTAAGGAGATTGCTCTGGAGATATGTGAGGAGGATGTGAGGGTTGAGTGATTGGGAGAGACTTAGGGAAAGACATCATCAGTGAGAAATTCCCCAAGGTTGCAATGGGCCAACAGTTTTAGAGCAAGTTTTATTAGACATTGATTTTGAACTTGTTTCTTGTGATATGTGTGTGTGTGTGTGTGTGTGTGTGTGTGTGTGTGTGTGTGTGTAATTTGGTTCTTAAACTGTAACAATTTATTACCCCTCAACCTTGAAGTCCACTACATAGAACAGACTTATGTTGATGAAATAGTAGTGCACATACAGTGTAGGGAAGGCACTGAAGTAATTCGAGGATATCAGCCACAGTGGAGAGAGCTGGCTCTGAACTTTTCATAGCATATATATAAGATGGTGGGTCATGGCATTTTATTTGGTTATTAAAAGAAATGTCAACCCTAGAATAAAAGGCTGGAGAACCCGAGGAAACTTCACCTTTGAAATGGAAGCCTATTTGTTGAAAAGGAAGCCTTGAAATAAAAACCTGGAGCGCGCCATTCTGTGGTGGTCTTTTCACAGAAGACTAAATCCCTAAGGTTCTTGTTTTCTTTTCTCTAACAGTTTTTTTCTTTATAGTTTGGATTGGAACTCAGAACTCACGTTTCTATAAAAACAGTTAAATGAAAGGAGGCTGCATTCTGTCTGGTTACAAAAGCTTATATTAATATAACCCAACCTCATTAGATTAAAATACTGTCATAATGGCTTGCTATTCTTTATTTGTAAATGCCAACTTGGTATTAAACTCGGCAATTTGACACAGTACAACTTTATATGTTGCTCAGTTAACTGTCTGATTGAGGTCAGACAGCATTCCTTCAAACAGCAACTAAGGAATCTGGACTCCTTCTAGCATGTGATCCAGTATCTTAACATCTTTTGCTTCTAAGCACTGTAGACAGGTTAGAAATCACAAGCTGATTATCTCATGGGAGACTTTAGGGATCAAGCCTGGGAAGGACACACATTATTTCTGCCTACATTCTACTGGCCAGACTAATCACATGGCCCCAGAATCACTAATCCCAAGGCTGGGAAATACAGGTTTGCTATGTGAACAGGAAGAGGGAAAAGGGATCAGGGCCTTCCAGGGAAGGCATGACATGGGCAAAGGTGGGAGGAAGCAATGTCTGAGAAAATGCAGGTTACTTTTGGACAATAGTGGAATGCTCAGTGTCTCAGTGAGTGGCTTCCCCAACTACTAAGGCTGCATTAAGTTATGTCAAAGGTGAGTGAAAAAGCTACTGAAGAAAGGGGGATCCTTCTTCAGTAAACATACACAATGCTCTTAGTAGACTTAAAATATAACATTTAAAAAAGGAAATATAATGTAAAGCAATTACTTCCAAATATTGGACAGTCCAGTTTTTAGTTTCTCTAAAAATAGTTGCATTTAAATATGATTGAAGAATGCAACGTGTGGACCTTGATGAGATCCAGGTTGAGGGGGAGGGCACCAGCTATCAAAAACATTGTTGGTATTTTATACTTGAAGTTTGCTAACAGAGTAGATCTTAAACGTTGTCATCACTCCCCCCCCTCCCCCGCCGCTCCAAACAAAACAAAACAAAAATGAAAAAATGAAAGGTAACTATGTGGTGTGGGAAGTGTTAACCTAATTTTGGTAATCATTTCACACTGTGTACTTGTATCAAATCATCATGTTTTACACCTTAAACTTATACAATGTTATTTGTTAATTATATCCCAGTAAAGCCCGAAAGAAATATTACTGAGACAATTAGGGGAAATTTAAATATGAGCTACATTTAGATAAAGACTTTTGTTAATTTTTTAAAGTTGATTAAAGGTTGGGGTTATGTACATCCTTTTTTCTTAGGTTATACTTGCTGAAGTACTTGGAGTGAAGCATCATGATGCTTGCAACTTAGTTTCAAATGGTTCAGAAAAAGTACATAAAGCAAGTACAGCAAAATGTTAACAAGGTCTGATTCTAGGTGAAAGGTGCATGAACACACACCACTGTTTCAATGTTTCTGTATTTTTCAAAATTATCATGAAAATCTGAAAAATGATAATGGGATTGAAGGCTTCTAGCATATGATCATTTATTTGCTTATCAAGAGAATAAAAGTGGTTACTCACTTATTCATTGAATACAACATCAGATGATAATATAGGTCAAATAGTGCTGGTGTGAAGTATGGAGCCTGGCGCGTACTGGGCACTACTAGACTGGACGTCCCATGAAGCTAGGGACAAGGTCTGTTTTCTTTAAAACATTATAAGTCCTGCACGGACTTGGTCAAGTATTAGGAAATAGTAGGTGATAAGCAAGTTTTTGCTCACTGAATGGTGAAATAAATGTGAAAATCCTATACTAGCCCTTTTGTGTTCTATATATCACTGCTTTTTGGAAGTTAACACAAAAAATATACAAGTAATATTTATGTATTTGGTACTTTTGGCAACTCCCTATTGTTAATTCAATAACCGAACTTTGAATTTGCAGCCAGAACATTTTAAAGCCTTTGCTCTTCAGAGTTAAATTACATCTAAGCCTACCTTAACGTTTTTATGCACTCATTTCTTTATGGCTGTTTTTACTCATTAATTTAAAAAATAATAGTTAGATTTTATTAAAAATACTTTGTGACTATGACAAAACCAAATAAAGGATTCTTCTGAAGCTTTAAGTTTAAATTATCAAAGATTTCAAATGATTCAGTTATTTATTGGGTTGTTGAAAAGTCATGACGCATTTTTGCAACAAAAAACAGAAAAAATGCATCATGACTTTTCCGACAACCCAATATTTTCTATTAAAACTACAAATCATCTATCATCCATTTTCAGAATAATCTTTTTGCAAACCCAGATAATAAGTAACACAGGCAATCTCATCAAATGGTTGATAAGTTTTCTAGGTTGATTTGTTTTTGCACTTAAAAAATGTTAAGTTCTGATATTCTCCAACATTTTTAACAGCATTATGAAATTATTAGGGAGCTGATCATCAAATCCAAGAGCCTTTCCTGCATTATCTGACACTACTAAACCACTGCTTTCTTTTTTGTAACTCTTTTCTCAGATATTGAGGAAGTACGGTAATTCTTTGAAGAGACTAGCTAAAGCTAAATAAATATAAGGGATGAAGGGGCGAGTGGAGAAATCTTATTTTTTTAAAGCAAGTTTCCATGTAATCCTTTTTAGCACTATCATTTATATTAACTTTTTAAAATGTATTTATTTACTTTTATTTATATTAATATGATCCTAAAGCTGTTAGGCTTAAAATAACTAATCAAAGGTAGAAAAAGAGGTCTGCAATGTGGAAGTGAACAATCTTCTCTAGACCATGGGGATTAATTTACCTTATCGCTCCACAAGACTGAGAGAGTAGGTGTGATAAAATAGCACGTGGATTCCATTTGAAGACTTGGGAGTCCGGGCTTCCTATTTACTTGTTCATTTGACCTGGGCAAGTTACTTAATTTCTCTGTGTCTCACATTCCACCAGTTTTAAAATATCACTGATTCTCAACAAAGAATTGACAGATAAGAGAATGATAAAAACAATCAAGCAGAATATGGTGGGAAAATTGCCAGGTAATTTTCCAGTAACGTGTGTGGTATGTATTTGGTATTAATATGGGAAATTAAAAAGAAACAAAAAACAAACCATGTATTTTAGCAGGCATGTTAGGAGGAAAGAAAAAGCTATTGTGACTTTTATAAAATGAGTAAAACTGGGAAATGAAAAACAAATCTATGCTGGGGAAACAATTTGTTACATAGTTGCCTATAAAGCAACAAAGAATAGAGGCTAGTAACAGATTCAAGAGAATGAAAATTGCTTTTACATACTTGAGGGAAACTAAATCATAACAAATGACAATACCACATTGGGCATCTCAGAGATGAGGCATGAAAAAGATAACACGCTTCACAAAAGAGAAAATTCAAATGGCTAGTTGATATATGAAAAGGTCCTCAATAGCATCGGTAATCAGGGGAATGTAATTTAAAACCACAATGACATAGTACTACACACCCAGCAGACCGACAAAACTGAAAAGGGCTGGTAATAGTGTGGCTTAGGGTGTGAAGCATGGGACTCATACATGGCTGGTGTGATTATAACACTTTAGAAAACAGTTTGGCATTATTTATTCAAGCTTATGAAATACATAATCACTCCCAGGTATATACCATACAGAAACTGATACTGATGTTATGAAATACATATATGAAGAATGTTCACAGCAGTGCTTATAACAGTCTCAAACTGCAAGAAACTCAGATATCCATTAATAGAATGGTTAAATAAATTATGGCATATGCTAAATTATGGAACACTGTAGTATACAATTAAAATGAATTACAGCTATATGAACAACCTGAACAACACACAGATTAAAAACAATGTTGAGCAAAAGCAGTAAGTACAACAGGTTACATATTATGTTGTTTTGTTTAATAGAGTTCAAAAGAAAGGGCAAAACTAAATAATATATTGTTTAGGAATGCATGCCTGTGATAAAACAATAGACGAAAGCAAGGAAATGATTATCACAAAAGTTAGAATAGTGGTTACCTTTAAAAAACAAGGAGAGTTGTGTGCAGGAAGGTCAGCAGGGAAACTTCTGGGGTGCTGGCAATGCTCTATTTCTTGACCTGGTTGGTCACATGGACGTTTCTTTTATAAGTACTCATTATACTGAATAACTACTTTATGCGTTTTAATGTATATTTCAAAATGAAAATGCTAAAAGTAATTGAATACTGTAGATGGCATTTGTAGAAAGAATTTTTGCCAGATAATTTAGCTTATGAAATTTTTCACAGTAAAAACCACTGATGTGGGATAATAAAACACTGATTATCTCAGAACAGCTCATTTTCAAGTGTAGGAGAAAAGAACCCTATACAAACATCCCTTTGTTATATTTTAACATAGTATGCAGATCTTTATCACCAACAACTTGATGAATCAGGGGAAGAACTCTGTTACCTAAAACTTCAGGTTTCTTGGAATTTTGAATGAACTAAGCTGTTTTCTCTTCTGGATTAATAATAAAAGAACTAAAGAGTTGCAAACCAAGTTGTAAATGTATGAACTTCCTCCTCTCCAGTTCACAGGTCCAGCTGTTTTCTCCAGTTATCATGCTGGATGGTGAGGTAGGTGGATTTTGCCCAGTTAGATTAGTGCAGCTGTTACTTCAAAAGTAGGTGACTGAGGGCTCTCCTGAGTGCCATTCTGTCCCTCAGCACTAGGGTTCTAAGGTGGAGCCACAGATCAGGCTGCTGAAAAACCCCATTTGGTACACAGTTTCCGGGAGGCATCCTCTGCTAAGTTGCAGGGCTCTGATGTTTGCTTTTGTTATCCAAAATCCATATAACTTAAAATGTGAGGTGCTCAGCTTCACAATCCCTGGAATCTGTGCATTTTACTCCTTCAATTTCCACCAGAAAATTAGGAAGACAGGCAGAAACAAAAAAAAA
>NW_017731408.1:3027783-3031460 GCF_001890085.2 Hipposideros armiger | reverse complement strand
ACTATAGTTTGAGTGTAGATTGTACTCCATCAAATTTGCTTACTAACTTTAAGGCTTTTTTATTGCTTTGACTATAGATTGGTTTAAAATCATGGTAATATTTCATTGCATATTTGGGTATCAAAGAAACAAAGTATTTGGGGTCCCTGCCTCTGAGATGCTTTTACTAACGGATGGCAAAGGCAATGAATCACAAATTGCACAAAATTTTAGGAAAGGGGGGAATCGACCAATATTTATCTACTACCACTATATGCCAGCTACTGTGTTTGGTACCTTTTAGATAAAATGTATTTGTACATGTTTCATTAGGGAAATGTTGGTGTTGAACTGTATAGAACTAATTGGAGTGTCTGAGCCAAATCTAGAAAGGTCTCTTTTAGGAAGAAAACTGTTTTAAGACTTTTGGAATTGGAAGGTGTGAGGGACAAATGTAATTAGGAAGTTAGCTTGATGACCATACAGAGGGAAGTTGTTGGTAAGCTTAGGGTCAATCTGTGTTTTTGTAGATACATGTTTACAGCTCAAAGAAGCAATTAAGAACAATGTTTCTAAGACAGTGGTTGTAGATGATTGAGGAGAAACTATTTTAGAGGAAGAGGCATTATACCTGGATTGGGATTTTCTTTTTCTAGGGAACCAGCAGTTTTACACCATGATCATTGAAGAGCTATACAGATAGAGGAATGAAAAAAAAGATGCTTTCAATATTTTAGTATGGTGCTAGTGGTTTCTTGTAAAAAAATAATTTAGAAGTGGGATGTTGTATTTTGTTTTGGACATTAAATTTTAGGGTTAACTGTTGGATACTGATGCAATCTCCTGACAATAAAATAGTTAAACTATTGAGTGATATGCTGAAAATGTAGAGCTGAGAGTCATTTTCAAAGTATTAAGGTTTCTTGAGAGCTGATGGAGAATAAAAATCTGAAAAGTGGGTATTTTTGCTTGAGGGAGTGAAATCTGTTAAAGTTAGCAAAGATGTAGTAGGAACAGAGAATGGGTGAGACTGTCCNAGGGAGGGATGTATTACAACGCTCATCTTTACAATGCTACTATGCAGTTTACATAGCGCTTGCACTTCATTCGCTCCTCTGAGCTCCGCGAGCGCTCCTTCATTCATTCACTGAACATTTGCTCGGCCCGACCTCGCAGTATCGGGCGCTGGGCATCGTCCCACACCGCGGGAAAGGTGGGGCGCTCGCTGCCTGGAACAGGTGCAGCGGATCAGGCTGTAGGGCAACTTCTCGCACAGTGCGGCGGCTTTTCAAAGGCCCGTCTGGGGCCCAAAGCCTCACCTTCGGGTGGTGCGCGCCCGAGAACGGCCGCGCGGCCTGGGGCCGCCTCCTTGCTCCCAACGGAGCAGTCACCACCTACCCTGAAGGAAACCGTTCAAGAGCAAGCCCTCTCCGCCGCCCTCGGGTCGGGGGTAAGATCAGGCGGCAGCTTAGGCTCCACTCGGCTCCTCCCCTTCCTCTCTTCAGTTCTGACGCGGCCGTAGAGGCGGCGGCAGCGGCGGCGAGTCCCGCGGCCCGAGGCGCACCCACCCGCTCGCCCAGCTCCGACTTCCTCTTCCTTTCGAGCGTCATCAGAGCGCGCCAGAGTCGCCCAGGGCGGGGTGGTTGGAAAGGGAAAAAAGGCCAGCGGAGGGAAGCCTCCAAGCGGAAAGAAAAGGGAGGGGGGCGAGGAGAACGGTTGCTAGGTGACTTGCGTCATCGCTCCGCGCCGCTTTCCTCCCGCCCCTCTCTCTGGAGTGAGGCGAGAGCCCCGCACAGAGCGAGCGAGACAGCTAGCTAAGCTCCGGGTGCTCCTGCCACCGCCGCCGAGAGCGTGAGAGCCAGGGAGCATCCGAGAGACGCCGCCCCCGTGCACTGGCCGCCGCCGAGACCTCCGCCCTAACCTGGGCCAGCGGGAGCCGCGGCCACCGCTCTTCTCCCCCCCTCACCTTCCCGGCCGGCAGCCGCGGCTGCACACGCCGGAGCCCGAGCCCCAGCCGGAGCCGGCGGCTGGGGGGCAGGGAGGCGGCTACCTCGGGCCGGGACTAGTCAGCTGCTCCGCGGTGCGAGGACGCTGAGGAGGTGCCGGAGCTTCTGCCTGTTCCCGGGGCGCGGGACGAGGGACCCCCAAGGTGTAGGGAGGGGGTCCCAGCCGCAGCGACACATGCGGGAGCCGGGAGCGGGGGCGGCGCCGAGCGGAGCCGGCCGGGTCCCCCACCTCGCCGCCGCCTCGGCCACCCGCCCGGGGCCGTAGCATCTCGCCCCGGAGTGTATGAGCCGGGGCCCCGAGCTCATCAAGCACCCCCGGGCGGGGGGGCGGGGACCCCCATGTGAAGCGGCGGCCCGGGCGGCGTGGAGAGCAGGACCGGCGCCGCCGTCTTTTCCTTACCTCCCCCCTCCCCTTAACCCCCTCGGGGGTCTTCTCTCGTGGTCAGTCGCCGGCCCCCCGGCTCCTCGGCAGGACTCCAGGAGGAGTTCTTAGAGCCCCCTCCCCCGCCCCAGCCCCGAGGGCGGCGGGGCCGGGGGGACCCGGGGGGCCGGCCGCTGCCACCGCCCAGAGGAAAAACTTTTTATAAAAACACAATCCGGAGCCTCCCGAACGTTGACTGTCCCGGGAGAAGTGGCCCAGGACGGGCAGAAAACACAGCCTTGAAGAGACCCAGGAAGAGGAAAAGAGGAGGTAAGCCGTGCTGCCGCCGCCTCTGCTTCGGCGGCGCGGAAGAGACCCGGGTGGCCGCCTGGTTGAGCGACACGAGCCCCGCTTCTTCCTCAGTAACGCGCCAGTCGGAGCCTTCCGCAGCTTCAGCCTCGGTCCCGGAGGAGGAAGGGAACCAACCCACTTGCTCAGCGCCACGGCTCCTCTTTATAAAGTGTGAGTGGCCCCGGGAAAGGGATGGAGGGCTGGGAAGTGGATGGATGCCGGTGCGTCCTCCTTGAGTTTTGCTGATGTTTTCCAGGAGTGTTGAGTGCCTAGGGGACAGTGGGGGGTGGGGGGTGGTGGTGGTACCTTTATCCCTCACAGCAGAAGGAGGTACAATATTAGGTCGTCCTGTGTTTAACCTTTTGACACTTTGTACGTGTAAGACGCCAGCGTACAGGTTTCTCTTAGAGGAGTTCTGTCTGTCTCCAGAGTGGACACTTGCACCTTTCTGGCCAGGAATTGACCAAAGGAAGTTGAGGAAGCCGGAGCCTATGTGCACACAAAGGACATCTCTCTCCTATACCTTTTCCTGGCACACCGGGTGTGAAACAGCGCTGTCGTTTTTTGTTTCTGGGCAACTCTTAGTAGGGCTCCCAAGTGGGAACCTCTTACCCTGCGAACCCCTGGAAGTAAAATTCCTTTCTTTTTATGTTTTGCAGTCTTCCTTGAAGAGATTTACATTTCAGTACCTATTGGTACAGGAGGTTTTATTTTTTCCTTCTCATTTCCTGGGTCCAATACCTGTGTGTCACATCACTGTAACACATTTCAATCTCAGGAAATACTGAGTTCTTATGAATCACAGCTTATTTGGGGGAGAGCACTTGGTACTTGAACCAGTTTGTAAAACTTGTTACATTTGTTTCCTTACCCAAATGCTTTTTTGTGTGTGTAGCATATGTCCCAATTCCTAGACTTTTTTATTTGGCAGAATGACTTGAGGGTTTGTTTATTTGAGTTATCTTTACTTCTTTACTTCT
>NW_017731408.1:3016628-3021583 GCF_001890085.2 Hipposideros armiger | reverse complement strand
ATTTAAAATTTCCTTGTATTCTACCTTCAGAATTGTGAAATATTTCAGAGAACATCTATCTGTACTTGACCTAGATATTGAATGACAAACACGTGTATAACAAATTTTCTAAAACATTTCTTAAAAATTTTTGGTTAACACTTGATTTCTCTAAAACAGCAAACTAATACAAGAAAATATGAGAGCGTACATTTGTGTTGTAGCTGCAATGCAGGTAGCTGAAAGATAATAAACAATACTACACAAGAGAACTTACTGCTCAAGTATCTTATCTTTTGCTCTTTCCCCATGACCTAAGGGATAGCTTGTGGATCAGTCATATATTGTGCACTTTTTGTTGCTATGCTGTGTCTCTTCTGCCCTTTGTTTCCTATGGAAAGTTAGCTACTGGGAATCTGGGCGGCTTTAGGAAGGAGGTGGTGAGTGTGTGTGTACTTGTACCTAGTGTATTGTGCTAGATGCTCCTTTTTGCATGACTGCTCTTGAATTTAGGAACTATCAAAATATATAGTGCAAAATATTTTTAATGTCACATAGCGTTTCCTCTGAAAGGCTCACCATCGGATAAGATACTATGTTTTCTTTTGGCTTATTCATCTCACAGATTCTTGAATGAACCCATCAATATACAGACAGTCTCTGACTTACGATGGTTCAACTTAGACTTTTTGGCTTAATGATGGTGTGGAATTGATATGCATTTAATAGAAACCATACTTTGAATTTTGAATTTTGATCTTTTTCCGGGCTAGTGATAAGCAGTATGATACTCTGTCATGGTGCTGGATAGCAGCAGTGAGATGACTTTGCCACACTGTAGGCTAATGTAAGGGTTCTGAGCACATTTAAGGCAGGCTAGGCTAAGCCAAGATGTTTGATAGGTTGGGTGTAGTAAATGCATTTTCGACTTAGATGCTTTTATTGGGACATACCCACCACAAGTCAAGGCGCATCTGTATATTAATGCCAAATGTGAAGTCTCAAGGCATATTGCTGGTTTGTTTTTGGAAGAATATATGTATCAGACTTTTAGGATGGTATGTTTTTTAGGGGTAATAAGTAATAGACCTTTGCAGGACACCTCTAGGTCTGAGGAGTTGCTTCACTAATGGCAGTAACTTATAACTATCTAATGGTTGAAAATAGTATGCATACCTGGAACCAGCAACATACTGCTAATTGATTTCTCATTTGCCTAGTAAAAAATAGTCATACTATGGAGGCACAAGTTGCAGTTGTTAGGCAGTTCATTTTTTAGCTACGTGGCCTTGGACGAGCTATTTATCTTTCTAACATTGGCTTTATCACCTATTGATGGGAAAAACCATGTCCTTAACAGGGTTATGGTTAGGATTAAATGAGATGATATAAAACATATGCAAAGCTCTTAGTCCAGTGCCGGCATATAATATTTTTACCCATCACTGTTAAGTTACTAAGTTAAAGATGTTTTTTTTTTAAAGATTTTTATTGGGGAACTGCGGGGATGGGAACAGTGCTGGGGAATTGGGGGAAGGGGAACAGACAAGTTGCTGTCATTTTGTTCTTCAGTCTAGTTGTGGAGGCTGTCGCTTCACTGGTCCTCATATGTGGGATCCGAACTGGGGCCCTCTGGTATCCCAAGCCAGTTCTTAACCATCGCGCCACTCGGCCGGCCCTAAAGATGTTTTAAAGCAGCGGTTCTCAACCTTCCTAATGCCGCAGCCCCTTAATACAGTTCCTCATGTTGTGGTACCCCCAACCATAAAATTATGTTCGTTGCTACTCTATAACTGTAGTTTTGCTACTGTTATGAATTGTAATGTAAGTATTTTTTTGTTTTCCGATGGTCTTAGGCGACCCCTGTGAAACGGTCGTTCGACCCCCAAAGGGGTTGCGACCCACAGGTTGAGAACCGCTGTTTTAAAGTGTGACATAGACAGAAGGCTAAAGTCAGGGTTTACATTGCCCATCTTTTAAATTCAGCCCTTGAGTTTGACAAATAATACTGGAGTAATTCTCCAGTGTTTTCAAAAGCATCTGAACCAGTGTATGGTTCATTAACTTTTTATGTAAAAAAAAAATTTAGAAACTAGAGAAGTGGCAGAACTGCTGTGGTTATTATTTATAGAAAAGAAGGACGGATTTGAACATAACTGGAATTTGAATCCATCTCCAAAAGACCTCAAGTAGTGCTTAGATAAGAAAGGAGTCTTTTTAAAATAATTTGTTATCTCTGAAAGTGACTGTGGTTTAAATAGTTCCTTTAGAACTATCAGGATGTAATTCGGTTATCAAGTCTTTTAATTGTCTATCTCTTTAACTGTTGGGAATGAAAAGCTTAAAAAAAATCATGAAGAAGTTTAATAAATTTTATCCGTGTTGTTACATCTCAAATTAAGGTCGAAGGAATTTTATTTAGGTGATTCTATTTTAATTAAATTTTAGTTTTTTTCCTTTTTCTAACATGACTAGAGTGTCAGTTGTGCATGTGTTTGATATTCCGTTTTCATGCTTAGGATTCATTAAATACATGATCAGTTTCAGAAGCATCTTTTCCTTCAAGATTGGTGTAATCAGTGTTCTATTGGCCAATATAAGAAAGAAATGCTTCTGGGTCATTTTTGTATTTGGAAAGTATTTCTCTTTTGAGAACAATTTGGCTATGCCTTCATAGTCTGATTATTTAATAAACTGTATTTTTAAGATAAGTATATGAAAAAAATCCAAAGGCAGAAAAGAAAGATTGAGATATATTTCTTAGCACCAATTTTCTTGCCAGCTCTTGTCCTCACTCTCGAACTTCTTCTAAAGCACATTTGCTTTACATTTTGGTGTAAATACAGAAATTAGATTGGTTTAAATATTAGTGGATTTCTGGTTAAGTAGTTAATTTAATGAATATTCTAGTTTAAAAAAATCAGTATTTTAAATATTTTTCTTTGTTGGTGGCAATTGGAGTTATGCTTCTGGAGTTACACTTCTTTCCATGTCAGAGATTTTCAAAAAGGAATTTCATAAATATGAATAGGTTATTGGATAGATGGGAGAAGACCATAGCCTCTCTAGTGAGTTTAATTTCTTCCTGCTTATTTATTATGTATGTAATACCAGAGGGTTAGATAGATAAATATGTGGGTCATCAGTTTTCTTTTTGTGTGATTGGTGGTTCTAAGTTGACTACTGTGTGAATTTTATAATAGAAACTTTGGGGTGCTGCTGTAATGAATGGACCTTTTTTTTTTTTTTTTTTTTTTTTTTNTAAAGTTTGCCCAGCATTATTATCCTAAGTTTGGTGTTTAACATGACGAAGTGAGGCTAAAAATAGCTGGCAGAGAGAAGGCTGCTTCCCCTGCTCACAGTTGGTGTGTGTCTTTGTGTCCCGTACAATGGAGGGGATATCCCTGTGTTGGCACAGCAGTGCTGAAAATTCTTTTTTTTTTTTTTTTAAACTTTTTATTAAAAAACAAACGCGAAACAACTTGGCACTTAAAAAAATGCACACATCTTTGAAGCATGAGACACTGGAAGACTTGTCATGTTTTTCATTTTTGTGGTGAAACCTGCAGCTAGTGTGGCTAGCATTTAGTGTTGACTCTAGCAAGGAGTCAGGATTGTGAGGCAGGGAATATATAAATAACCACACTTTTGTGTTCCTTAGTTCAAATTCAACACCTTTCTAGTAGCTTCTTTGGCCTCTTCTTAAGAGTGATAATTCAAATGGCAGAACCCTCTGGGGAAGAGAAATTTAGACAGGGAACTAGATGTAAGGTGATTCCAGGATGAGGATACAGGGACTGGAATATATGCCATGTGGGTGCCTGCTCTCTTCACCCCTCCTGTCCACGTTTTTTATGCAGGTGAAACCATGTTTTGATGAATTAAGTTCACTTAAAGGGCAACCTTTTCGGGTTAACCTGATTTACTAGTAAAGACAGTGGGAAAAGTGGGACTCTGGTAGTAGAGAGTGGTAACTTCATGTGCTTTGCCTTGGCAGCTTTGGCATTGACCTGGGATGATTGAAGAACCTTGAGGATGTGAGTTTGTGTTTGTGTGTTTTTGCACCAGATGACTGCAAAGCCCACCTCTAAGCCAGCAGCAGCCCAATTCATATACTTTGAAGATGGTTTTTGGAAAAGTCTTGTGTTGTCATCGTGTAGAGGAGGAGTTGGCAAACTTTTTTTTTGTTAAGGGTCACTTAGTAAATATTTTAGATTTTGTGGACCACATGGTCTCTTCGCAGTGATTCAGTTCTGCTCTTGTAGTATGAAAGCAGTCGTAGACAATATGTAAGGGAATGAATGAGTGTGACTTGTTCCAATAAAAACAGGAGGTAAGTTGGGGTTAGCACATAGTTTGTGGACCCCTGGTGTAGACAACTGCCAAGTGCACCAACAGTACAGTATGAGTTTCATTCATTACAAAGCTTGGACCGGCTATTTTAGGTTGTTTCTGTTTTTTAAATGAGATGTGTTCCTTGGGGGCTGTCTGTATATGATTCTGCATAAAGCATAGAGTCTGCTGTTCAAGATAGTGATGAAAACTATGGGTTGAGGAGCAGTAACAATGCCATCTGTAAAAGGATGCAGCAAAAAGTGTTTCTTATTCATAGATACCACCATAATTGGCTTATAGTGATGTACTGGCTATGTATCATGGCCAAAAGTATCCTCGAAGAAGCATACAGATATAATTTTGAAAGGTTCTGAAAATAAATTGTAAAGCATTTACTTTAGATGTAATATTAGAAGTGTTTAGGGTTGGCTTGCATCAGATGAATGTATTAGCCAAATTATAAGAACATTAAAGTTTGATACTTCTGTCTCTTAAAGACTTAATTTCTTATGCTGACCAATTCAGTGTGTAGAATTATTAGCTCCACAAGTTTTGTTAATTTCAAGTATTATATCTTAACAAATCACTTAAATTATTTAAATGTATACTTTAAAAAGTTTTGCTATATTTTTAAGAGTAAA
>NW_017731408.1:2982056-3011768 GCF_001890085.2 Hipposideros armiger | reverse complement strand
GCCCCTGAATGGACCTTTTTATATTGAGTATTACACAGGTAGATTTTTTTCATTAGAGATGCATTCAGATTTTAATTTACTAGATTAGAAATTTAGAGCAGGAAACACGTAATTTCAGATTTTTTTGTAAAGGCCATTTAGTACGAGAGGAGAGATGGGATGTACTGAGGGGGGAAAGACACAGCAAAGGAGGGAAAGAGGCAGATTGATACCAGGGAGAGTGGCTCCGGAAGTTTTGAGGTCAGTCTTAGTCAGAGGTCACACCCTGTTATTTCTTTGGGTTGTGGACTTGGGGTGTTACCACTTGTTATCTACCACCCTTTGAGATGTTGATTAGATGATTGACTCTAGTTCCTAGTTTTTCAACATCTGGATTCTTTAAACCATTGAAGTTTTAATCTGTGTAGGATAATCATTGTATCCTAGGGTGGGAAAGTTTCCATGGTACCGGCTAGAAGAAGAGACCCACAAAGGGCTTTTGACTACATTGTAGTTTCTTTTTTGTTTTGTTTTGTTGTCTTTTTTTCCTCCTTGGCCACATTTCCCTAGCTTTGCCTAACAGGGATGCTTGTAATTCTATATAGTATGTGACTTTGGGTGGATAGACCCAGGTTCCAGTTGTGCTGCTTTGTGACCTTGGGCAAGTTATTTATTCTGTGTGTTTCCTGTAAAAGTGAGATGACAATAATAGTACCTACCTCACAGGTAGGTAAGAGGATTGAATGAGATAATGCATTACAGTCTGGCTGAGAGTTAGTGCTCAATAAATGTTAGCTTTTGCAATAATAATGAATATTACGATATTAAGTTGTTATTTTTGTGAGGTTGCTTCTTTTTTTTTTTACTGCTGAGGGCATTTGTGATTTTTGCTTCCGAATCTGTCACTAAAATGCTGCCCTTATTCAGCAGCAGATATTAACTGAACACCTGCTGTGCCAGGCACTGATCTAACTGAACAAAACATAAAAATCCCTGCCCTCTTGAAACTTACAGCCTGGTTGTGGGAGAGAAAAAACACAAAGCAAAATAGGTGACCCATCAGTCATCTCATGAAATTCAGTATTTGACTTTATGTCTAAGTGTCCATTAATCAATCCTGTCAGTCTTTACCTTTAGATCTTTTTTTATTTGTTCCTATTGCTGTGCCTGAGAATGTTTGGTGGCAGGAGCACCCTAAAAGCATAAAACCTGTTTCATTGTTTCCAGCTACAGCTCAATCTTAATTTTAAGGCATCCTTATTATACTCCTCGTCATTTTCTTGACTTACTACTTAAATTGGCAATAACAAAATTTTCCTTTCAGTCCCCAGACTTCTGTTTCACATTGCTTATGAAAGTGTTGTTCCTCCCCAGCTTATCACCTTTTGCTCATTCATGTCATTTCTTAAGGGAGAGGGACACTAGAAACCTCTTTTAAGAAGTATCCCCTGACTAACTATATACTTTCCCATCACCTGTTTTCTATTTCACACCTTCTGTGTATTAAATGAGGTATTTAACTTATTCTTTTTTTTTTTTTTTTTTGTAATTTAAATCTTTCTTGTCTCTTCAATTAAATTGTAAACCTTTTCAGGCCAGGAACCACTTTTCTATTCTAAGCCTTAACTTCCTCACTTGAAAAAAAGATAATACCTACCTCACACAGGGATGCTGTGAGATGTTAGAGAGAGAATGTGTGAAAAAATCCTGAGCCAAATCCTTAATAAATGGTAGTTTCCTTTTCTCTAGTTCCTAAAGTTGGAACTGGGCATATAGTCATTGCTTAAAAAATACTTGTTAATTTATTCTGAATTGAGGTTGGGAGCTTTTTACCTTCCACTGTTTGGATAGTTTTAGTTTTCATTTCTAGATAAGATTCAAAATGTTACTTTCAAATTATCAGATGTTAAAGGCTGAGACATTAATAAGAGATGGCATAACAGTGGGTAGGAGCAGGTACTCAATCCACCATTGTGGGGGTTCAAATACAGACTACTGCACTTAATGGTTGTGTGACTTTGGCAAGTTGTTTAGCTCTCTTGACCTCAGTTTCTTTATTTGTAAGATGGGGAAAACAACTACCACCTCATGCATACTATGTTGTTAAATGAAATGAGATAATAAATGAGAAGCACAGAACAGTGCCTGGCACATGATAGTGGCTCCAGGGAGCATTTGGCAATATCTGGAGATATTTTTGATGGTCACAGCTCGGGGGAGGTGTTGTGTGGGGAGTGCTGATAGTATCTAGTGGTTAGAATCCAGGTATAAACAATGTACAGGACAGCTCCACACAACAAAGGATTATCTGGTGGTATAATGTCAGTAGTCCCAAGGTTAGGAAATCCTGCTCTCTGTTTCTTATTTGGATATTTCCTTTGTGTAAGGAACTCTGCCAATTAGATTCTGTATAAATACTGATTATTGATAAAGATAAGTGATAGACATGGATAGGCCTTGTTTAATATTTATTTTAAAAGACAGGTAAAGAGGAAAATTGATAGATTTTTATGATTTTTATTTTTTTTTAAGGTTATAGCACAGTTACTCCAAAAGTAATCTAAGTGTGCTTACACTTATTATTCAGAAACTAGGAAGGGTTTCCAGGTGGATTGTCCTAATTTGATATTTTACAGTAGCAAACTATTCATGTAAAAGTGTATCAAGAGTGGGGCCTTAAGAGATGTGAATGCCATATGTGTAAATATTCACAAAGTCAAGTATATACTAATGGAAAAAGTGTCAAGGTTAATGGGATGATCTGTTGGGAGGAACCTTGGATCATGTCTGATTTGCCTCGTTCCCTTCATGTTTTATTACTCACCAAGTCGAGGGCTCTTTAACTTAGGACCTCTTCTTTCTAGCTCTCCTTTTTTCCTCTCTGTTTAAAATTGAACCCTTACCATTCCCTGTCCATTTCAGGAGCTTCTAAATTGATTTCTTTGCTACTATCCTTTATGTTCCTACCTGAATTGACACTTTGCTTAAGGGAGAGCATTTCTAGTCCAGATTCAATTTACCATTCAAACCTCCCTGCACTATCCTTTTATTTCTGGGAGAGAATTAAGTACTAATGTCCTAAGGCTGGAATTGAAATGAACTAACTTTTCTCCAGTGCATAGTATTAGTTGTGTACCATCTTTGGGAGAATAGGGAAAATAGCCACTCACATCATTTTCTGTATTTGTAATGCAGATAACTTCCTTCACTTGTATCTAAACACTGACTGTATGTGCATTGATGTATATGCTTTAATGAATACGTGTGTGTGTATGTATGTGTGTGTGTGTTCCTGTATAAATCTTCATGTACTGGGTTGTTGGAAAAGTCGTGACGTATTTTTTCTGTTCAAAAATGCATTATGACTTTTTTGACAACCCAATATATTTGTCTCTGCACCTTGCTTTTTCCTCTGTCTGGAGTATTGTTTTCTTTTCATTTGCAAAACATTTACTTTTTAAGACCCTACTTAAATATCATCTCCTCTAGGAAGCCTGTCCTGATTAATGTAAGTAGTTAGTTGTTTTTTCTTCTGGTTACCCACAATATCTATGTGGCTTTTTATAGCACTTACTACAGTTACTTGTATTTTTCTCTTCCACTGGTCTGTCAGTTCTTTGAGGACAAAGGTTATGTCTTATTCATCTTTTCAGTTAATATCTCCTCCCCGCAAGTACTTAACATTTCTTGCTACATAGTAGTCACATAGTATATTAGCAAATGAATGGAAGAGGAATAAAAAACCAGAAAGGTTTTTAAGTAGGCTCTATAAGAGGAGGATATTATCTTGTCACCTTTGTTTCCAAGTGCTTAGTGTACTACCTGCCTGTAGGTGTTCAACAATTATTTACTGAATGAATTAGAAGCCAGTTGCAACAGTTGATAGAAATTCCGTGTGAACTTTTTTCTTCTGCATTCCTAGAAGTAAAACAGCCTGGATATTTGGTACATCTGATGCATTACGTCTGCCTGCCTTTTCTTGAGTCAGTAATGAGACTTTTGATCTAACAAATACCTTCTGAGAGATGCTTTTGGTTGATTTCTTTTTCACCTATGGGCCCATTCTAGTGTTGAGCTTGTTTGGAAGATGAATGTTTAGTATTAATCTTACATCATGGCCGAGCTACCATTAAGTAAAAGTGTTAGGCCTCAGTACATTTGGGCCCAAACAAAGCATGAGTATTCATTTACTCTTAAGTATGGATAATAACTAAGGCTATTGAAGCATGGGGGAGAGAAAGGGCAGTTGGGGTGAGGATGTTGCCTACTAGGTTAAGTCTGTTTTTCTTTTGATGTTGATTGCTTTTTATTTACCTCAGAACTGCTCCCAGTTATTTATAAAGAATTAGCTAGAAGGGAGAGGAATGTGAATCTAGAGGATAAGAATAGAGATTTGATAATTTTTAAATCAATAATTTGATGATCATCATTATAACCACCTAATGAATGTTTGTTATATGTCAGGCACTGTGCTTATAAGGATTTTTACATGCATTTTTTAATTTCTCACAGTCCCTATCATAAGCCTGTTTTATGGCAGACGAAACAGATTCAGAGAACAGAACTTTCCAAGAACATATTGTTAGGAATTTGAACTCATAGAACCGGGATTCAAATCCAGATCCATCTGACTCTGGTCTGTGCATGCTTTTAATCACCATGCATGCTGTCTCTTAAGTTTCATTGGAGGAATTTTATATTTAAAAATGGGAAGTTATCAGTTGTGCTGAGATAGTAGGGAAAATGACAGGATTTCATCTTATACAGATGTTAGAAGGAAAAAGATTAACACTCATGGGGAAACAATTCCCAGATTTATGTCCTTGTGTACAATAGCTGTGAAATTAAGCCTGTAATTTTAACTGACTTGCACTTACCTGCATTTTTTAATTAAATGTAGCCTTGCTTTTGGTGTTATCACGAGGACAGATGTCCTGATACATCTTTAGCAGTAGAAGAAACCTGTCTAGGCAAAACCTGCCTCAAAGATTTGGGGGCAAAATGATGTTTATAAATATTTTTTTCTATGTGTAAAATGTGTTTTGTAGTTAGAGTTAAATCTTTTGAAAGAGATTCTTGTTTAGGGGATGAGCCTCTGAAATATATTATTTAGGGTTTGAAAACCTGTGATTTGGCATGCTTGGACGGTACAGCAGAAAGTTTGAGAACCCAAACTTGTTAATCTCTAAAAGTATAAATTATTTAAGTTAATGGGCATGTATGGAGTGTTTCTGTCACACAGTTTCTTATTTTTTGTTTGCTGAGATGATTTGTCATTTAAAAAAAATTCTGTTCTCTTCCCGTTCTTCATATAGGTCTATTCCTTATCCAGTTAGTTTATTCATAGGCGTTTTACATTTATAAATATATTGAAAATATAGTTTTGACATGTGTACTATGATTTATATTTGTTCATTATGAGATTTCAATAGTTTGCATAATTTTATTTTGTTACCTTAAAAAGAGCTAAATATGGATGTTAGCCTTTAAAAATGTTTCCTAGAAGATTTTCTTTTCCCTCTTGGTTGCATTTTAAGTACTATATTTGTAACCATAGTTATTTATATACCTTTGAACTTTGCCTCTTCCAGAATGCTTTTATAAAATTTTATCAAAAGTTACATGCAAACACTAAGCTGTGATCTGAATGATATTCTATTAAAGATTAAAATTGCCTAAGTTAAATTGAATTCTGGTAAGTAAGAATTTAGGAGTTGGGGTTGGGGTGCGGGGAATCAGATAATCATGTCAAGAGTTTAGGATTCTAAGTCTTAGATCATTAGTGTTCTTTCACACTATCTACCACAGGTTGCCTTTTCTAGAAGTGAATGTTAATATGGCACTTATAAAAAAAAATAATATTTATATCAACATTCAATGCTTAATATGTGCTCTGTATGTATTAACTCATTCAATCCTCATGATAGTCCTCTGAGGTAAGTATATTAATGTCCTTATTTTATAGTTGAAAATTTGGCAAAGAGAAGTTCTACATGTTCAAGATTTTACCTTTAATTACTAGTAGAACGGGGATTGTATCTGGGTAGTCTGGTTTTAGAGCCTGGGAACTTAATCACACTATTCTATACATATTTATCATGTATAAATTTGTTTCTTATATATTATTTGTAGAACAGTGCCTGTCACAATAAAATCTATAGACATTTATTATATACTCTAGGTTGGCGGAGCATGCTGTATGTATGTATGTATGTGTTTTTTTTCTGTTAATTAGAGTCCAGACTTTATTGAGATTTCTCTTATTCCTTTTTTTAATAGCTGAGTTCCCTGAGGTTCTTAGAAACTTGATGATTGCCCCAAATTATATGATCATGCTAGATCTCAAAATTAGCTTTTCTTACCACACATTTAACTTCACTTCTTTAGAAATGGATAAGGACTGAGTTGTTGTTGTTGTTTTTTTTTTTTTGGGTGGGGGTGGGAGGATATGTCATTTGTTTAGAAAAGCAGAAACAAATGTACTAAGATTATATAGTATTGTTTACATGCCCAGTTGATGGAAAAAATAAATTCCTGGATGCTGTGAAGTTGTTTCATCTATAAAGTTTTGAGAGTAGTATAACCTTATCCTGCTGACTTGTGAAATGGAATCACATCACTCATAGTAATAATATGAAGTATTAGAAATTGTTTTAATAATAGAGCAAAGATTAGCAGCCTTTTAGAGGAATAATATGAACCATATTTCCTCAAATCTAAGACATCATCTGTATTATTTTTCCATTACTGCATTGCAAATTACTGCAATTTTAGCAGCTGTCACACAGTTTCCATTGGTCAGGAATCTGGGCATGGTTTAGCTGGGTCCTGTTCTCAGGCAGGGTCTTACAAGGCTGAAATCAAGGTGTCATCAGGACTGGGATCTCATCTGAAGCCCAGGATCCTCTTGCAGGCTCACTGGTAGTTGGCAGAATTCAGTTCTTGTGCTTGTAGAAATGGTGTCCTTGTTTTCTGGCTGCTGTCAGTCAGGGACCACCCTCCTAGAGGCTCTAAGAGGCCACCCTTGGGTTCTTGCCATGTTGTCCTCTCCATGGACAGTTCGACATGGTTGTTTGCTACTTCAAAGACAGGAGAAGACTCTCCCTTCAAATCTCTTTGCCTTCTTTTAAGACTGACCTCTGTAGTTGAGGCCTACCTGCAGTAATCTCCCTAATTTAAAACCAACTGATTAGGGATTTTCAATTATGTATATAAAATATTTGTTTCTTTATTAGGTCTTAACAGTGTGGGGGTAAAGTGATTCTCCTTGATGCTTTCTGAACACAGTTCTGGGATGTCCTTTTTTTTTTTTTTAAGATTTTATTGGGGAATTGGGGGAGGGGAACAGACAAGTTGCTGTCCTTTTGTTTTTCAGTCTAGTTGTGGAGGACGTTGCTTCACTGGCCCATGTTGATATTATCATTGCGCTCTTCCTGGCTGAGGCAGATTGATCACCGGCCACGGGATGGCCGCTCACAGTGGTTCTTGGCAACTCACACCAGCTGCCAGCTGCTCACGCTGGCTGCTGGCCACTCATGGTAGCTTATGGCAGCCCACTGCAGCAGGGGCTGCAGCCGATGCCGTCACCAGCGACTCATGGAAGCCCAGCTCCAGGTCAAGCTGTTGTTCAGCATCTTAGCTGTAGAGGGCGCAGCATCACTGGCCCTATATGTGGGATCTGAACCGGGGCCTACTGCTCAGAGCTGGTGTCCCAAGCCAGCTCTTAACCAACTCGCCACTCGGCCGGCCCTGGGATGTTCTTGACCTCTACTTTTACCTAGACATTTTTTCCCAGAGTACTCAAGAGTTGGCTCTGTTAACCCGAATATGTGCTTACATAGTTTCCTTGTCCACTTTTCTGCGTACTGTCCTTGTAGGGCCATAAACACAAGGAATTTTCAACTAGAAATTCCATGCTCCTAAAAACTTTCTCATGTTACTATTTGAGGTTTTTCACCTGTTACTTAAGATAGTCATAATCCCCAAGACAGTCTCAAAATGTACTCATCTCCTGTTTTCTTTTAAGATTCATAGTACAGTTTGAGTTTTAGGAAACATAAAAGATTTCCCTCCTAATCATTCCTTATGGCTATTGCTTATTTCATATTGCTTGGTTATGTTCAGTGTTTTCTAGTGCAGGAAACACTCTGGGAAAAGTCTTATTTCATGGAGCACAAGAAAAAAGTAACCACAGGAGGACTTGAGTGAAGCTCTCAAAAAGCTCATTTATCTGCCTTGTAACACAACATTGTCCAATAAACATATAATGCAATCCAGATACCTAAATTTAAGTGATCTAGTAGTTATATTAAGAAAAACAAAACTAAAAAGAAACAGGTGACAGTAATTTTAATAGTATATTTTCATTTAACGCAACATATCCAAAATATTATCCTTTCAACACTTAATCAATATGAAAACTTATTAATGAGATATTTTAGAATCTTATTTAACTACTAACTTTGAGATCTGATATATCTTTTATTCTTAGCAGCACATCTTAGTGTGGACTTAGCCATATTTCAAGTGCTTACCAGTTTGTGGCTACCATGTTGGGCAGTGCAGATGTAGATTATGAACTCTTTTTTTTTTTTTTCTGTTACAGACAATAGTATGTCAACTGCACAGGAAATTAGACTTCTTAATAGGTTAGGGCTTTAGTGTTTCAGAATGGTTTTTATGGTTGAGATACAAAGTTTTTGTTTGTAAAGGTAAATACATTTTTATACATGTCCCTCATTACATAAGTAATGTCACCGTAGAAAATTTGGAAAAGTCTGGATAAGAGACTACAAATTAATCTTAATCAAAAGATAACAAATGTTAACTTTTGTTGAATTTCCTCTTTGCGAATGTATCATTTTAAATCAAAGAGAAAATAGATTTTTTTTTTGGTCTTAATTCCTTCCTCTGTATACACACACTTACTAAGTATTGTTGACAGTCCTTTTGCCTCTTTGCCTAAATTTATTCCTTCTATTTCCCAGGCTGTATTCTACTACAGTCTTTGTGAGTGGGGCTTTATGGAGCCCAACAATCTGAATGGTGCTCTTTGGATTGGGGTTAGCAATAGAAGCCCTAAGGGCTTTTATGTACTCATTGCTAAACCAACATAGTTGCTTTCTATTTTTCGTGCCTGCAATCTTTTCCACACCCCTCCAGCTTTTATTTTTATTGAGATATCATTTACATATCATAAAATTTACTCCTTTGAAGTATACAATTTTAGTGGGTTTTAGTATATTCATGAAGTATTGCAACCAACACTACTATCTAATTCTATGGTATTTTTATCACCCCGAAAATAAACTCCATTAGCAGTCACTTCCCATTTCCCCTCCCCCAGTTCCCTGGCAACCACCAATCTACTTTTTATCTTTATAGATTTGCCTATTTTGGACATTTTATGTAAATGGAATCATGCAGTATATGGCCCTTTGTGTTTGGCTTATTTCACTTAGCATAAATTTTCAAGGTTCTTCTGTGTTCTACCAAGTATCAGTACTGCATTCTTTTTTTATGGCTGAATAGTACTCCATTGTATGGAGATACCACATTTTATTTATCTATTCATGGACATTGGGTTGTTCCCAGTTTTTGGCTAGTATGAATAACCTCCCAGCTTTTGAGATCAGATTCATTTCCCAAGAACATTACTTTCTTCACATCATCCCTCATTCTTGTTCAAATTTTCAGTGGCGCCTTATTGCTTATACAACATAGTAGAAAATATTTAGTTTTTATTAAAAGTCTTGCAAAGTTTGGCCTCAAGCTACTTTTCTTATTCATTGTGGTGTTCTTTAGTATTTCTAAAATATGTGCTCCATATGAATGATAGGTTATGTAGACAATATAGATAAATTTGTCAATTGAATTCATTCAAAAATGACCTGAAATTTTAAGAATGAAGATATACATTGACAAAGGAATGAATGAATGAATGTGTATATATATTTTATATATATGTATACATATGTATGTATTCTAGAGACTTAGAAAGGCAGGTATTAGAACAGAGTATAAAGAGCAACATTATAGTAGAACAAAGAAAGAATTTTTTTCTGGGTTTGTTCATTATGTCAAATAGAGACATTCATTTTCATATAATGTGCAAAAACACCTTATTTGAATCAGCCGTTGATACATGGAATTCATTCAAATCATTCATTTTTCTGATTAACTCTATCAGTAGTTCTGTTTTTTCTGAGGCAGCAGTTTTTTCCCTCTTATCCAGATAGTCTTTTTCTTTTCTTTTTTTTTTGACATGTCTGAAATAGTAAAAATGAAATATTTTAATATATACAGTACTTAAAAATATTTCCACAATGTCTTTATGCATACACACACAAATATATATAGTGGTATTCTCTCCCACTTTACAGAAAAGAGCATAATATACAGACTTCCTTTTTTATTTTATGGTACATCTTAAGAGATCTTTTCATAATAGCACATTGGGAACTTGCTCAATTACTTTCCTGCAGGATAATTTCTCCAAAGTGAAATTACTGAATCAAAAGATAGAGCCACCTGAAATTTGATCACCTATACTTGTAAGCATAGAAAAAGAGATAAGGGGATATAAATGGGAAAAAGGAAACTGGATTTTTTGGACTTTGTTTATAGATAAAAAATGGAGGATCAGAAATTTCGAGTAATTGCCCATGGCTGTACGACCAATGCAGGGATCAGGATGTGATTCCAGGTATTTCTGATTTTAAATAAGCGCTTGCCCTTTCTGTTATATTCATATTGTGTTTGAGCAAAAGAGAAGAGAAGTCATGCCAACTTCTTTTTGGTGAGAATAATAGAATTCCAGATTTTATATAAGAAGCTTTTTGTTTTTCTAATGACTAATGATGTTGAGCATTTTCCATGTGCTTATTGGTCACATCATTTTTAGAGAAATGACTATTCAAGTCCTTTGCCCATTTTTAAATTGGGTTGTTTGTCTGTTCTTGTGTTGTAGGGATTCTTTATATAGTCTGAATATTAAGGCCTTATCAAATATGTGGTTTACAAAGATTTTCACCCATTTGGTAGGTTGTCTTTTTACTTTCTTGGTAATGTCTTTTGATTCAAAAAGTTTTTAATTTTGATAAAGTACAATTTTTCTAGGTAATGTCTTTTGATGCAAAAAGTTTTTAATTTTGATAGAGTTCACGTTTTCTATTTTTTTCCTTTGGTTGCTCATTCTTTGGTGTCATATGTAAGAATCCATTGCCATGATCATGGCAATCCAAGATTGTGAAGCTTTACCCCTGTATTTTTGTGTAAGAGTTTTTTGATTTTAATTCTTTTTCTTTTGATTGTTGCTCCATTTTGACTTAACTTTTGTATACGGTGGGAGGCAGGGATCAACCTCATTCCTTTTTTTTTTTTTTTTTTTTTTTTTTTTTTTAAGATGAGCCATCCTGCTACCTGTTGGCAGCTCAGCGGCTGCTCAGCTCGGGCTGGACTCGAACCGCTGTTGCTCAGTCAACCTCATTCCTTTGTGTGTGGAAATCCAGTTGTGTCATCACTATTTGTTGAAGAACTATTCTTTCTCTATTGAATGGACTTGGTGCCCTTACTGAAAGTCAGTTGGCCACAGACATATGGTTTAGTGTCTGGACTCTCAGTTACCATTCCATTGGTGCATATGTCTATCCTTATGTATCATGGTGTTGAGAATATAAATTTCTCATGCTGTTTATTTACTTAAAAAAAAACAAACTCTTGGGCCGGCCGAGTGGCGCATTGGTTAAGAGCTGGCTTGGGACGCCAGAGGGCCCCGGTTCGGATCCCACATATGAGGGCCAGTGACACTGCCCTCTACAGCTAAGATGCTGAACAACAGCTCGACCTGGAGCTGGGCTGCTGTGAGTCGCCAGCAGGTGACGGTGTAGACTGCAGCCCCTGCTGTAGTAGGCTGCCATGGGCTACCGTGTGTAGCCAGCAGCCAGCGTGAGCGGCCAGCAGCCAGCGTGAGCAGCTGTCCAGAAGCCAGCGACTGATCTGCCTCGCCCGGGGAGAGCGCAATGATGGTGCCAACTTGGGCCAGTAAAGCGACGTCCTCCACAACTAGACTGAAGAACAAAAAGGACAGCAACTTGTCTGTTCCCCTTCCCCTAATTCCCCAGCGCTGTTCCCCTCCCCCCAATTCCCCAATAAAAATCTTTAAAAAGACCCAAAACTCTTTAGGCACTTTAAGTGCTAATTTTACTCTTTATTCTTAATAGAATAAAAATGATAAGTTTCTTTAAGCATTTAAAATACTACACTTAGTAAATTCTAAAGAAATAAATTTAGTATCGTGATAGGTACTCTCCTGGGTGTCTGTGGAAAGTGTGAGGATGAGGATGCACAAGACTTGTTTCTGTTTTCTGACACCTTACAATTCAATTCACTAACTTAAAAAGCTGTACTTTTGCTTTGCTGTTCTATTTTTTGTGTGATTCCAGCATTATGATGTCCTTAGGAAATAAGTATAGGGTATGAGATGTCTATCCCTATTGCAGCAAATTGGAATGTTTAGCTATTATAGTATCACTTTTTTTGCTTTCATGTAGTTTGCGTCCTTATTTTTAATAAGCACCTGATTTTACCATTCTCCTTATCTTTATATAATTTGCTGCTGTTATATTCTGTAACTAGTTTCCTAGAGAATGGTTCTCCCGTTTTAGTTTTTATAAAAGGCTATTTAAGCTATTATAACACTAAAGCTGTAAATGCTGTTAAAACATAGCATATCACTGAATCTTCTTTGGGCAAATTTATATTCTGATGCTGAGACTTGTTTACTGTGTGTTGTGCATATAGTTTGATCTACAATTGTAATACGAACTTCCAGGGTGGTATTTTAGTAGTTGACAGCAATGTTCTAAAGAATGTGCTCTTCTTGTAAGAACTTAATTATGTTCATTCTTAGTTAACCTTGTCTAGAATAGCACTGCATTATAGAAATATAATTTGAGCCACATATGTGATTTAAAATTTCTAAGGGCCGGCCGAGTGGCTCAGTTGGTTAAGAGCTCGCTCAAGAGTTTGAGCTCTGAGCAACAGCGGTTCGAGTCCAGCCCGAGCTGAGCAGCCGCTGAGCTGCCAATAGGTAGCAGGATGGCTCAGCTTAAAATAAATAAATAAATAAATAAATAAATAAATAAATAAAATTTCTAGTAGCCTCATTTAAAAAAACAAAAAAAAGAGGCTAAATTAATTTGAATATGTTTTACTTAAACTGATATATCCAAAATATCATTCTAACTGATAATCAGCGTAAAACTATGGAGATATTTTACATTTTTTATACTAATTCTTTGAAACCTGCTAGATATTTTATATCTCAATTTGGTCACTAAATATTCATCAGAAATACTTGATCTTCATTTATATTTCATAGAATTTATGGTTGAAAAAGATTCACATACCTAAGGTGTTCCAAACATACTTATGTTTTTCAATATTTGAATTACCAGAAAATAATTTTCTTTTAATATTTGCATCCAAATTGATAAAACTGGTTCACGATTTTTTAGTGGAATTCATTAGACTAAAGCAAAATCTTATCAATTTCAAAACTGTGCTGCTCAAATTAAGCAAATTCTCTAACTCTTGTGTCAATTCAGTATTATTAACATCAAATTCCAAAGAATATTGCATAAGGTGAACAGCAACTCAATTTTGTCAACGTGTTCTTCAACTTTTTTTCGTCATTTTTGCAGCCAATTTGCATAACACTGTCAATTATAATTAAAATATTCTGTATATTGATTCATATTAAGGAAAAGTGTAAAATCTCTACTACTGACTTAGATTATGAAAACTTACAATTTCAACATTAACTTTCATACCTGTGGTGCTAGTTCATAAATAAGCTTTTTCTTTCTTGATGCTTCCGATTAAGCTTGTTTACATGTAGTGAGATACCAGTGAGAAATGTAAGGAATACTGCCTTTTTTGTCTTTGATTACTGAATATTGAAAAGCAATCCTTTCTTGAATCAGAGTTAACAATACAGTAAATCTTTGTGAAATTTTTCCATTACTTAACCAATGAGCCAAAACCACAAGATGATTAAATATATATATTATCTTCTGTTTTTTTTCAATAGTTTCATAAAGTACCTAGTATTCATATCATTGCTGTATATACTTAATTTAAACAACAACTTAATTCATGACATTTTTCATAGTTGGCTTTAGAAAACTGAGCACAAATATTTTCAATTTGTGTCACAGAATGGAACAAAACAGTAAGAGAAACATCAGTTTCTTCTTTAAAATTCCAATAAGTGGATTTTTGACCTAACATAGATGGAGAACTCTGTAGTAATAAAAAAAGAATTTTTAAAATATATAGCTGAAATTATTTGACAGATGAAAGAATGAAAAAATATCTATCTTACGATTTTGGTTGTTTAATCTAAATCAGCATTTCTTCTTAAATTTGAAAGTTCTTTCAAATGAAATGTGCCTAAAGTTTTAATTTAAAGCTAAAAGACAGTAGTAATTTCTCAAAGTTTGAATTTATTATTTTTTTTTGCTGTTGTTAGAAGAGTCTTTCATATGATAGGGAATTGCTTAGTGGCTTAATTGAAGATCCTCCACTTTTTGTAAATATCCTTCTTATGAAATTCACTGTGTATTTGCTGAAAATGCCTCCTAATATTGTCCACATTTTTATTTGAAAAATATTATTTTTACATAAGAAAGAGCTTTCTTATTTTGCTCTGCCAAAATTGTCATTGTAATTGTCATTCATGGTAAAATTTATGGAATACTTCCTCCCAGTCTCACTTCATTGTTCTGCTGTATCTCCACTTGATTCTGTGTGGGTAGAATGCCTTCATTTTAATTTAAAAATTTTGTCTACTCTTCTCCTTTGTCCACTTATTTTTGAAGTTAAAGAAAGTAACTTTTGTTCAAAGTATTAAAATTAAAAAATGAAGTAAAAATTAACGCGGAAAAAAAATCTCCATTTGGTTACCAATTATGATTTATATAGGCATCACCACAACTTGTGTTATTTGCAAAAAAAAAAAATTAAGTAAATGAATCACATAATTATTACATTGGTGTGTAGAAAAAATCATTTCAGTGAATAGTTAATTGATATTGACTAGGCCAGGTTTTTATTATTTTTTTATTTTTATGTGTAATACTAGAAATGACTCACTGTAGTCCTACATGCACAGTATAATACGCAGTGCAGTGGTTACAATGAAATGTAGTGCTACCAAAACAATAAAATTATGTTTGGTATAAGGACATTTTACACTGCTTCAACTTTTAAATTTAGATAAAGTTAATTATAATTAAATAAAAATTCAATTTCCTGTTAACACTAATCTCATGTAGCTAATGGCTCATGTATTGGAAATTAAACCTTTGATTATTGGTTATATACTATACTTCAGGTCTGGGAATTAAAACTTTGAGCTTTGGTTATATACTTAAAGTATTTTGGTGACTTGAGACTAGGGATTAAAGTCTTTTTTGATAATGTTGATTAATATTACAGGAACAGTACCAAGGGGAATCCTGAATCAAGAACCCTGGAAAGAGCTGCTTAGAATTACTCGCCTTTTCTTTGTGGCATGCCTAATAGTCATGAAGCATTAAAAAGAAAACATTTCAAAGATTTTTATGGAAAAGGACACTTACTAATCAAAAAAACATTTGGATACACGTTTTATTTGAAATCATAGCTCAACCCTCTCTTAGCATTTCTACTCTCTACTTAGAGAGTAGAAAAATGTCTATATTCTAAAAACTTTCACCATTTTGGTGAAAGACCCAAAAAAAGGTGTATGTGTGGGGGTGGTGGTGAATCATTTTGTTTAAATGCTCTCTTGGAAATAAAAAATTAAGAATGTTTCATCTATGGAGAGCTATAGAGGTCTCATCAGGTTTACAACAGACCTTTAATTAGGAAACAATTTTAGTTGACAATTGTTAACGGAGCTCAAATATTTAATATTTTGAATTTGGATAAATATGAAAATGTTTTATTTAGTATACTTCAACTACTTTTTGGTTTTTAAAGTTAGGAGGGGCCATATCTCAACTAGTTATAGCACTGGTGCTATAGCTTTTATTTATTTGCTGTTGTCCTTTGAGCAAGCCAAGCAGTAAATTCTCCATGTTTCTGATTTCCACAACATAAATGAGTGCTCTTGCCAGGGTTTTTTCCATTTTCAGTCACAATCTGTGAATAAAGGGAGATGTCTAAAGGCTTGTTTTAAAAATCAAAGAGTAAGTCCATGAATAAAGAAGCAAAACTTGTCTTAAGAGAATTCGTCCACTAGATTGTCTCCAAAATGTATTCTTTAGAAGTTGTCACTAGAAATGGTTCTTGAAGAAAGGGTTCTGTGGTTAAATAAGTTTGAAGCAACACTATATGCCATGATAATGGCCTATTGAAGATCCACAATGCACAACAATGTATTAAAGACAGACTTGCTAAAGCTTGTTTATCCTGTGCTTCTTAAACATCTTGGACAATGGAATTCCTTTTTTATTAAAATCAAACCTGTCTATCCTATGAGAAATGCTGCCCTCTAGAGGCTTAAATTCAGTTGCTCTTGAATTTGAGGACCATAATGCTGCCTCACGTTAGTGTGTAGTTTAACAATGAATACTAAATACATAAGGAAATAACCAAATAGAAAAATCTTACATTGTGTAATTTTGAGAAAATCTGGGGAGATGAAATAGCAATGTAATAAAGGCCCCCCTTTTTAGTGAACATATGCCATATTTATGGCTGCTAATAATCTCTTGAATACATTTAGTTTATATAGGGAATTATGGACACACAGCACTTCAAGTCTTCAAACTCCATGAAGTTTCTTGCCGGCAGAAGCCATCTTTCCTTGTCTTCTTTGAAGACCTACAACAATCTCGCTTATGACAGTTACCATTCAAGGGAAGCCAGTTTCCTTATACTCCTTCCCACAACCCTCATTGTTTCCAGAGCTGTAACTGAATTGTAGTGTGCTGCACCTTTTCATAGTCAAAATGGGAAGAAAAGTATTATATATCAACATTTGAAAAAATTTTTTTGCTAATATACCAGCAACAACTTCAGGACTATGTGGAGAAACAGGTTCTGATGATCAGAGGGAAACATGCTGTTGCATTTGGATCAATGTATTGGACTAGTGAAGTTACCACAGATTCTGATTCAATATTCTAGCTCAAGCAATTAGGAGAAGTGGTAATTGTCTGTTCCTTTGATTAGTGTCAGCATTGGCCTATTCTAAATAAAGTTGAATGCCTACAAACTCATGGTATAATTAGAGGAAGAAGTCAAGAGACTAAGGGAAGTAGACTGATAGAGTGTATTTTTCTTTTTCTTTTTTTTTAAAGATTTTTATTGGGGAATTGGGGGGATGGGAACAGTGCTGGGGAATTGGGGGAAGGGGAACAGACAAGTTGCTGTCGTTTTGTTCTTCAATCTAGTTGTGGAGGATGTTGCTTCACTGGCCCAAGTTGGCACCATCATTGCGCTCTTCCCAGGCGAGGCAGATCAGTCGCCGGCTTCTGGACGGCCGCTCACTGCGGCTGCTGGCCGCTCACGCTGGCTGCTGGCCACATACGGTAGCCCATGGCAACCCACTGCCACAGGGACTGCAGCCTACGCCGTCCCCGGCGACTCATGGCAGCCCAGCTCCAGGTTGAGCTGTCGTTCAGCATCTTAGCTGTGGAGGGCAGTGTCACTGGCCCTCATATGTGGGATCCGAACGGGGCCCTCTGGCATCCCAAGCGAGTTCTTAACCATCGCGCCACTCGGCCGGCCCGTAGAGTGTATTTTTCATTGAGACCATTCACCCACCTCTGCTATTCCCTCTCCATCATATCCACAAAGAGGTCCAGAAGACACTTCATTCACCAAGGTAATGAAAAATGCTTTGATGACAGTTCCAGCATCTATGAAAAGCAATATATAGTAGTTGACCTTGTGGTTTTACTTTCTGTAGTTTCAGTTACCCATGGTCACCTGGGTTCCGATAATATTCAATTGAAGATTCCAGAGATAAACAATTTATAAGTTTTAAATTGTGTGCCATTCTGAGGAGCATGATGAAATCACGTGGCATCCTGCTTTGTCCCTCTCTGGACGTGAATCATCCCTTTGGACATCCACATGGTATGCCCTACCTGCATGTTAGGCACTTAGTAGCTAAGTTATACAATTGACTGTTGCAGTATCGCAGTGCTGTGTTCAGGTAACCCTTATTTTACTTAATGATGGCCCTAAAGTGTAAGAGTAGTGATGCCGGCAATTCGGTTATGGCGAAGAGAAGCTGTAAAGTGCTTCCTTTAATTGGAAAAGTGAAAGTTCTTGACTTAAGGAAAGAAAAAAAAATATTCTGAGGTTGTTAAATATATGGTAAGAATGAATCTTCTATCTGTGAAATTGTGAAGAAGGAAAAATAAGTTCGTGCTTGTTTTGCTGTTGTACCTCAAACTGCAGAAATTATGGGCACAGTGCATAATAAGTGCTTAGATAGCTTGAGAGAGAGAGAGAGAGAGAGAGACCACATTCATATAATTTTATTACGGTACATTGTTATAATTGTTCTATTATTATTATTGTTAATCTCTTACTATGCCTTAAATTAAACTTTATCAGAAGTATGTATGTATAGGAAAAAACAGCATCGGTAGGGTTCAGTACTCTCCGTGGTTTCAGGTATCCACTGGGGGTCTTGGAATGTATCCCCCGTGGATAAAGGGGGATTACTGTAATTGCTGTTGTCTGTAGGTAGGAGGAGATACTTCTATTGAAATTGTTGTTCTGATTTCAGGTGGTGGAATTCTAGGGAAGCTCTAACTTTCATAGGCAAGGTGAACATCATTTCCATAAGGTAGCATTATAGGCCTGATGATCAGAGATGCACTGAGTTGAATGCTTCTTTTTGGCTGTGGCTAAATAATCATGGGATCCCTAGATCTAAAATAGATAGCCCATTAAGGTCCTATTTGATCTGTATAACCAAAATTTTTAGGTTTCACAAGTGAAGGTCCGACTTGAACTATCATAAGAATGAGTTGCAGTTTTTCACCCAGTTCCTAGAACTGAGTCAGGTCTGTAGAACTTGTTAAGTTTCCTTCTTTATGTGTTTATTTAAAAAAAATATTTTAACTTGTTTTTCTATTTCCACACCCCTTTACAGTTTAGTTCATAGGTTATAAAAGAAATTGGAAGGGAAGGGGACATCACCCAGAGATTTTGAAATTGGATCTGTGTGCAATAACTGATGAGACCGATTTCTCATCTCCCTCTGAGGAACAGAGTTTGTTCCCACATGGCTTAAGTATAATCTGTCAGACTTGAGAATCTTGTTTGGAGCTTGAAGTTTGGAATATAATTATATGTTGTTCTATAGCCAAGATTTGGTCTGTATTTGGTCTCATTTCAAATAACCTCTCAATGTTGGAGAAATTTGTATTGGGAATGCTATAGAAGGCAGAACTCAATTTCTTAGCATTTCTTGCAGCTAGGATATGGACATGTGTCCTAGATTTTTTTGGTCAGATGCGTCTGTATAAGACTTGAATTCAGAAGAGAGAATTGCAAGGTAACAGCTGTTGCTTAGAATTGTTTCCTAATGTGGATGATGGGTTGTGAGATACTGAACATTTACAGGTAGCCGTGGTAGACACTCCAGTGGCCTTATTGCCTGAGACTCCACTTTAATGGTACCGGGCCTCTAAGGGTGGGAACACTTTGGTGGGGAGACTTAGGTATTTTTCTTGGCTGCATACCTACAAGTTGATTCTTTGACTCTTTGGGGGGAATTCATTGAATAATATATTTTAATAGATTTGTTTTCTGTTGAAACCACCTGAAATAGGTTCTGTTATTTGCGACTAAGAACTCTGATTGATCTACTAATTGTAAAGATGTTGTGTATTGTCAAAGTATTTTATTTTTCTAATTAAGATCCAAAAATTGCCAAGCACTTACACTCTATTTTTTCCTCCCCAGAGGTCTACATTTCTTTCCCACCATTGTTTTTTTCTACCCAGATTGCCAATTTCTGTATCTTTTCAATTGCTTCCTGACTTGTACTACTCAGCTTGAGCTCCACAGCTGTGGTGAAACCTTTCTTATACCTCCCATCAGCCTGATGGATCCTTTTTTTCGAATTCCAGTAGCACTTGTTCAGTCATTTAAGTACTAGTTTTTTTCTTTCTGTTTATGTTGTAGCTCTCACACTAAATAACCTTCCTGAGAATTGTAATACACCTTTCTGTCCCTTGTATTATCTAGCAGAATGCCTTGCATCTATTTAGACTCAAGGGTTCAACACAGTCACTTTCGTAATAGTGATTAGAATTGCTGAGAATCACAATGATGCCAGGCCAGTGAGCTGAGATAATAAACTAGTTAGACTTACTTATCTTGGCCCTAGTGAGACAAAGTAGGCTGGCTATGAGTCCCAATTCCTGTCTTCCTCAAGTTGTCTGAGACTTGCCTCTCACCTTATTTTCATTAGTAGGCGGTTATATCTTCTGAATTACCATTTTCATAATGTTTTATAATTTTTTACCTTGACAAAAGCCTTCTATTTCTCTCCTACTTCCTAGTTATTTCTATTGTACCTTCTGAAATTACAGTTCATAACCAGAAAAATTACTATTTTCAAGCTTTTTAAAAATTTTGTTTAAACTATGACATAATTCAAACATACAAAAGTATAAGAAACACCTATTCACCCAGCCTGAAGGTCAAACATTTGTTAATTTTTTCCCTTGTTTGTTTTTCCTCTTCTTTTAAAATTCTCCCTTCCCCATTCTTTCCTCCCTCCTTCAGAGGTACGCATTATCCTGAAATTGTGTGTTATTCCTTTTTCTACATATAAAAACACTTACATAAACGATGACCTGAAAAATTTCATACATCATTGTTTTCTAGATGTATTCATATTGACACATGTAGTTTTAGTGCATTTTTTTTAAACTGCTGTTTGGCGAAATAAAACTCAGTTTCATCCTCTGAGATAACTAGGTTCTACCTTTTGACAAATAGTATTGTAATTAATAAGCTTGTACATAAGTACCTAGGCAATGTGTAACTCAATCTAGGATACACACCTAAGAGTAGAATTGCTGGATCACAAGTTGTAGGTGCCACTTCATCGTACCAAGTATTGTCAAGTCCACCCCAAAGTGGAGGTACTACTTGGTACCCACCAGTATGTTTCCCCACCTATTTATCAGCAATTTACTTTATATAGCTACCAATTTTTGCCTTTCTGAAAGATAAAAAAATGGGTTTTCATTTTCATTGCTTTGGTTTCTACTGTAGTAATGTTCAACATCTTTGCTTGGGTTTTAGACATTCTGGCCTTCTGTGAATCTTTTCTCTGTGTACTTTGCTAATTTTCTTTTTCTTCTGTTGGGTATTGCCTTTTATATTGATTTGTAGCAGTTCTTTTTATAATCTGAATATTAATGTCTTGGTAATATGCAATGCAGATATCTTTCCTAACCTCTTTTACAGGCTTCCCTTCTGCCTGCTCCTTAAAAATGATAATTTCTTGTGTCTTGGGCCTCGCTTCCTTTCTCTTCTTCGTTCTCTCTCCCCAGGCAGCCTCACCACTTTGATTTCTACTTACAAGAGAATTACACATCTGCTGCTCCAGTCCTTACTTAATCTAAGTTTCAGACCTGTTTTATGACTCTACTTAGCTATCCCAGAAACAGCATGAGCCGAAATCAAACCAGTTTCCATTCATGTTATTTAACACCCTAGTCTACCTTCTTAGCCTGTTCACATGCTACTTTCTTTTTTACTCCTTGCTTTAGCCACGCTGGCCTCTTGGTCCAAATATGATACATATTTTCCTCTAGAGCCTTTGATCTTGATATTTCCTATGTCCATATGCTCCTCACATTTCATTTAAAAAAATACCCAATTTTTAATATATATCAAAGTTATGAACATTAGTCATTAAGGAAATGCAAATTGAACCCACGAGATAACCACTAAAACCAACTAGAAGGGCTAAAATTAAAAAGACTGCAACAACAAGTTTTCCAGTAAGACACCTAGAACTCCCATAAACTGCTAGTGTGAGTATAAAATGGTATAGCCACTTTGGAAAACCATTTGGCAGTTTCTTATAAATTTAATCGTTACACCTATCTTTGGATCTGGCAGCTCTGCTCCTGGGTGTTTTCCCAAGACAAATGAAAACATATGTTCAAAAAATGACTTTTTCAAGAATCTTTAGGGTACATTTATTCATAATAGCTAACAACTGGAAACAACCCAAATATCAATTAATAGGATAATGAGTTAAAAAGTTTTGATATATTCCTATAATGGAATACCACTCAGTAATAAAAAGGAAGGTGTATGCTTGCAAAATGATGTGGATGACTCGCACGTAGACACCCAGCGAAAGATGCTGGACGCAGTATGGTATGATTCCATTTACATTAAGTTCTAGAACAGGCAAAGCTAATATCCGATGAACATAATATTGAACAATGGTTCAGCTCTTTGGTTGTGGGAAGTGCTGGTGCTCAACTGGGAAGAGGCCTAAGGGAGTTTCCTGAAGTGATAAAAATGTTCAATGTCTTATAGAGAGGTGTGGGTTAAAATAACAATCAAGTTGGGTGGTAGGGAGTGGTCGGTTTAGATGGAACAAGAATGGCAGGATGTTGGTGGTTGCTGAGGTGGGGTAATGGATAAATATGAGTTTATTATTCTGTTTATTTTGTGTATATTTGAAGTTTTTCCACATAAAAAGTTTTTTTTTAATGTGAAAGTTATGAGGACACATAAACAGCACCTATGTTTTCACCCCCAACTTAGTAAATAAAACCTTACTAATATATTTCTGTTCCTTTTTGAACCATACCTGATTCCAGGACCCCTTCCCCCACCAACCACTTGACTGAATCCTTCTTCACTTTTAAACATTCTCCAAATATCAATCTAAAGGTCACTTCCTTGAAAGAAAGCCTTTCTTCACTCAAAACATTCACTAGATTAAATACCCCTGTTATGTACTTTCATGGCTTTTATCAAAGTTGTGATTTATTTGTTCGATAAGTTCATATCAATCTTTCCAGTAGACTAAGTTTTCACAGGGCAGAGTATATTTATTCATGCTTAGTGCCTAGCATAATACATTTATTGGATGATTGTGTTGGTGGTGGTTTTTCTTTTTTTTTTTAAATTAAAGATATAAAAATTGAAGAGCTATTCTATTGCATACTTTGTTGGGTCAGTATGTTATAAAAAGTTATGAATGAGAGAATGATTGATAGGTGATAATTCTTTTTTATTTTATTGGCATTTGTTAAAAAAGGAGCAAGAATACTGTGTGCTTTTATTTGGAACCACATCCAAAAGGTCTGCCACACATGGTTCCCAAATGCTCTTGAGCTTTATTATGTTGTCTTTCTATTTTCTTACTCGGAATCCATGTGAGTAAAAGACCCCTTTCCTATGTACAAAGATTATTCTAAATACCTCATCTTTTTCTCTAATGAGCTTCCTCCTTTTCCTATTAGTTTTGATGTTTATCAGGGATAACCGTCTTTAAGGGCTTGTTGTTTTCTTATTTTTTATGCTGATATCTGTATATTTTAAACTTTGATATGCCTCACTTCCAAATGAAGGTATGAACTAATAAATAATAAAGATTGATAACAATGCTTTGCTTATAATTGTATCATTAACTATATTATCTTTAATGAAGATACACATTAAAATATTGAAGGGGAGGAATTGTGTTTTGATTTTTGCTATATTGTATTTCCATGGAATGAATACTTGGACAGTTTAACAAAGTAGTTAAAATTCTGCTATTATTGTTTTTAACTTTCGTTGCTTCCTGGGATACAGCATGTTATATTGGTTAAGAATGTGGAAGCGTTGGCTCCTGGTTATGCTGTTTCCTAGCTATATGATTGGCCAAGTGACTTACCTGCTTTGTATATTCTGAAGTTATTAAAAATAGAAGCTTTTGGGCATTCAGGTACCTCAGGAGTGACCTTTCTGAAAAGACAGGCCTGAGCACGATATACCTTTTCTTATAACTTTTTAATGACTGCCCATTGCATGGAATAAAGTCCACATTCTAGAGCAATGCAAACATGGTCTTACGACAACTGACAGACATTTTCTACTAATTACTTACATGCACGATACATTCTAGGCTTACTAAATTAATTAAAAATTTCTGAATTTACTGTGGTGTTTTATGTATGTTTTGTATACAAGTATATGCTATCCACTAGGCCTAAAATTTTCCTTTATTTACCTTCTAAAGTCTCCTCATTGAAAAATTTTTAACCTTGTCTCAGTTGAACTAATTATATCCTTCATGCTAACTATTATATTTAATAGTTAACACTATTATAAGCTATCTTACAGTCATTTTTCTAGATGCCTGTTGTATTCTAAAATTGAGTTGCTTGAGGGCAGGGACAGTGTGTTAATTTTTGCAGTATCTTCCATGCCTTGCTTACTGTAGTTGATCGATTAGTGCTGATTGGGTAAATGAACATTTTTGTTTTTCATTTTGAGGATATTAATGGGGTTGTTCCTTTAGTTGTTTATTAGAAGATGGCACAGATTTCTACACAGATTGGCTTTATGAGAAAACAGAAGAGAATAATTAAATAAAATCTAAGTAGTTTCATCTAGGAACAATTTTCTGAAGTTGGAACTAATATGTTATCAAATTACCTAGAGTAGAAGGTCAAATTTCTAGAATGATTATGTTTTAGTTGTTAAAGTAAATGGCATGTAAGAGAACTTGTAAGTTCATATGGCAAAAACAGGGAAAAATTGCAAAGTTAGAGTCTCTGAGGTTTCTGATGTTTCATAGACTAACAAAAGGTTGCTTTATTAGCAGCATTAATGAACGAATCGCTTTATTGGCTTAGGCATACTGGTAGCTTTGTCGGTCCAAAGAGCTAAGAGTTCTTATTTCAATTCATGATTATGTTAGAGGAGTGAAGTGAAAGCCGTTGACCTTCTCTTAAGCAGAAAATAGAAAGTTTTTACAAATAGATTAAAGCATTAAAGGGAATGTGATGAACTATCTTATTATCAAATCACTTAAAAAATTTGAGTTTTAAAAATCTTTTTGTGTACTGATTTTACAATGGTAGATTTTTATAATAGACTTATTAATTGGTATTTAAAATAATAACTTTAATAGGATGGTTTTGTAAAGTTAGGTCAAAATGATTGAAAAAACTGAATTATGAGAATGGGTAAACTTCCATTTCTCTAAATTGTGATACATATACAGAGCAATATGAAATACAGGAAGTATTAAACTTCAGAGAAGGTGTAATGCCTCTCAGATGGCATACCTTCCAAGTTACTTTTTATTTAAGTAAATAAAATTCACTTTGCTTATTAGAATCATTTTGGATATGCTGATTTGCTTCTGTTAATTTACATCAGAAATTAAAGTAGAAGGAGTCACTGTGGGCCTGCTTCTAAATCAAAGTTCTTTAAACACCAGGAATTACAGAACTAAGATTTGTGTAGTAGCAATTAATTTAAAAATTAAAATTTCTAAATGTAGGAATATTTAAAATATTTTTTAAAATGCAAGGAAGAACATAAGATGCTCGTGTATTCACACTGCCAAAATTAACAAATATTAACATTTTACTATAATTGTTTCAGAACTTTTAAAAGAAATTAAAAATATATTTGAAGATTAATTCCATTTTTTTTGCCTACCTTCTGAGAGGTAATTACTAATCTGAAGATATCCTTTAAGTTTTCTATACTTTTATGCACATATTTATAAAAAATAAATAGTATTGATTGGTTTTCAAATGTAAATAAATAGTATATTGTTTACATACCTATGTAAGTTGCTTTTTTCACTCGCTGTTCATTTCAAGAGTTATCCATATTAACATACATATGTATTTAAAGTTTGCTTATTTTAACCTCTGTATTATTAGTTCCATTATTTGTGATGCCAGATCTCTCCATTGTAAAGGCTGTAAAGGCATCTTTTTCCCTTTCGTAATTAATCCATGCCTTCAGGCTGAATAAATAGTTTCTCGACAGATTTTCACCCAATGATTTTAACACCCTCTGTTGACTTTTGCCTGAATCATTGATTACTTTGAGGTTTGCAAAATGATTTTCTTTTTCTTTTTCATTTTTTCTTTTTTAGCTGAGCCATCCTGCCACCTGTTGGCAGCTCAGCGGCTGCTCATCTCGGGCCGGGACTCGAACCGCTGTTGCTCAGAGCGCAAACTCTTGAGCGAGCTCTTAACCAAATGAGCCACTCGGCCGGCCCAAAATGTTGATTTTCTAGTTCTATCTTCCCACATTTATTAGCTGGCATTCTGTAACGAAGTTTCTTCCCTCCCCTTTTCATTATCACTTGGGCTTATGGATTCTTCTTTTATTCACTGGGCTAAGATCCATTCTTGTTATATTTCTTTTGAAGGCTAAAATTGTTAAAATTAAGCCAGTAGGAACACATTCAGTCTGGTTTTTATGTCTCTTTGATGTCCCATCATTTTTAGAGCGCTTAACTTGCTTTCCAGCACAACGAATGTTCCATTCTTATCTTTTCCTTACCCTATACCACAAAATGGTTATTTCTCCATATTCCTCTTTGTGGGTATTTAAAAGCTATATCATGGACACTGGATGTGTTCTGTACAACTGGACGTCATTGCTTCTGTAGGGACTCTTTTCATTGGACAGAACAAGCACATATACTTCAAAAAACCCACTAATATTTGTAATTCCAATCATGTACCACAGGGTTGTTCTCTCCTCCGGTTCATATGTGGATCTCTCTTCTCCCACAGTGAGGATCCTCGTTCACAATAACATCAATATATGTTTATTCATTTGTTCTGCCCTACAGTAAACATGACATAATATTGGAATTGCCGCACCAACACCACCGCTAACAGTAAACACAATAAGGAAGTAAAGTTTAAGATTTCTATGCAGGTTTTTTTGCTCACACCATATATCTCAGCGAAGGTATGTAGTCAGAGTACAATACTTATAAGTTATTTTAGTTATATTTTTAATGTCATCAATTTGATAAACACTTAGGTTCATTTGTTTTTGTATTCATTTTTTTGCCACCTCCATTATGATTTAATTAAAATTTTTTTTGAGTATAGTAAAACAGTATCATGGTTAAAAATCAAAACGATATAAAAAGGCATTCTCAAAAATCTTACTTCCTTCTTTTCCTTTTTTTTTTTTTTTTTTTAAGCTGAGCCATCCTGCTACCAGTTGGCAGCTCAGCGGCTGCTCAGCTCGGGCCGGGCATCGAACCGCTGTTGCTCAGAGCTCAAACTNCGGCTGCTCAGCTCGGGCCGGGCATCGAACCGCTGTTGCTCAGAGCTCAAACTCTTGAGCGAGCTCTTAACCAACTGAGCCACTCGGCCGGCCCTTTCTTTTCCATTTTTAACATAAGCAGTCAATGCTATAAAATTTCCCTCTAAACACTACTTTGCATCTTACTGATTTTGTTATGTTGTATTTTTATTTTCATTTAGTTCAAGATATTTTCTGATTTCCTTTGACCCTTCTTTGATCTATAGGTTATTTTAGATGTATTGTTGAATTTCTGTATTTGGGATTTTGGGGTATCTTACTGTTACTCATGTCTAGCTTAATTCTGTTAAGTAATACGTTTTGTACTATTTTAGTTCTTCTAATTCTTTTAAATTTGTTAAGGCTTGTTTTAGTTTGGTGAATGTTTCAAACACAATTGAAAAGAATGTGTATTTCTCTGTGGTTGGTTGGAGTAATTTGTTTTTGAATGACAAGGGAAAAAAGTTTTGTTTTTTTTTAAGGGAAAATGTTTTAACCTTTTTATAAGATTAGACCTTAAATCCTAATTACTTTGTAGCCAGTGGGGTAATAGAAAAGGATACTGGGATTCTGAACATTTGTCTCTAGTTAAACCTGACTTTTACTAACTATAGAATTTCAAATACATCCTTTTGGGCTTTTTTCCCCCCATTTGTTAAATAGTATTGACTGATTTGATTCTGTGGAGCCCTTCTTTTCTTTAGCATAGAATACATTGCATTTCATAGTATAGGTTTAAGAGTTAATATGTTTGCTTTTTTCTCAGTTATTGTAGCATTATTTTCCTTTTTTTAAAAAAATTCAGTTTGAATAGTGTAGTTTTAAGGGATTATGTGGGATGTTAGGACTCCATAAAGTTTCAGTGTATTGCAGAATCTTCCAGTTGCAGATATCAAGGTGGTTAGCAGTTTACGTTTCTAGATAAAGTTCATTTTTCTGGAGAGGGATTAGAATTCTCACAATGGTTGTATATCACTGCAATAAAATAATCAAATGGGGCTTAGGTTGATTTAAGGAGTGTGAAGATGGTAGTGCAAGATATATAAGGCCCAGGCATCATAAGAAGTATGTTGTGAAATTGGCAATTGGCAAAAATTGGGAGGAATTTAGAAATATTTTTAAGGTTTGTGGAAATACTGAAGAAAACAATGAGGGTATAACTTGATAAAGATGTAATTGTGTAGTGAAAAGGATTATAAAAATGCAGGTAAGTTGTATTGAAACTTACATTTTGCTGTGCTTTAACAACTGGGGCAACCAGATATTTTAAAAGTGCTATGAATTTACTTGTCAAATTTGTTGGTAATGTCTGGGAGAATGTCATCAGAATGTTGAGGGATTCCTTTCAAACTGCGGTAATGTGTAAGTATTCTTTTGCAGTTTTATAGCAATCAGGCAAGATGCTTGAAAGGATAAATGTGCCTCCTTTGTTAAGGAGATAGAAATGCATTATGAGAGTTTTAAAGTAAAAATTTACATCTTTTAAAAAATTACAGCGTGAAATTTTTTTGAAGACATTTGAAAGACATAATAGGATTCAGTTCTGTATAAGGTAGCGATAAACTGTTGCTTTGCATTGGGTTGGTTTGTGAGGTATTGTAAATAGGCCACTTTGAATGGGTCATGGGTAATTTGAGAAATGATTTCTAATGCTTTGTTCCACATAATTCAAGATCTGGTATCAGTGTAATTACTTACAACTCTTGACTAGATGAGACCCTGCTTTTTAAAATATTCTTCACCAGTCTAGCTTTAACTTTTCCTCTCCAAAATTGAAATAGAAAACAACAGCAAAATAACAGTATTTTATAAACCTGATTTATTTTAGAGCTCACTCATTGTAGTCCAGTAAATCCTACCAATATCTTAATAATTCATTAGCTCTTCCATATATTACATATAAAATTTCAATTATTTGTAAGATTAGGAAAAAATTGTTTTGTATTTATCATGTGCGAAAGTTTTAGCATGTGATTTAGATTTTAAAGTGTAAAAAAGACAAAAACAAATTGCTCTATATAAATGGGTTTCTTGGGTAGATTTAACAGAGTAGGGATATCTTCTGAAGTTGAAAAATTATATCTTATTATTATTTTTTATTTAGGGAGTCTCCACCATCAGCAGGATTTTAAAAGGCTATCTAAATATTTGGTAAGTATATATTCTTCATGTTAAATACTTTGCATGTTACTTAATTTACATATATGTTACATTAATGACATAGTAGCCAGTGTAAGTTACAATTACAATTTGTACAGTTTTTAATTGTTACCTGGCACTGGAATTTCTTTTCTTTGTACTTATTCTGATCTCCTTCTGATTCTTTTTTTTTTTTTTTAAAGATTTTTATTGGGGAATTAGGGGGATAGGAACAGTGCTGGGGAATTGGGGGAAGGG
>NW_017731408.1:2969313-2980609 GCF_001890085.2 Hipposideros armiger | reverse complement strand
TTTTTAAAGAATCAATACATTTATTTGATTAGCCAGAGGAAGTTTCCTAGCTACATGAAAAAATGTTTAATAGTAAACATTTTGTTATACTTTTTAATGTTTGAGACAATAAATATTCAATCAAATGATGTTTCTAAAATTCTGTAATAATCACAATTGATGCTTAAATATTCAACAATTAACTTCTTTGTTTACTGTGTATTTATAATAAATGTGATATGTTTAGGATCAAATCATTACAAGAATTTCTTATGTAAATTTTTACTATTTTAAAATGTGGTAACTGATTTCTGGAGATATATTAAGTAGAAAACAGTAACTTCTTGTCATTACATACCCCCATACATATAATTTAAGTTAGTTTGAAGGAAGTGATGATCTTTGCATTCTATATATTTATGACATATATTTTATTTTTGCAGATTTATTTGTGTTTAGTTACTGCTTTCTTGAGATATAGTTCACATACCAGAAAAGTCACCCCTAAGTGTATAATTCAGTGGTTTTTAGTATATTCAGAGTTTTACAATAATCACTACTATTTAATTTTAAGATACTGTCACATCTCCCTTCTCATGGCACCCTCAAAAAAGCCCCTTTATCCATTACCAACAACTTCCTATTTTCCTTTAACCTCCTGCCCCCAACACCCTAGGCAGTCACTAATATACTCTCAGTTTTTATGGATTTGTCTATTCTGGACATTTCATATAAATTGTCCTTTTGTATCTGGCTTGCACTTAGCATAATGTTTTCAAGATTCAACCATGTTGTAGCATGTATCATTCATTTTTATGGCAAAAAAAGATTCCATTGTATAACATAATTTTGTTTATCCATTGATTAGTTGGTATCTACTTTTTGGCTATTAGTAATGCTTCTGCAGTGAACATTTTTATACAAGTGTTTGTGTGGACATGTTTTTATTTGTTTTGGTTATATACGAGTATTTATAGGGGTGGAATTGCAGGGTAATATGAATATGGTAACTCGGTATTTAACTCTGAGGAACTGTTAAAATGACTGCAGTATTTTACAAGTCCCGTCTATAGTGTAGGAAGGTTCCAGTTACTCCACACCCCTACAAATACTTGTTACTGTCAGTCTTTTTGTGTTTTCACCATCCTGATAGGTGTGAAGTGGTTTTTTCGTTGTGGTTTTGATTTTTATTTCTGTATGACTAATGGTGAGCATTATTCCATGTGCTTATTGACCATTTACACATGTTCTTTGGAGAAATGTCTGTTCAAGCCCTTTGCCCGTTTTTTAATTGGGTTGTCTTTTTATTGTTGATTTGTGAGCATTCTTTATATATTCTGGAAGCTAGTTTGTTATGAGATATATGATTTGTAAATACTTTCTCCCATTCTGTGGATTGTCTTTTCGTTTTCTTTCTGGTGTCTTATGAAGCACAGAAGTTTTAAATTTTGATGAAGTCCAAATTATCTGTTTTTTCCTTTTGTTGCTGTGCTGTTGGTGTCATATTACAAATTTACTTTTAAATAAATATTCATCGATTGTCTAGGTGTGTGACAAGGTTTTAATTTTGACAGAATTATAAAGCATTGGTATTTCCTGTCTTTGACAGCCAAAACCCAAAGGAAGCAATTATCCTTGTATTTGTGCTTCGATTCCTTAGCTAATTGTTTTAAGTAAAACATTATGTTTTGATCCCATGTGTTACCATGAAAATGTTAGCTGTGTGTTTCATGTTTATTGCTATTACTCTTGTGAATTTAGTGTTTTGGATTGGAGAAGAACTTAATACTTTAGTTTATTATCATTGCACTTACTGCATATTAGATTTTATACCTTAATAAAGCCATTGCTTTTTAGACTAAGAGTGTTAACAGTTCTTTTTATCTTTTCCTGTGAAGAGACAATAGATTCTGAGAATCTTAATGATTTTAATCGTGTGCAGGTTATTTGTAGGCAATAGTATTTCAGTATTTTTGTTATATACACATAGAATGTATATTATGCTTGATTAAGTATGTGTCTCCCTAATTTTTATGGGAGCATTTTAGTTTCTTATTTTTTATCATTATGTGGCTTTTTAAAAATAAGTTGAAGGCATATTTTAAGATATATTGGCCTACAATGTTTAATTTTTTAAGAGAAATGCCATATAGCAGTGGAATGCTACTACTCTTAGTGTTGACTTTCTGTGTAGTATAATAAATGTACTTTTGTTAGGGAAATTTACTTTTGTTTATATCTTTTGTATTATCTAACAGTATTCTATTTTAATTTCAAATAACCAAAAGTCTATTTTAATGAAATTTAATAGAGCTAAAATTATTGATATTCTTCCTGTTAGTTGATTTTAAATCATGGCTTTCATTGGATAACAATCACTTAAGTGCCCATTGGATGGGTACTATTGTTCTTCACCTTAATGTTTTTGTAGTTTGTGTTATACTATCCATGGACATTTTGCAATGGAAAAGGAAATAAAATCTGATATGTCATTCATGATGGTGTTAAATTTTTCACTATGATAAAAAATAAGGACAAGATTTTGTTGAGAGAGTTGTGTCCTCCTATGGTGTATATCAAATGCAGTAATTAAGAGGATTTTGATGACCTGTTGATAGCTGAATTAAGACAAAATAACTTTTGTGCACTATTCTTTCCCCTTTCCTTTGTCTTGTTCTATATACTGACATAATACTTGAGTATATATTAATTCTCTGAGTTTTTATATTTGAAATGGGGATTTAATACTACCAGAGACACCCTTTTTTTTACGTGTCAAAAGGATTACCCTTTAGTTAAACCACTAATTTATCATTAAGGTCAGTAGGGGCTGCCATATACTGTAGGCAGCTTCTTGGCACATGTCCTAGAGTTTTCTACTCTGCTTATCCTAATGCTCCTTGGAGATATTGGTCAGGGTTGTATGGATAGAACAATTAAACTCTTCTTCCTCAGGATGCTCTTCCACTATTTGCAAGTCTTACTCAGGATAGGTCAGCTGGACTTGGATTATTCTAAATGTCACACTATTTTTGCACACATTTCTGAAAACCATCGCATGGTAGTATTGACTCCCTTTTCTCCCAATGTAGTTACAGAAATAAGCACATCATGCAGGGAAGTTTTCCTAAAAGCTTTTTTTTTTAGACCTCACTCTTTAAATGAAAAACGTAAGCCATATTAACCCACATTCAATCTAGTTGCCATCTCAATTTTATTCTTATTGATACTCAAGGTTTCCATTCTCCTGATCTTTGTTCACAAATTTCTCAGTCTATTATCAATCTAAATAATTACAGCCATTCATTTCTTCTGTTTTGTTCCCTGTTTGTGGACTGCCTAGCTTTGTTAGAGTTATATCAGTTTACTGTCTTGGGAGGTTCCTAGTAGATATTCACATTTCCCCCCTAGTTTAGCCTCAGTGCTTTCTGGTAATCCTTATCTTTTTTTGATCTTCTGTTTCATTCCATATATTACTTATTTGGAACTTTTCCACTGTCCTCAGGTGATCAGTCATAATCCTCTTTTTCTTATTCCTTTCTCATTTCATATTTTATACTTTTTCTTTAGTCTATCTTTAATTAAAGAATAAGATGTTTTTATTTTTTTAGAAAGCTACCATCTATATTCTTAATCTTATCCCTTCTTTCCTTCAATAGAACCTTGCTGTTTTCTGTATTCTCTCTCTTATGCTCTATGCTGGGTTTTTCTGCCTTATCACACTTGACCTTGAAAAATACCTTACTTCTCTTCTTCCTATTCTTCCTATTATCATCACTGGGCTTGTTTTATTTATAGTCGACTCTAAGTGTCCAGTTTCTTAACTCTTATTCAACCACCTTCTGTAGTTTGACTATTGTTTCTACTAGTGTTCTGCTTCCTCCTGTTCTAGTAAACCACTTTTCTCACAAAACTAGGTAGATAGGCATTGGTTATGCTGATGTTAAAATGCTCTGTATCATCCCAAAGATAAGACTGAGCTCCATTTGCTAAACCTGTGTCTTTTCATTTTTCATCCTGCCTTACCTTTTTTTAGCATTTGGTATTTTGCTTGTCCTTAACATTCATTTCTGCCTTTGTCTCCTGTAATACTGTACTTTAATGGCTTTTCTGCTCCCTTTGACTAAATGTTTGTTTTCTTTATTATTGCTTTTTGCTTTATATACCCCTTAAGTATAGACTGGATTAAAGCTTTGCTCTTTGCTTCTCCCCATTAAATATCATTTCTAGGAGATGGTCTGTTTTCATTATGTAAATTAACACAAATTTGTGATGACTCACAAATGCCACATTTTCCTTCATTACCTGTTTTATCTCAGTCATTATGTCCTCAGCACCCCAAAATTGTTATTTTGCAAGCTGAAAAATTTTGCCTTGTACAATGCTTGATATGTGATTGGAACTCAATAAATGGTTTTTTACTCAGTGAATGAACTTGTCTGAGTCTCCCAGTCTGTTCATTTTTAAATTTTTTAATTATTATTTTTATTACTATTATTTTCCTAGCTGAGCCATCCTGCCACCTGTTGGTAGCTCAGCAGCAGCTCAGGTTGGGCCAGGAATTGAACTGGCGACCCTGTTGCTCAGAGCTCACACTCTTGAGCGAGTTCTTAACCAACTGAGCCACTCGGCCGGCCCTCTGTTCATTTTTTGAGAGAATAATTTTAACCATTCACCTGTTCTCATGTCACAGGCCCTATAATATTTGTGACAAACTCTTGTCTACACTTTCGTCAGCATTAGTTATCATATTTTGGTCCTAAGCTTAACTAATTAATGAGGTAGATAATACTCTTATTTGTGGATGGTAGAAATTAGGATCACAGAGACTTACTTATGGTTTCACAGGTAGTGGTAGAGTTGAAAGTTAAAATTGGGTTTCTGGTTACATGCTTCCTGGTTTTCACAGAAAACATTCTTTCTAATGATAAAAGCAATATACACGCAAGAAATTACTCTGAGTACTATGTGAGTTAATAGAGAGAAGACTGGAAGGTCTACTTTAAATTCTTGTGTGATGAGATGAAGGTCCTAATTTGGTGGAAGGAAGAGAAATCAAGGATGTGAGAAGTTTTTCAATCAACATTTATAGAATTTTGAGATTTTAATATTTGATAATGATGCCGTAAAGCAGTTGAGTGAACCATTCCTAAGACAACAATTATAAAATCTGGTTAAAATATTAAAAGAAAAACTCGCAACTATTTAAAAGCAGTGGGAAATGACCAAAAAGAGGCCGAAGCCAGATGAGAGGTTATCTGTCCTTTAATGTCTGCAACTGCGATGTGTAAGAATTGTACGTTTGTGTCTTTTCTTTGGGTGCATCCCAGCCTCTGGTAGTCCCAGTGACATAGGACAGAAGTTAGGGTTAGCCAAGCAGCTGGAAATTGACTGAGGGAAATTCTGGAAGCAAGAGAACCATTAACGAGGTAAACAAAAAAGTGCAATTTTTTGTCAGCCCACCGCTATCACAAGCAATTTTAAAGGAAGTAAGATGTCATTTGGAAAGGGTTTTTATTGGGGAAAAATGGTTGAATATCACTAGCTTACACTATTAATAGTATAAACTAAATTTTGTTTGTTTAGTATTGTTACTTGCCATGGATGACTGGCTACTTCTGTAACTCCGAGTAAGTACAGTACATCTTTATTTATATAGTAACATATTTATATATAGTACATTCCCAGACCTTGCTTTTGAGGATTTCTGACTTGTCTGAATCCATTTGTTTTAAAAATGAGCAATTCTAACTCCAATATGATTAAAAACCTTATAACAAAATATAAATTCTATAGAACATGTTGTGGATAGTAAAACAATTTAAAATGTTTTTCAATATAGCTATTTTAATAATATATCATCACTTTGCTTTTTTAAAGTAGCATATCATGACCATAGTTTTATTTTTTGATAAAGTAGGGTTTCCAGTTTGATTCTCACCTATTATACAGTGATGCCATTAGAGAGAATATACAGTTTAACTCATCCCTGACTTTTAGAAGTAGATATGCTAATGATCTAGTTTTTCTCCCCATATTCCTTTCTTTCCCCCTTCTCTAAAGCCTATGAATATTAAAACCACCATTATCCAGTTTATAGATACAGGTATGAATATATTTATAGATATGGTTTTGCCTACTCCCACCCATACCTGTTATCCATACGCAGTCAGTAGGTGTTAGTAGGGATTTATAAAGCGTTACTTCCTGTAGTTTGTAGTACAAAGAAAATTGGTGTATTTATTGTAGTATTGACTGTGCTCTTCCAAACTGTACTTTCTGCTCTGCCCACCCCCTGGTTTGGAATCACTGCTGTGAATGCTGTGCTATGTGTGACTCCTCACTGATCTCCAGGGCTGATTGATTGACCGCTGTCTATAAGAAGAATCTTGAGAATGACTGTTGGGTTTGCTCTTTGCTTGTTTTAGCTACTCTTTTAGTTAATTTGTCTATGGTACTGTAATACCTTATTTACCCCAGGGAGATGGAGTAATGACATCAGCTTGCTTACTAGACAGAAGAAACCCACGTAAAAAATGGGCTTTGTTTTACTATAGAGTCAGCTTGATTGGAAAAAGTGGACGTGCTGATGGTTTTGAAAATGTCCTGATACTGAAGTCATCCCTCTGCCTTGACTGTTTTTCTTATAGCACTAGTGATGGATTGACTGCTGTTTTAGGTAGTCGAGTCATGTTGTAGTCTGAATTAGCTGTACTACTTAGGCTGGTAACTTAGTGGAGAATACCACTGTCCTAGTCAGGGCTCCTCACCTCTGTTTTGTATCCGTTTCACTGCACCTTGAAGTGAACATGCAGAGAGGGAGTAACTAGATCCTAATCCCATATGTTAGCTCATACCAGTTGTTGAACATTTTAATTGTGGTTGTCTGGCTATGTTAGGGCTGTATTTGCCACAAAGTGGAAAAGATTAAATTGCTTATCTGCCTCTCATCACATTCTAAAACTTCCCTGTGATCCATAGAAGTGATGTAGCAAACTGAACATAGCCTCGGTGGTTCCCAGTTACAAGTTCCTACCCCTCCTCTTTTTTCGTTTTTCCCTCCTGGTTTCTTGTCATATTCACACTGTAAGCAGTTCTTCCCAGTTAGAAGTAAGTTCATTCTTAATGGAGCTGGATTACGAAGAGATGGAGCTGTGATAGCAGTCTAGCGTGAGATTATTGTGCTGTCATTTTTAAATGAGCAGGTGGATGTTTATGAGAAGGTGGCTTGCCTAAGATAATACTGCCTACTGAGAATTGTGTGACCTGGAGCCCAGATGTGTTGATTTCTTCATAGTGTCTCTGTGCTATGCTGGATCATGCACATCTGGATCATTCTTTTTAGTTGACTAAGTTGAAACATATCTTTTTTTTTAGTTTTTTTTTATTGTTAGTTTCAGGTGTACAGAACAATGCAATAGTTATCCTTTTCACCCCCACAAAGTAAGAACCCCCCTCTCCCCCTCTATTGCCCTCCCCTGCATATCAGAAACATATCTTTTATCTTCTGAGAGTTAAAAATGTCAAAAGGTTCACTAAAAATTTATGAGAAACTCTCTCAGAAGGTGTAAATAAATGCACGTCATCACTAGTATAGTTTATTTTTAACTACTGTGTCAATCTGTTTAGAAAGTTTATTTTAAACATCAAATTACAAGCTTCCTGAGCTTTCTCTTTTTTTTTTATGGGTTTGGGGAGGATAGGTGTGGTGGAGAAAGCCATTGGAAACTGAGTACCATCACCCTTTTCCTTTGCCTTCTAACCAGAAACCTTTTCTAAATTCCACAGAGAATATCTGTGTTCCTACATCAATTCTCGATACCAACTGGGTGTCCCACAATTAGATTCAGTTCAGTTCAGACACTAACTAACCCATAGTTAGTATCATATCCTACAAGTTAAAGGGCAAGTTTCCCAGGAGGACTGCCTTTACTTGGGACACCAGCCACAAATGGGGTCCCTGGCAACCTGCATTTCTGTCTGACCTGGCTACAAATCCAGAGATTTCCCCGAGTACCCTTCATGTTAGATAATTTGATAGAACGATTCACAGAGCTCACTGAAAACCCTATACTTAGGATCACACTTTTATTATAAAGGACACAACTCAGGCACAACCAAATGAAAGAGAGGACTGGGGTGCGGTCTGGGGCGGGGGTGGGGCCGCACTGAGATTCCCTCTCCTTTCCTCCTGGTACCCGTGCATACCACCCCCACCATATCAGTGTGTCCACCAACCAGGAAGATCCCTCGAGTTTTGATATTTATTGTTTCTATTGAGGTTTCATTTTGTAACCTATGGTTGACTAAATCATAGGCTTTGTGATGGAACTCAGTTTCCAGCCCCTTTCCCCTCTCTGGAGATTTGAGAGGTGGGACTGAAAGTTTTTCTGGTGACCAGCCCCCAATCCTGAAGCTACCTAGACACCACGATGAATTACCTTGTTAGTCTAAATTCAGGTATGGTTAATAGGGCTCTGACTGAGTTAGTGTCAGAACAGAAGGATTGTTCCTTTAACTTGTGCATTCTGACTGAGTAGTTAGTGTCAGAATTGAATTGAATTGTAGGACACCTACTTGGTATCAGAGAATGAGCAACAAAAGACACTCCAAGGGTTGTTGAATCTCTGTGCTAGGAACTGGGGCCAAAGACCATATATACACGAGTATGTGTATATACTCATACATCACACACACTTACATACATATGTATATTTAATTTTACTACAGTATCAATGTAATATCTTTGATTCTTTTATCTTTTCAGTTGTCTTTGGGATTCTTTGTCTCCAGACTGTTTATTAGGATTCTACTAGAGAATAGGTTTCACATTTTCATTTCTGTGCTCTATTTTCATGTTCTAATGTTTAAATTTTAAAAAGTTTGCTTTTATTGAGAAAAATTGTGCATAATTTGATGAGTTTTAACATAGGCTTGTACTCATGAAACAACTACATTCAACATAATGAGTATGTATAAATCACCCCCAGAAACCTCTTTGTAACTCTGTAATTCTTTCCTCCCCTCCCCCCATTTCCAGGCAACCACTAGTTTCACTTTCTGTCACTTATGGGTTAGTTTGTATTTTCTTGACAGTTATATAAGTAGAGTTAATAGATACAATGTATCTGTAAGTAGATACAATGTGTAATATCTCCTCTTTTATATAGTTTGTTTCCCCCAACTCAGTAAATTTGAATTCATCCATAATTTGTTGAGTGAACTTTCAATACTTTGTTCCTTTTTAATTATGGGATAGTATTCCATTTTGTGCATTATCAGAATTTATTTTTCATTTATCTGTTGCTGCAGTGGGTTCTTAACAGTTTTTGGCTGTTACAAATAAAGCTGCTACAGACATTTGTATGGCAGATTTTTTTTTTTTTTTAAGATTTTTATTGGTCAATTGGGGGATGGGAACAGTGCTGGGGAATTAGGGGAAGGGGAACAGACAAGTTGCTGTTGTTTTGTTCTTCAGTCTAGTTGTGGAGGACGTTGCTTCACTGGCCCAAGTTGGCACCATCATTGCACTCTTCCCGGGCGAGGCACATCAGTCGCCGGCTTCTGGACGGTTGCTCACTGCGGCTGCTGGCCGCTCACGCTGGCTGCTGCCTACACATGATAGCCCATGGCAACCCACTGCCACAGGGGCTGCAGCCTACGCCGTCGCCGGCGACTCATGGCAGCCCAGCTCCAGGTTGAGCTGTTGTTCAGCATCTTAGCTGTGGAGGGCAGTGTAACTGGCCCTCATATGTGGGATCCGAACCGCAGTCCTCTGGCGTCCCAAGCCAGTTCTTAACCATCGCGCCACTCAGCCGGCCCTGTATGGCAGATTTTTAATATGGACATGTGCTTTCATTTTTCTGAGTGGAATAACGGAGTCATATAGTAGGTGTATGTTTACCTTTATAAGAAACAAGATTCAAGTCCTTTGGATAACTATATGCAGGTGTTTCCCAGTTTGTGGCTTGCCTTTTCATTTTTCACCAATCTTTTGAAGTTCAAAACTTTATTACTTTGAAGAAGCCCAGTTCATTCATATACATATATATGTATATATGTATATATGTGTGTGTGTGTGTGTGTGTGTGTGTGTGTGTGTGTGTGTGTGTGTGTGTGTATATATATATATATATATATATATATATATATATATATATATGCGCGTGCAGAGGGTGCCAAAAATGTATACGCATTTTAAGAAAGGAAAACTATTAAAATTGTAACACTCAATATATACTGACAAGAAAAGATGAATACAAGTCACGTTTGACTTCTGCAATTACAAGAGGTGCTCAAAGTGGTTACCATCAGCGTCCAGACACTTCTGGTTTACGGCAAACTACTGCTTGAGCAACGTTAACCAAAGTATCCACTTGTATACATACATTTTTTTGGGTACTCCCAGTGTATATATATGTATATTTATAGTTCATGCTTTTTGTTTTGTATTGTGGTAGGTTGAGTAATGTCCCACCCTGCAAAGATGTCCATGTTCTAATTTCCAAATCCTGTGACTATGTTATCCTAAGAGGCTAAAGGAACTTTAAATATGTGATTAAGCTAAGGATTTTGAGATGGGGTGATTTATCTTGGATTATCCAGGTGGGCCCAGTGAAGTCACAGAATCCCATAAGAGGGAGGTAAGAAGGCCAGGGCAGAAAAGGCAAGGAAACGTTCTCTTTTAGAGCCTCTAGAAAGAGCACTGGCCTGGCAACAACTTTTTAGCCCAACTGGATTTAGCCCAGTTAAACTGATTTTGGACTTTTAACCTTAAGAACTGTAATATATCAAATTCATGTTGTTGTATGCCACCAAGTTTCTGGTTATTTGTTACAGCAGCCATGGGAAGGTAATAACAGATTTTCGTACCTAGAAATAGGGGTGTTGCTGTAACAAATTCCTAAAAATGTAGAAGTGGCCTTGAAATTAGGTAATGGGTAGAATTTTGAGCATGATAGAAAAATTCTAGATTGCCTTGACTGTACTGTTGGTAGATACAGAGATGTTAAATACTGTTGGTGAGGGCCGACCGAGTGGTGCCTTGGTTAAGAGCTGGCTTGGGACGCCAGAGGGCCCAGGTTCGGATCCCACATATGAGGGCCAGTGACACTGCCTTCTACAACTAAGATGCTGAACAGCAGCTCAACCTGGAGCTGGGCTGCTGTGAGTTACCGGCGACGGCGTAGGCTGCAGCCCCTGCCATGGGCTACCCTGTGTAGCCAGCAACCAGCGTGAGCGGCCAGCAGCCGCTGTGAGCGGCCGTCCAGAAGCTGGCGACTGATCTGCCTCGCCCGGGAAGAGCACAATGATGGTG
>NW_017731408.1:2965309-2968908 GCF_001890085.2 Hipposideros armiger | reverse complement strand
AAAAATGCTGAAGATGAAGACTAGGAAGAAAGTAAGGAGCGTGGTAAAAAGAGCCTGTAGCTTCTTAGAGAAATACCTAAATTGGCATAAGCAAAATTTTGGTGGAAACATGAACGTTACAGGTGTTGCTTGTGAGGACTCCAAAGGAACTAAAGAACATGTTATGGGAAATAGGAGTCAAAGGGATCCTTCCTTGTTCGATAGTAACAGAAAACTTACCTGAATTCTGTCCTATGCTTGCATGGTAACTCAGTTCTGTCTTGCCTTGGTATTATAGCTGTCATTTGTGTACTGTAAATTGGCTCTTCTATTATGTACTTGCATAAAGTACTTTAGTTTTAATTAAAGTGAGAAGTTTGTATTTTTATATGAATTAAATTTATATTTAAAAAATATTATTTAGAGCAAACATCTTAGACCATATATACTTATTCTTGAGATGTCATCATTACTAAAGTCTTTCTGCAGTTTCCCTTTGAATAAATCAGTATGTAAATGCAATTTACTGTACAACCTTTAATTTCTGGAGTTTCCTGATGACCTTTTCTTAAAAAACAAAACAAAAACTATTTAAAAAAACATATGAGGTGTGATAGAAAAATGTGAATGTTTAAATGAAAAAAATTATTACAGTAAAAGACACATTGCCATTAATCCCCCTCAAAATACTCTTCCTCGCTTCGAACACACTTATCCCATCGTTCTTGCCGCTTTTCTGAAGCACTGGAAGACTTCTTTTGTGAGTGTCTTTACTTCAACCTCCATTGTGACAACACTCTGCATCATACATCGCTTCCAACACAGCAATTTCTGTCAAGTAAAAACATTACAGTGTGTCCTCATCCACCGTATTCACTGGATCTGGCACTGTGTGACTTCTGGCTCTTCCCCAAAGTCAAAATGACCATGAAAGGAAAACATTTTGAATCAATTCAGGACATCAAGGTAGCCACGACAGTGCAACTAAAGACACTCATGAGAGGACTTCCAGAACTGCTTCAGAAAGTGGCAAGAATGATGGGATAAGTGTGTTTGAAGCTAGGAGGAGTATTTTGAGGGGGGTCAATAGCAATGTGTCTTTTACTGTAACAATTTTTTAAATTTAAACATTCACCATATTTTGTGATCACACCTCATACTTTGAACTAATTTTGACTAAAATGGTTATTTAAAAAACATACATGGGTTTTTATTTAGATATCCTTATTTATTATTAAAGAAAATTTAGAAAATGCAAATGCATTGTTAGACTACAGTAGACCATTGAACGACATGGATTTGAACTGCATGGGTCCACTTAAATGCAGAATCTTTTCAATAAATACTTGTACTGTTTCCAATCAGGTTTGGCGTCTGTGGATGCAGAGAGCTGACTGTATGCATTGATCTGTGCCATTTTATATAGAGGACTTGAGCATCCTCGAATTTGGTATCTGTTAGGGGTCCTGGAACCAATTCCCTGTGGATCCTGAGGGACAACTTAAGTTTTGGGGGAATCAGAAGTTATACTCAGATTTTCGATTGCGTGAGGGTTGAACAACCCCTGCGTTGTTTAAGGGTCAACTGTAATATTAAATGGTAGCTTTTGTTAATGGTTATTATTTGTTAGTATGATACAACATATATTATCTGTGTATTCAGTCTTCACCCTATTCTTCCAAATCTTTTTCTTCTGTATTCTAGGGATTTTATTTGTTTATTTTTTGGAAGCAAGAATTATATAAAACAGCAATCACTATATTTTTAACCATTGCCAAGTTGAAAATCAATGTTTAAATTTAAAACAAAATTTAGTGCTATTTAAGTGTGGAATTCCTAAATATTATAGTTCCCTCTTCTGTCTTTCCAGAGCTATTGCACCATGTGAAACTTTTCAAATTAATTTCAACAAGTGTTCAAAAATTACCAATAGACTTAAGTTGCTATTTGATTCTCTGGAGTTAGAAGGACTTTTATGTTGCCTACCTATAGCTATAGTATTTCTTTTGAGGTTGGAATTTGGAGTAGTCATTATCAAAAGTTATTTGTAGGAAATATGAGAAATTGACACACAAAGTGAGTGAACAGTGAAGATGTGTACAATTTCAGAATATAGGACAGCTAACATGGTTTCTGCAAGTCAGTGGCATATGAAAAAGAGGAGCATGGCGAGTTGCTCTCAAGTAAAAGATGTAAGAAACATAGTAACCATATACAAAGAGTGGTTCTTGTTTGGATTCTGTTTAGATTAAATTACTGAGAAAAACTTTTTTGACACAACCTTGGAAATTCAAATATTGACTGGTATTAGTTAATACCATGGAAACTATTATTTTTATGGGTGTGACATAGTGATTTTGTGATTATGTAAGGGAATTGCAAAATTATTTAAAGATACATGATGTGTGTGGGTGGGCGTGGGAATGACATGATGTCTGGGATTGACTTTTAAAAACCTAAAAGTAAGAATAAAAGACAAATAGAGCAATATTGGTAATATCTTGAATAGTTGTTGAATATGGGTGATGAGTAGATATATGGGAATTCATTATATTCTTCTCTTTTGTATATAATTGAAATTTTTCATTTAAATTAATTTTGTTTTGTCTATTTACCGCAAGGTTTTGCTGCAATTGCTCCTCTCCCAACTTTAAAAAAAAATTCTCAAATCTTTAAAAATATTACTTATATGTTTAATAAGAAAATGAGGCTTTTCCTGGCCATTTTATTATTCTTTCTGATTTTTTTTTTCCCATTTAGCAGTTCTCACCATCTACTATAATATTTTTTTGTTTGTTTGTTTTCTGTCTTCTCCCCCTGGAATAAATAAGTTCAGTGGAAGGCAAGGGGGATTTTTATCTGTTTTGTGTGTTGCTCCATCTTCATTACCTATGTGACACATGGCAGGTGTGTAGTAAATCGTTGAATGCGTGAGTGAATGAATGAATGGGAATGAGAGCTCTTGAAAACTGAGGACATGGAGTGTGGCCAAGGACAGAACCAAGGAGCACCCCTTTGAAAATGAACCCTGTGGGAGTTACCGAGGAAAATGTAGGCTAGTACATAAATATTTAGGGGGTAAGATGCCATCTCTCCCCATTTGATTATAAAGCCTTAAAATATCAAACATTCAACATATTCTCAGCAATAGGAATTGCTATAAAGTAATTCAATTATACTTTAATTTCTCTGATTGTCTTTCATATAGTCTTAAAAGTTTTTTCTTTCTAATCATCTGCTTACTACTGAAAGAAAACCCCTTTTGGAGATGTATTTTATTTAAAGTTTATTCTCAGGAAAAAATTTTTTTTTAAAACAAGTGATTTTGTATAGAAAAGATGAATTTTAGAAACTGTTCTTATGATGGTTTTTTTTATATTAAAAATATGTCATCTGACATCTTTCCTTTTCCTAACAACTGAATTTTTTTTTTCAATCTACATGTGTTTATTAGTTAGATTTTAATGTCTTACTTACAGGCACCATAATTATCAGTTATGTTCAGCTTTTAAAAAAATAGATGTTGGGCTGGCCGAGTGGCTCAGTTGGTTAAGAGCTCGCTCAAGAGTTTGAGCTCTGAGCAACAGCGGTTCGAGTCCAGCCCGAGCTGAGCAGCCGCT
>NW_017731408.1:2907983-2965259 GCF_001890085.2 Hipposideros armiger | reverse complement strand
AAAAAAAAAGATGTTAGTTTTCAACAGTACTGTGAGACACAGCTGAAAATAATTATACTCAATAATTAAGATGACTGAAAGTTGAACATTAAAATGACATCAGTGAAAATTCAGAAGCATTTTATATTTGATGTTCTAAAGTGAATACTTTTAGAATTACTGTTTTTAAAATTGCTGAAGTTGTTTTTATAACCCCAACTATAAGCCTTGATTTAAGGAAAAATGTGAATAGAAATATCTAGTGAGTCTCAGTTTTTTTGGTCTTGGGACCCCTTTACATTCTTAAAAAATTATTGAAGACCCAAAAGTGCTTTGATTCATTTGGGTTATATCTCTCAATAGTTACCCTATTAGAAAGTAAAACTAAGTTTTAAAAGTATTCATTTATTAAATTCACTTAAAAGTAATAGCTAATGACATGTTAACACAATTAACATATTTTTTGGGAAATAGCTATATTTTCCTGAAGTGAAAAAACTTAGTGAGAAAGATGACATTGTTTTACATTTCTACAAATATATTTAAAGTCTGGCTTAATGGAAGAAAGTTGAATTCTCATATCTGCTTATGCATTCAGTATTCTATGATATTACATGATACGTAGTCTGAAGAAAACTTATGTATACTCATGAGAGATTGAGAGTGAAAAACACAATTAACACCTTAGTATTATGAAAATAACTTTGAACTCATAGACTCCATGTAAAGGTCTTAGGGATCCCAAAGATTCATATCTTGAGAACTGCTAGAATTGTTTCTCTCTGGGATGCTATATATGGCAATATAGAGGTTTAAATGAAAGAATAGTTTTAAAAAATACCCTCATATAGTAGTGTCAATTGGATAAGTTTCTAGTTGATACATTTTACTTTAGGGAAACTATTGAAGTTAGCTTGTGCATATTTATTAAATTTGGGCATTGAGGGAGGATGTTCTGACCTACAGGGTTGTGTTTGTAAATTACATGTCTTTTAGACTACCATATAGTAGAATGGTTACCTTATTTCTTGGAGAAATAGAAATTAATTAAATAGAAATAGATTGTTAAATTTTTGAAACAAGTTTTTGATATTTAGAGTTACTTGAAAATTAAGGAGGAAAGCAGAACTATAAAATGCAGTTTATTTAAAAAATAATCATGATGCTTCATTGTCATTAGTGAGCAAATATTAGTATTGTCTCTTTTTAAACATACCTACAGCTAGACAATTAAAGTTAAATATTAACTGTTTTTTCTAAACAACATTATGTTTTTTTTTTTCTGATAGTTTTTAAAGCTTTATTTTTGTTGGTTTGCCTTCTACCTCTATCTGTATGCAACCTAAGAATCAACAGTACATTAAATTAGTTGACGCGGAAGGAAAAATATTATATAATGAAAATAACCCTTATTGCTTATATTCCATTTTAATTATAACTAATATAAGATCCAGAGGGTATTGGTGGGAGGATAAGGGGGATGAAGCATTACACGTCTAGGTATTTCACAAGTAACCTATGCTTTGGATCTTTTATTTCATAGTTTTGTTTAAAAACAACATTGATGCTGAGTAGCTAGTAAAATACTTTCATTAATAGCAAAATGCATTTGGTGGGGATTTTTATTGATGCTTGTCTGTAATATTAGGCACAATGATTTATTTACAGGCTTTTGTTAATTATAAAGGTAATAAAAATCTCAAATTATATGGGCACGTTATACATTTATTTGTAATATAAAGCATATGAGGTTTTAATGCTCGGTACATTGTTCTACGTTAGTATGGTGTATTAATTTTTTCATTACCTCTCTTGGCTTCCCAATCTCGCACATTTGCTACGAGGAGTGTGCATCAGCTGCAATAAGACCTTTCCCCCAGCGTTTCTGACATGCATCTGAAAATGTGACAGGTTCTAGATTTTAGAAGTTCTGTTAAATCGTATCAGAAACTTAAACTGATAGTACTTCACATTTTCCACATAATGTGCTCTTTCGATGAATAGCTGTGTAGCAGCACACAGGAAAAGCAGTTCTTGGCAATACCAGCTCAATTGCATCTGCAGATGAGGATTTAAAATTCTATGCAGCAGACAGTACCTCCAGCAGGCGAGTAAAAGGTTACTGCATTATTTTGCTTGTTTGTTTCCATAGCCTTTATCTACAAAGGTTTTTTTTTAAAAAATTCCATGTGAAGTGCATGACTGTTTTTAGATATTCTGGAAATTGATTTAAGTATTACATGAATATCAAAAGGGCAGTGCAAGGTGAAGGAAGAGCCAGTACTGGCTCTTTTTAGCTTTAAACCAAGGCAGAATTTGAGCATGAGGCATACACAAATAACCTTTCAGTGCCACAGAAAACAGGAAGTTTTTACAATATACATTTTAATTCAAGGTGTTTCTTATTACATTTAGTTTTTAGACGATCTTCCTCAAAAAAGGATCCTGTTAAAAAAGATTGATAATCATTGGTCTGTGAATGTTCATTAAGTTACAGTTATTTGAAGTATGATTATTTGGGAAGACTACAAAATATTTGTATTAATGTGACCCTCTCTTGTCCTGGAAATTATAATGTGGATTTATAGGTACATGGTGTAAATAAATACCTTTATACATAATTGATAAAAAAGAATGCTTAAGTAGAAAATATACTAGAGTATGGCTAATGTACTTAATACTTTTGCTTATATTTTTAGGGTGGTTTGTATTTTTTGAATCCTTTTAATGAGATGCATATAACCCAAGTTGGAGAAGATTCAGTATCAAAACAACCAGATTTTTGATTGCTTTTCACTTATGGTCAATACCTATCTATAACCACAAGCCTTTTTTTCCTCCTCATTAAAACTCTTCTAACATTTATGATACCAGGGGCCTCCATGGCTTATCTTACTTATTTATTCCATTATTATCTACGCCACTATTTTTGCTATAGAATTTTATTGCTCCATATTCCTCAAGTTTAAGTACAATATTCAGAGAGAATTTTTGCTCTGCATATCAGCCACCATCCTGCCCCCCCCAACAATACTAAAAGATTTTTAATAGCTACTGCCTAAATTTTGTTTTTTAAAAATTCTTATGCCTATGTTTCTGTATTTTAGATTGACTGATAAGATTGGAAATGCTCCCATAAATTAATCTATAATATACAAGTAAAATCAGTTGAGTATTCTTACTGTGAGTGTTTGGCAGGCTTCTTGAATCGTGGAGTCATAAAAGGTCAGCATTTCTGATTGGTAAGTTAAAGAATCCATCCAGTAATTTGCTCCCTGTTGTTTCTCAAAGCAATGCAGCAGCAGTGCTTTTCCAGATATTGAGCGGTTGTTGAACAGTGTGTATGGGGACAGGGAGGGGTGGGGCTCATTCCTGTTGGTTGCTGAAATAGTGTGCATTTACAGAGGGAACAGGTTGGATAGGCTGAGCTGAAGGAATAGGCAAACAGATCTAAACTGATGGAGGACAGAAAGAGTGGTTTGTATAATTTTGGGGTATATTATCTTGAGTTTGCTCCTTTGTTAAGTACTTGGGTTTTAATATAAAACAGTTTGAAATATTAAAGCACCTTACCTTTTTTCTAAAGAGTAGCCAGGAGACTTCTGTTTTTAGTATCGAGTTCTTCTTGGCGATGAGTTTGTGGCTGGTACCTTCTGTAGGAAAGCTGTTTTATTCTTTTTTAACAGTGTTTCTTTCAGCCAGAGAGCTGCAGAATGAGGCATTTAGCCAATTTTGAGTATATATGGGACATTACCAGTTCTGATTTTTAAAGTTAAATTCTCATCTAATGAGCAAGTCAATGTGTGGCTGTGGCTGCAGCATTATTTCTTCTTTAATGAAGAGGTTGAGCCGTTCGACCTGCTGCTCCGATCTGTTCTCTTGTAGCCATACATCAGACCAGTTGCAGAGGTTATCCATCGAATGTCCCAGGCAACCAAAGGTAACTGCACAGATTTATTTCAAATAAAAATATACAATTAAAATGGATGCATTATAACTAGTACCAAATGATTAAAAATAAAAGATCAATTAAAGATGTTCTTAGCAGTTTTCTTGACCTTGCAGTAGCTATCCAATATCATTTTGTCATCATCAGATTGTGTAGCAATGGAAATGCACTGCAGTAATTGATTTTGTAATAGGATCAGGTGATTTACTAGCTGCACTGACAACCACTTGCTTGCTTGCTCTGAGCTGTGGAGCGCTCTAATGGATGTTGTGATTGCAGCCTGGACTGGATGTGAGACTGCTATGCTAGCCACTTAAAGCAGCAGCACTTATTTTTATAATTAGAATAGTAGGCTTTTTGTTTTTGTTTTCTTTGCTTTAAGTTTTGGGAGGCCTTAGTAATTTTAGTTAATTTGAGTACCCCTGTTAAATTTTACAGATTATATATTATTTCTCTCATCAATTCATAAAAAGTTCATTGGTACTACTAGCTTTGAATACAATGAAATATAATCTCTCTGCTCCCTACTCCTAGCTCAGCATCAACAGATGTATCAACATACTTTAGTATTAATTACAGAGCATATCTTAAAAATATGAGAATTTTTTAAAGCTGTCGAATGTTATCTAAATGAAACAGTATTCTTAAAATTTGCAAATTTCATCAGTTTTGAACTCTAGCTGAACTTATAATGGAATTATGGTAAATTCTTATACTAGTGAGTTGTGTTAGAATTATTTTGTATCGTTTTGGCTTTTTGCATTCTTAATGGTTTCATGGCTATAACAAGATTTAGGAAACCTGAGTTAGACCAGTTCTAAGGAATATTGATGAAAACATATAGTAGTTTTTTAAGTAATGTTTAAGAATGTAGCAAATTAAAAACTTAAATCTCCAAGACTATGAATTTTCATTGGTTATATTTTAATGATCTTTGTTTTCATCTTTATTCTATGCCTTTTAAACAAATAATTGATTACAAATTTAAAAGTTTATGACTAAAGCTTAAAGTAGAATAGAAGTAGTGTTGCAGAAAGAAAGTCAAGACTTTGTCTACATTGAAGATTGCTGAGTTGTTGCAATAGAAAATATAATCCTCTCCCTTCTCCCTTCTTCACCAACTCCTCTACCTCTCTAGTTATCTAGTTGTAAAGTGTTCTTCACAGAATCTGACATAAAAAGACTGAGTTCTCTGTCCTCCCTAATTTATGTTCTTGAACCATATTTATGTTCTTGCCATGATAGAGACACTATTTCTTCCAATGACATCTAAAAACATTTATATTAATAAAATATGTTTATATTTTGCTATAGAAGAAATTGAGCATAAAATCACCATTATATATGTTATTGAAACCATCATGTGAAAAAAGCTTTTCTTTGCAATGTATTTAAACACTTGCCCTAGTGTTTGAGGCCTAGTGTTTCTTAAAAGATGCAAATATTATCAATATCATTATGTACTTTATTTTGAATTGAGTTACTTAAAACATTAATTATGGAAGACTGTAATATGATTGAAACACTAGTGTTTGTAATCTTTTATTCAATAGGTAATGAGTTTATGCCCCGTCTCTCCCCAAAAAACCTCTGTGAACACTGATAATATTAACATAAGTATGTTAATGTTATTTGAGATTTGGTCAAGGATGTTTCTAAATTACAAATATATTGAAATGTTAAATGGTAGATTACCTACAAATTAATCGTTGATAAAAGTTTCAGTGGAATGATGTATTAAAACCTTTTTGCAAAGGGTTGAGCCAATAGGAAGAGAATAAGTGAATACCAGAGTGTCAATTATTTTTTTAAAGATTGTTTAGAAAAGATAGAAGATACTATGATCTGTATTTATACAGTATTTCATTTAAAATAAATAAACAGTATACTTTGTGAAGTTGTAGCCTCAGTGGAACTGCCTGTTCTTACCTTAAAAGTCTACCTGTACTTGATTTAATCAGGCTCTGCCACTGATCTACTTGATCAGTTTTATGTATGAACATGTTTAAGTTTCCTTAAACATAATCCTAAAATGTTCATTAAAAAGAAATCAATTTGCTCATACCAGTGCGAGGTGTTAACAGTAGTTGAGCTGGAAGCTATAGAAGTTGGAGTTAGGAGGAAAGATGAAATTTCTTTTTTTTTAAAGATTTTTATTGGGGAATTGAGGGATGGGGAACAGACAAGTTGCTGTCCTTTTGTTCTTCAGTCTAGTTGTGGAGGACGTTGCTTCACTGGCCCATGTTGGTATTATCATTGCGCTCTTCCCCGGTGAGGCAGATCAGTCACCGGCCTCTGGACGGCCACTCACTGTGGCTGCTGGCTGCTCACGCTGGCTGCTGGCCACTCACGCTGGCTGCTGGCTACACACAGTAGCCCATGGCAACCCACTGCCACAGGGGCTGCAGCGATGGCGACTCCCGGCAGCCCAGCTCCAGGTTGAGCTGTTGTTCAGCATCTTAGCTGTAGAGGGCAGTGTCACTGGCCCTCATATGTGGGATATGAACTGGGGCCCTCTGGCGTCCCAAGCCAACTCTTAACCAATGTGCCACTCAGCCGGCCCAAGATGAAATTTCTTAAAGAATCAGTTTGTAGGTGATAATGAAATTATCTTTTTATCTTTTCTGAATTTTATCTTTTTGATATCCAGTATTCTCTAAATAGAACAGTTATTCAGAATAATTGTGCTAGTTCTTAAAAGAACAAATTTGGGTTTAAATTCTGGTACTGCCAATTTTTCCCGTGCTCTGTAACAAAGATAATGCTATTAAAGAGCTTATTTTAGTACCTAGCATATTTTTTAGTAATCATTTTTTAAAAAGTTGGCCTTTATGTTACTAGTGCTTGCTCCATATATGGCCTATCAAACAAGCTGCGTACATTCTTTGTAGCATAGGCGGAGTGTTTTATAGGTTGATAGGTACTTTCAGAAGATGAGTGTGTCATAATAATTATAATGAGAATTTATGGAACCCTTAATTTGGACCAGATGCTATACTAAGCACTTCCGTAGTAATTATGTCATTTATGAGATAGTATTCTTATTTTCATTTTTAAAGATGTGGAAACTGAGGCTCAGAGAGATTATAAAATTTAACCTTAAATTACATAGCCAGGAAATAGCAGACCCAATCTTAGAACTTGTACTTAAAAAGTTGTGTTAAAATACTGTACTTTGATATACTTTTAAAGTATTTAAACTTTTAAGTAAGCAGTGACTGCAGAGATGAAGCCAAATTTTTTCTATGATTATGTAATTTTTGTGTCTTGTATAAGAAGTAATTGATGCATTCACCTCTTACTCAGCTGTTTGGAATATACTTTTCATTGTTGCAGTAATTATTCATATAAAATACTTGTACTCTGTTTGCAGTAATGTTTCTCAAAGTATGGTTCAGAGATCACTTGTATCTGTGTCATTCTGGGTGGTAGTTAAAAGCACAAATCTCTTATCAGAGCCTGTTGACAGAATCACTGGAATGGGATCCCGGGATTTTCATTTTTAAACAAGCCTCAGGTGATTTTTATGCATACCAAATTTTGAGAACCATTGATGTTGAGAATGTGCTCCTGTTTCACCTTTCTGTATATGTTGTCTTTCCGCTTTCATTTCTCTAAGGTTTGGTTTACAAACCATAGATAATTTGTAAAATCATCTCTCAGACTATTAGAAAGAGTTTTGAGATAGAATGAGCAATGTCATATACTAATGGTGAAATGTAAATTGGTAATGTAAGTTCTTTTATGGTAGGCATTTTAGAAACATGTTTAAGCGGTATTTAAAATGCTCATAAACTTTGAGTTAGTAAGCCTGCTTCTAGGAATTAATCCTAAGGAAATAAATCAGAGATTTACAGGAAGTTCATGTCTGCATCATTTCTAATGGTGAAAAACTGGGAAAACTCAGTTTCAAACATCAGGAAAATGGTTAAATGAGTTTATTATATCCATTTGTTTGGGCCACCATCCAGCCTTAAAAGGTTATATTAGGAAGAATATTGAAGATGTAGGAAAATGCTCATGATTTAATCTAAAGTCTCAAAAGAAGAATGTAAAATTGTACTTATACGTACATATACATGTAGTGCATATGGTGTTAAGTCGAACTGTATGAAATTGATATTTTTGTAAGTCATTGAGTGGTTGAACGTCAGTATTTTCATGGAGTTTAACCTAAAATGACATCAGTTTTGAAAATATGTTTGTTACATGTTGTAGAGAGGGAGACTGAAAGGAAATATAGCAAATTTATAAAGTGATTATCTTTGGGTGATGAGATTATAGATAATTTAAAGTATTTCTTCTTCACGTGGGTGTTCTTTCCAAAATTTCTAAGTCTTAGATTTTACCTTAAATTAGGTAAAAATAAGTTGACAACAAAACCAATTATTGGGAGCAATTGCAAAGCTTTTCTGGAAACCAAGTAAAATGTCTATAAATCTCTTAAGCAAGCATAAGAACCCCCTCTGTATCAATGCTCTTACCTCTTTTATTTGCCATTGAGTATATTTATGCAAATTAGCACATATACCTGTACCCACCTAACAAATTTTCATTGGATTTAACCTGCAGTGGAAAATATGCTTAAAAAGAAAGAATAGCTTTAATTTTACAAGTTTATCACTGGGCTCCTAAAGACCACTAACTATATGCAAGAGTTGGTTGGATAGCCACTTTAAGCCAAAAGCTGTGTTTTAGGATGTTTAAAAATTTTAGTTAATTAAAAAGTATTACATTTTTATAATTATAAATTAATGTGATTTAATTAATTTATAAAACTAAAGATTTAAAAAAAGTTTTTAATCTACATATTATCTTTAGTTTAAAAAGTTACCAGTTATCTGAAAGGAAGTATGCCTCGCTGCCCTCATCTGCTTTGTTTTACTTTTTAAATTATGGCTTAATAATCTCCCAGGTTCTGATTGTCTCCAGATGCCAGATAGTGGATGTTTTCTATATGTTATCTCTTTTAATCCTCACCTAAAACTTACTTATTATGTATGAGCTTTATTTTAGAGTTGACACCATTCCAGGCTTACCGGAGATCATAGCAAGTGGTGGATATGGGTTTTCCTTCAGTAACATCTAACTAACTGCAAGGCCTTGGTATTATTTTTGTCCATCTGAAATTTATATATGTGTTCTTAATTTGGGAAAAAAGGAGAACTTTAGTAAAGCCTTCCCAATTCAGACTATCAAAGAGTGGAGCAAAGTAGATAATGTGTAATTCTTGTTTTTATTCAATCACTTGTTAGCTATCATCTTATTTGGACAGTACATGTGTCATTTTGGCATTTATTGATATCTAAGAGCTAACGTCTTGTGTACACCACTGGAAATCCTAAAATGGAGAAGCCAAAAGTTGCCTTCTGGGAGCTCATAGTCCTAATGGAAAAGGCAGACAACAAAGAAGTTAAGGTATTTCAGACATGTAGGCATGGAATCGAAGTTGTTAGAGCATAAAGTGGTTAATTAGTTCTGTTTGGGAGTAGTGGTGAGAGGTACTTGGGAAGCCATCTCAGAAGAGGTGAATTTAGAGGGAGCCATAGATTATATTCTTGCCATAGGTACCAGGAATCTGCCATAGGTGCAAGGACCCTTGTCCCTGAGGTGTTCTCTAACCCCATCCAAGTTTGGGAACCAGCACTGTAGGTGGCAGTTGGAAGTAGGCGAGTGGCTATAATAGCCTAAAGAGAGTGTGTAGAGTGAGAAAGAAGTCAGAAATCTAAAATCGAAAATTCTATTCTTGGATTTACTAGAAATTATTCTTTGTCAGGTAAAATCTGTGGGCTTTTCAGTAAATTGTGTCCTGTCCCTTTAAGTCAGAACTACATGTACGAGTATAGTACAAATTGATGTGAGTAATTGTGGTCTGGCCCCTATTGGGGTTTATAGAAAGTAGTCTACTATAATGCAGCTTTGTCATTGGATCAAGATGCTGTAAGTTAGATTAATGTGACAGTTAGAATTCATGTATTATAAGTGATATGTTTTAGTGCCTAAGGATAGGATTGGACATGACTTAGGTTTTGTGTAAGTTGAAAATAATTAAGAAAGTAATTGAGGAAGAAATTATTTTAAACTGGAATGAAAGAATGACAGTGATGTGAAGTTATGAGATACAGGTGTATTCTTTTTGTTTTTCTCATGCTTCCACATTTATAAGTTTCTTTATTTTATAATTTTTTTCCAACCAATATGTGTAAGTTGTAAATCTATAAAATCACAAACTTCGGAGGAAAAACCTCAGAATTCTGATTAAGATTACAGTATTTAGGGGAAAAAAATGTTATTCTTTACTCCCAAACCTGTGATTTATAGTAATTAAAAAATCATAATGTTAACCTTTTAAAGATAATGTTTAAGAAACAGATTTGTTCAATTTTTAAAAGAAAAGTCAGCATAAGAGCAAAGATTTGTAACATTCAATTCCTATATAGGAAATTCATTCCTAAATATTGGAGTTGACTAGTTGTTGAAAGTCATAGCAGTTCATCCTCTAAAGAGTACCTTTTGAAATTTATTTCTTAGAATCGTATCTGTGATAATTTTTAGGTATATTTTTGGAATAAGAAAGAAGACCTTGGTTGCTGCAAAATAAAGATTAGAAGTCGTTACCATATAGCCTTTGCTAATTATGTATTTTATGATACTAACTATTGCTTCCTCTATTATTTTCATTCCATGACTAGAGTTTTATTAAAAAGTGAATTGAAAAGAATACTGAATTTTACTATTTTTAAAATCTGTATAGTTGGATTGGGGAGACTCCCTTCCTATTTATGAGGCTTCACTCATTTACATTGTTTTGCATCCATGAATCAATGTCATATAGTACTTGAGAATGTTCACAGAAAGAGAGACAAGAGTAAGACTGAAAAAAATTGAACCTTTAAGCAGGAGTGGGGGGTGATTAATGGAGCAAGTTTCTGGAGGAGGTGTAGGGATAAATAAAATCAAAAGGACTGGCGGTATTCGTTTTGGAAATGATGGGGATCACTTTTTTCTTAAGAGACAGGAGAGAATGAAGGAGGACTAAAGAAAACAAAGCCTTTGAGCTGTCGAAAATTGACAAGAGCACCGTTCTGAAAGCTCTCAATAAGGAGATTAAAGTACTGATTTAGCAAGTATAAACTCTAGTTGTTTAATAAACATTTTATGTAGAGCTGTGTAGTTTTGATATCTTTTCTGTCTTATCAAAAATTGTTCATTAGTATTTTTATTATTTTTATTTTAGTAAGAGGTAAATCTCCCACTTACATCTTGAAAATTTTGCATTGAGGGGACATGTTTCATAGTGAAAATTTTGGAAAACAGATCATCTAAACTTAGGCAATGAAGAAAGAAAAACAGACTTTGAGACCTTTTGATAATCCCTGAGCCAGAATTTGGTTCAGAATGTTATAGTAATAAGCATGAATTGGTAGAAAGAATAAAAGGTGGTATGAACTGTGGAGGCCCAAATGGCACTTGATATAAAGCAGATAGGATGTGATTTGGTGTGGTGGAGATCCCTTAGATTATATTAGCTTACCGGATTGGTGTACTTGTTCTGTTCAGGATATATTTTGTCCCCTTCCTGCCAGCTCCTCTACTCCTTCCTCCCATTTTTAAAGTTGTATGCATGCTCTAGTGATATTTCTCACTTCAGTGAGTTGATATTTCAGGATGCATCTGTTTCAGAGCATCATAAAAAGTGCTTTAAAAATGACTTAATGTAAAACATTTCAAGTAAAAAAATTAATAACTTTACATTTTTAATAGTTTGTATTACCAAAATTAAATTTTGATTAGGATTTGACATTCTTAAAGTGTTAGAAATGTCTTAGACACATGTTACTGACAGATTTAAATGCTGAAGTCAATTTTTGTTGTTCAGCTTAGTAAAGAAATGTGTTCTCTATGACCGACCATGGTAGGTAAAGATTGCTTTCTCCTTAATAATTTGACATTTTCATAAACAAAATGATTTCAAGTTTTCTATGCTATAAACTAAAAAGATCTGCCCTAAGGGGAAAAAAACTATCATTCTAATTAATGTCACCCTTCTTGTGGCATTATTATAAAATTAAAGAAACTGACTCAAAGTAGTATTTAAAAAAATACATGGTAGCACATTCTAGAATTTAAGTTTAATTTAGCATAATTTTGAGAGAATTTCAAGGGCATGTATTTTACCTCTGTTATTACAATCTGTATTTTTAAATGTTATTACCTAATTTCTATTCATTTCAAATATTTCACTCCAATTCTTTTTATTAATATTTCTTAAAGCAAAAACAAAAATAGGCAATATTGTTTTGACAAAGTAATTCTTAATAAAGTTTAACTTCTCAGTAGATTGATTTGACCCCATAACAGCTCATACTGAAGAAGTTAGGTTGGATTTAAATGAAGCAGGTGGTGATGCTGGATTTCTTTAAATAACATAATAGAGGCAGTTCTGTTATAAAACAATATACGTGTCCCTGTACAAAACCTAAAGTCCTGCAAAATGGTACTCATAAAATAGGGACAAGCCTTTCAGAAACCTATGCAAGTTTGTAATATATGTATTAACAAAACCAGTAACAAGTCTAATAAAAAATATTAATACAGCTAACTAAACATTTGTACCCAACATCAGCTGATTCTAAGTCGTGGGATTTATGCCTTCTCCTTTGAAATGTAGGTCCACTAGGGCATTCAGTTCTACCTAAGATAAATCACAAAAATTAAAAATTTTGATCCATGTTGTAACCTTCTTTATCAGTCCTTCCTACCCTCAATCCTCCTAAAAAAATAATAATAAACATGTGGAAAATATTCCTATGGCTTCGTTATCTGTACTCACAGCTTGAACAGGTAGTTTAACAATGTGGAAAGCCTGGCAGTTCTTAAAGCCGTTAACTCCCTCTTTTACAGATTTTTCAATTTTGTTTTTTTTTTCTCCCCCTCTTAAGGTCATCATGTATTACTAAGGCTCTCTCTTTGAGAAAGCTTGTCCCTGATGGCTTTAAAGCATTACTGGGATGGAGAAAATTCTTTGTGGACCAATGTGACTTTCACACTATACTGACCTCATCCCTTAATGATGAACAATTGAACTAATTCCCATTACAGAAAGGTGTTTTGTGGAAAAATAGACTGTTGTCTCTTCTTGTCCCATTTTTTTGTCATTAATACTTCATGCGTTGATCTGTATTTGTGTACATTCATATTTATATATTTTTTCCTGTGCTATTAATGCTAACCATCTCTTCCATGTAGGGAGGGGAGGAGTGTGATGGAATAGGTGTACCAGTAGAACACTGTTTATTCATTATGCTTGTATAGCTTTGTTTTAAAACAGGCATGTGGATTATGACATCTTTTTATTAGAATTATTCTATAATTCAAATAGTTTAGGTATTAATTTAGGTGTTATCGTTACCATGTAGTAAAGGAACAGGGTTTTGGAGTTAGACTTGTGATTGAATAAAATTTAGGTGACTGAATTGATTATGTGAGAATAATACTAATTATCTGGTAGGATTCTTTTGAAGATTAAGAGATAATTTATATAAAACATCTAGCATAGTGATTGACACATAGCAGATACTCAGATATTACATCCTTTTTAAATGATGAAACTTGAGAATGCAAAGGTTAAGGGACTTGCCCAAGATTACCCCTGTACATATACACACAAAAGTCAGATTTACTGACTACCGTATTTCTATCTTTAGCTTTATATGGAGAAAAGCAAAAGCAAAACAGAACCTAACTATAGATTCAGAAATGGGAACTATAAAGATATATGCGCATACTCATGGGTGCACACATATATGCAGACTCTTTTTCTAATTTAAGGTTTATTCTTTCCTTAATTGATTAATATGTTTTACTTGTTCGTACTCTTTTCTATTCAGATATGATGATAAGGATGATGATGATGATAAAAGATTGGTAGGGAAGCTCGATGTATTTTCTTGTTCTAATTAGACTAGTGCTGTTTCAAATAAAGGATGCTATACTTAAGGTTGTGTCAGAAGTTTATTCATGCCTGCTTCCACGTTTCCAACAGACTCTATTTCCCTAGCTAAACAGTAATACTTAGGCATTGGTAAATTCATTGTTTACTTTTTAAAAAATCATGGCATCTCCCCTGGTCAAAATAGAATATACCAGGTTGCTTATTTTAGACTATTGCATTATGTTGATCATACGAGTTTTTCTTTAGGGTAATTTATAAATGAATATGAAATTTATTTGGTTAATATGAGATTAACCCCTTTCCATTTGTTTTTTAGTAAAATTTCTACTTTTTAAAGTACTTCTACTTATAGATAAAAATGCAGCAGCAAAAATTTTCTCCCCACCCCACAGCTTGCTACCTTTTAGTATAAGAAAGAAGAAATATCTTCAATATTTCTATAACTGAAATTTGTTCACATTACATGCAGTTATTTACCTTGCAGTGCCATTTGCAGTCATGTTTGAGAACTTGCATGCTGTAGATTTTATGGAAGATATGTTGTATGAGTTTGTAGTGGTTGTAATTATGTTCTTTTATGTTTTGAAATTTTAAGAATCAGAACTCAGGATTTGACATTGCAAGGTGTCTGTCTTCTATTAATTTTTTTAAGCTATGAAAATTGGGATTATGTATCCAAATTTGCATATAGTGAGTGATTAATTTTGAAATCAAGTCACATACTATATTTATCTTTAGAATTAATTGATATTTTGATTAAATCTAAGAAGCTTGAGGTATACAGTTAATTACTAGAAAAGAAAAAATGCTGCTACTTGACATGCCATCAGTTTCTGTGAAGCTGAAATATGAAAAAAATATGTGTGTCTTAAAAATCTATGAAATATAGCAGGTGTGTAATTCAGATTTTAGGGCTGTTTTTTGGTGAGGAATGAATTTTGTGTTGCTAGTTGTTGAGGACCCAACTCACTTCTATATATATGTGTGCAACTGTGCCAAATTTTTTTTTGTTCATTTATTCCTTCCATTATATTTATTGTCTTTCATGTGCAGAGATGTGTCTTGTTTCTAGTCACATAAGATTTCTTCCTTCTTGGAACTTCTATTATATATCTAGACCATAACACCAAACCAAGTAATTGTATGATAATACAAAGTACTTGTATCTCCAACTAGATAGATTTCAAGCTATCTTAAGGGCAAGATTGTGTTTTTTTTTACATGTCATGTATCTGCTTCATTGCCTGACACATATTTGGTAATACATTGTAATTTTTGATTAATTAAGTTCTGTTCAGATTGGTAGGAAGAAGTAGAGCGTATGCCTCAAAAGAACATCTGTATGACTATGCTATAATGTAATCAGGAGTTTTGAATTTCAGAAAAATATGATTGAACTTTGTAATTCTAAAATGAAATAGCAAAGAGTTCTTCAAATTGCTAATTGAAATTAGGTGATTTTGCAAGCAATAAAATAATTATGGCCTAGTATTTATGTATGCGCAATACTTAATTTTTAAAGAGATACAAAGTCTTGTGTTTATGTAGTAAAAGTGACATCCAGGCACATTATATTGTAGTTTGAATTCTTACGGCATCTTTGACCTTAGAAGAAATCCAGAGAAGCCTAGTGGTCTGGAACCTATGGCTTGTTTTGCAGCTGCACAAGCGAATCACTATTTTGAACGCTGGTTGTGGAATAGTGGAAGGAAGAGGTGTCTAAAAGTAAATTAACTGGCTTCAGGCTATGTGGTGCATTTCCAAATTTGTTGACTTTGCCAAATTTGGCAGCTGTTATACTATTGCAGCAGCAATGAATCTGAATATTGTACTGAATAGTTTCATTAGCACCATTACGACAGGCATCAGGCATTTTAATATACTTTCTCAAATCGTGTATCTCCTTCTGCTTTTTTTTGAGATGATACTGTGACAATTTAGAATGAAAATGATTGTTGAAAATAATCCAGATGACACCAGCCCATTGCTGATGAATCTTTCAAGGAGTTCTTATCTATAATTTTTAAACTATTTTCTTTTTATTGTAAAATAAACTATAGATACAGAAACTATAAAAACAAATGTAGACCTTAGTGTATTAAGATCATTCATTCTTGTAACTACAACACAGCTCAATACATAGTGCTCTTTTCTCCTCATCCTCTCAACACTTACTATCTCTTGTCTTTTGGTGATAGTTATTTTGAGAGGTGTGCAGTGATATCTTATTGTGCTGTTGATTTACATTTCCCTGATGATTAGTGATGTTGTGCACCTTTTCATGTACCCGTTTGCCATTTGTATGTCTTCTTGGGGAAAAAATCTATTCAGTTCCTTTTCTCATTTTCTAATTGGAATTTTTTTTTGAGTTTTATGAGTTCTTTATATATATATATATATATATATATTTTTTTTTTTTTAGCTGAGCCATCCTGCCACCTGTTGGCAGCTCAAAGGCAACTCAGCTCAGGCCGGGAATCAAACCACTGTTGCTCAGAGCTCGCACTCTTGCGCGAGCTCTTAACCAGTCTTTATATATTTTTGATATTAACTCCATATCAAATATATGACTTGTAAATATTTTCTCCCATTCTGTTGTATATGTTGCCTCTTCATTTTGTTGATGGTTTACTTTGCTGTGTGGAAGCTTTTTAGTTTGATGCTGTTCCACTTGTTTACTTTTGCTTTTGTTGCATTTGCTTTTGGTGTCAAATCTTAGAAAATCATTGCCAAGACGGATATCAAGGAGCTTATTTACCCCCTATGGTTTTCTTCTAGAAGTTTATGGCTGCAGGTCTTATATTCAAGTCTTTAATCCATTTTGAGTTTATTTTTGTGTGTGATATAAGATGGGTCAAGTGTCATTCTTTTACATGTGACTTTCCAGTTTTTCCAACAACACCATTTATTGAAGAGACTGTCCTTTCCCCATGGTATATGCTTTTCCTAGAATAGAGAGCTAGTTTCTAAGAGTTGCTGCGGGGTGGGGGGGGGCATTTCTAGAGTATCAGAATGTTTTATTTTTTGATCTGGGTCCTGGCACTTTTCTCTGTGTGTGTATGTGTTATATTCAAATAAAAAGGTAAAAAAAAATTGAACAGTTATGGTTTCCAGATTTGGAAAAACAAGTAGCATGCTAACATAATTGCTTAGAAGCTGCTTATTTTAAAATGTAGATTGGGATTCAGTGGATCTAGAGTAGGCTACACCCAGGATTCTGCACTTAACACCTCTTACTCACCCCACACCCCACAATAATTTGGATGCAGCATACTTTGAGAAAACACTTTTTTTAAAAAGCATTCTTCTCTTTTTTTCTGTGGGAGCCACTGAGTTGAGAGGAGCGTGGCCATCTCCTTTCCCTGCCATGGCGTGTACATGTCCACTGATATCTGAAAAGGGAGAGTCATCTGGCAAAAATGTCACTTTGCCCGTTGTGTTCAAGGCTCCCGTTCGACCAGATATTGTGAACTTTGTTCACACCAGCTTGCGCAAAAACAGTAGACAGCCCTGTGCTGTCAGTGAATTAACAGGTCATCAAAGTGGTGCTGGTCATGGGTCCTAGCAGAGCTGTGGTTCGAATTCCCAGAGTTTGAGGCGGTGGGACTCATTGTTCTGGCTAGGGTGCTTTCAGCAGTATGTGTTGTGGGGGTCGCATGTTTGCATCAACCAAAAACCTAGCACCACTGGCACTGCAGAGTGAACATGACACAGAAGCGACATGCCATCTGCTCTGCCTGGGCTGACGCCACCTTACCAGCGCTGGTCGTGTCTAAAGGTCACTGTATTGAGGAGGTCCCTGAACTTCCTTTGGTGCTTGAAGATAAAGTTGAAGGCTACAAGAAGACCCAGGAGGCTGTTTTGCTTCTTAAGAAGCTTAAGGCCTGGAATGATATCAAAAAGGTCTGTGCCTCTCAGCAAATGAGAGCTGGCAAGGGCAAAATGAGAAACCGTTGTCGTATCCAGCCCAGGGGACCTTGCATCATCTATAATATCATGAGGACAATGGCATCATCAAAGCCTTCAGAAACATCCCCGGAATTACTCTGCTTAATGGAAGCAAGCTGAATATTTTGAAACTTGCTCCTGGTGGGCATGTGGGCCATTTCTGCATTTGGACTGAAAGCTCTTTCCACAAGTTAGATGATCTATATGGCACTTGTCATAAAGCTGTCTCCCTCAAGAGTAACTACAACCTTTCCACTCACAAGACGCTCAATACAGATCTTAGCAGAATTTTGAAAAGCCCAGAGATTCAAAGAGCCCTCGGAGCACCACGCAAGAAGATTCATCGCAGAGTCCTGAAGAAGAATCCACTGAAAACCCTGAAAATCATGTTGAAGTTAAACCCATATGCAAAGACCATGCGCCGGAACGCCACTCTTCGCCAAGCCAAGAATCACAAGCTCCAGGTGGATAAAGTATCAGCAGTGCTAGATGCCAAATCAGATGAGAAGCGGGTTCCAGGCAGGAAGCCAGCGGTAGGGATAAAGGAAAGAAGGCCGTTGGCGTTATGAAGCAGAAGAAGCCAGAAATGGGAAAAAAGGCAGCAACTACCAGGAAACCAGCAGCTGAGAAGAAACCTGCAGAAGAAAACCCACCACAGAGGAAGCCTGCGGCATAAACTTAAATTTGTTTATTCCATAAAGGCCTGCTTTGAACTGCTAATTTTGAATAAAAACCTGATCAAAGAGGCAGTGAGAAACATGAAAAAAAAAAGCATTCTGAAATCTGGACAAGTATGATCATCAATATTTATTAAATTTAATAAATAAAGTGGTTCAAACATATTATGTGCTTGACATTAAGCAGGAACATAGCTAGAGACGCTAAGTGAACCACCCAAAATACAGAATAGCTCTAAAGCATAGAACTCTCTTCATCTCTTTTTGTAGTTTTTATTAAAAATATCAGATTCTTCGACTTCTAATACTGTCCCACCCCTTCTCTTTAGCCTGGAGAGTTACCACATATGCAAGAATGAGAGAACCAAGAACCTCTCTGATTCTGAATAGTCTCCTGGGTTTACTAAACAGTTTGCTCTTAGACAGCAACATGTAATGGACCCAAATTTATGTCACAGCTAAATAACAAAGCATTATATACCATAAGTCTGTAGTGTCAAAACCTCAAATATTAAATCTAATTATGTTAAGGATCTACAATATTACAGCCAGATTATTAGGCAAAGAAAGCAACTTGAGCATCAAGTAAATGTCATGTATTCTAGAATAATTTATTTTTCCTTGAAATTAAAATAAAGCTAATATTTATTGGCTCTGCTGATTATTGCTTTGACGCAATTGACTATGCAGATGATTCACCTGGGGTTCTTGTTTAAAATGCAGATTATGACCAGGTGGAGCTGTAGTGGGAATTTGCCTTTTCTTTCTTTCTTTCTTTCTTTCTTTCTTTCTTTCTTTCTTTCTTTCTTTCTTTCTTTCTTTCTTTCTTTCTTTTCTTTCTTTTCTTTCTTTTCTTTCTTTTCTTTCTTTTCTTTCTTTTCCTTCCTTCCTTCCTTCCTTCCTTCCTTCCTTTTAATTATTTTTTATTATGAAATACACATTTTTTAGAATTAGTTTCAGCTGTACAACACAGTGCAATAGTTATACTTTTTACCCCTTGAAGTGACAACCCTCCACCCCCAATCTGCTGCCCCACTTCCCCCCAATATCATACATATCTATTACAATTCCCTTGACGCCACTCTCACACTATACTCCACGTCCCATGACTGTGTGTGTGTGTGTGTGTGTGTGTATTCACTTATAGTTGACATACAATATTATACAACATCAGCTTCAGGTGTACAGTGCAGTGATCAAGCCTCTTCCCCATCCATGATGCAAGACATGTGACCACCTGACACCCTACAAAATATTAATTATATTCCTTGAACTGTCTTTCATGTCCCTGTGGCAATATTGTAGTTACGTATTTATGCTGTCTAACCCCTTCCCGTTCTCCCTCATCCTCACCCCCTCCCAACTAGCAGCCATCAATTGTTCCTCTATATCTCTGAGACCACTTCTGTTTACTTTCCTCGTTCATTCAGTTTTTTAGATTCCACATATAAGTGAAATCATATGGTATTTGTCTTTCTCCAACTGACTCTTTCTTTTTTATTGTTAGTTTTAGGTGTACAGAACAATGCAATAATTATCCTTTTCACCCTTCGCACAGAAACAACCCTCCTCCCCCATCCACTGCCCTCCACCCCTGATATCATACTTATCTATTACAATTCCATTGACTCTATTCCCACACTCTACTCCACGTCCCATGACTATATGTATATATAATTATAATTGACATACAATATTATTCAACACCAGCTTCAGAAATACAGTGCAGTGGTCAGGCGACTATGAAGTGGTCTCTCTAACAAGACATGAGTCCATCTGGCCCCCTAAAAAATATTTACAACATTATTGATTATATTCCCCAGAACTGTCTTTTCTATCCCTGAGAGGCCATGTTGTAGTTACCAATTTGTATTCTCTCGTCCCTTCCCCTTCTCCTTCATCCCCACCCCCTCCCAACTAGCAACCTCAGTTTTTCCTCTGTGTCTCTGAGACTATTTCTGTTTACATTTCCTACAAGCTTCCTGGTGATGCCAGTACTGCTGGTGGAAGACCAAATTTTGAATAGCAACTCTGTGCTCTCTTGTCTCTTCTAATTGCTTTTTTTTTTTCATTTCTGTAAGAATAATCTTTTTAGTGCATGGATATGACAGGGTCAGCTCTCTTATAGCCCTTTGGTGATACCCAGTCTCAAGTTCATCTTCTTTATCATGACACAGAGATTTTCAAGAGTTGGACCCTGCCTTGAGCCTGATTTCCTAGTCCATTAGTCTCATTTCCAGCAATTCTGTACCCCATAATTAATTTTAAACCCAGCAAAACCAATCATCTCACATATCTTAACTCTGTTTCTTTAATTTGCTACTTTTGTAATGTGTTTTTCCTACTCCACCCCAGGCTGCTATCTAATAGTAGTTTAATTTTCATTTTAAATATTATATTCTTTGTAAAATCATCCAAGGCCTCCTTGCAAAGAATTAATTATGACTTTTGTTCCTAGCCATATGGTGGAATACCAAATAGATACTATGAAAAACCCTCCCAAATGAAACTACTAAAATGTCAGATAAAATAAAGACATAATTAGCTAGCTAGCTAGATTGATTTAACCACAATGCTGACTTGAAAACAAAGAGATTCACAGTGACTAAGAACCAGAGACCCTGGGAGCTAAGAGCGGGAAAAGCCAACTTTTGCACTAGGGGTTTTTCAAAACCTGGAGACCTTGGGTTTCTAATTTAAGGGCTGCCTCAAGTACTAGAGACAAAGAAATAACTTAGAAGGCCACGTAAGATGGATATCTAATATGAGACGCCTACATAAAGGTGGGAGCCCAAAGCTTACCTCTCTAATCCTCCCAGTAATCCTGTGAGATAGAGGTGCCATCCCAGATGAGGTAACTCAGATTTAAAGACATTGGGTAATTTGCCCAAGGTTACATAGCCCGGTACTGGTAGAATTAGAATATGTTCTGTCATCTAACTACTGAATCTCAACACCGAACTACTGGGTTTTATGACTTCAATTTTTTGCAGCTGTTTCACTATCAATTTGGCTTTGAAATTGTGCTGATATATTAATGTTCTTCATTGATATTGTTCCATATTCTTACTTTGGACATAAAACCATTAACTTTGCTAGAGCCAAGAATGGTTTATCTTTGACCACAATACTGTAAGATTTCCACTGCGGTGGGAGTGCAACGTAGGAAGATGGAGGTTCGGAGGGAACAGTCACCTTGTATCAAATGGGGTCGTGATTGAGAGGCAGTATAGCATAGTTTCTGAACCTCATTTCTTCATCTGTAAAGTAGAATCTACATCCTAAGTATGGACAGTGAAATCAGGTTTCATATGTAAAACATTTAGCAAGGCCTGGCATAAAGTAAGATTCAATAAATAGCTAATATTTATTATTTTGCAGTTGTGTTAAGGATTGATAAGGAAACAAGATGATAAAGTTGGTTAGCTTCTTTGGGTTAGTGACTATAGGATTTGATTTTATTGTGTTGCCTAAAATCAGTTATCAGTTGAAACTGTCAAAATACTAGTAATCATATATAAGTATAGAGCTACATTTACAGATTCAGATGTAATTTTAAGAGGACTTAGTAACTAAAAACAATTAGAGCATGTACATGAGGTTTTGGGGAAGATGTGGGGTGCTGGTACAAATTACTGAGACCCTTTGGTCCTGAGGGGGACCTAGGAGAAATCTCATATCACTTCTTATACTTTGGTTTGCTAGGGGGAGCCTAAAAGCATTTTTTTTTTTTTTTTTGCTGCTGTAGGATTCTTATTATGCCATGTTGGAAGATAGGCTGGCCTAGTGGAATGAACATAAACCTTGGCTCAGACAGATCTGAGTTTCAAATATGTAACTAAATTGTACTAACTATAAATCTTTGGGCAAGCGACCTTAATCCAAGCCTGTTTCCTGTCTTTGTAACGTGGGAATAATGATCTCAGGGCTCTAGACTAAATGAATATCCTGTACCTAGTGTAGTGTTGGACTCTAGTGGGCACTGTGTAAATGTTTGCTAACCTATGGGATTCCCTGCTAATATTTTGGTTTCTATATTTTGAGTAGCTGAATTCCTGCAGTAGAAGAAAGAAGGCACATTTTTATGGCTTTCATTTATTATTATTATTCTTTTGAGTTAGCACTCTATTTTGTCTAGGCACAAGGAACAACTTCATAATGAAAGAATCCTATCCAAAAACTTGAAGATCTAAGAAATATTCCTTCCAACAAACGTGAAAACCAGTAGTTGTGGAGAGCAGTGACCATCGTTACTGCCTTCCCAGTTATTTGAATGGCTGCGTTTAGTGGTCAAATCCTTAGGCAGTCATCATTGTGATAAGGAATTCGAGTTGTGACCAACCCACAATGCTTCCTCTTAGTTTTAGATTGAGTATACAACACAGCATCGTTTGTACTGAAATTGAGGGTGTTTGGAAGTTTGAGAGTGTTCTACAACTACTGCCTTGTTAGGTTTGTCCAGAGTGCTGTTCTGTAACCTGAAAAATTTTAAAAATTTCTTGTCTGAAAAATGACAGATCATTACATAAGGGACTTAGTTTACTGATTTAATCATTACGACAGTGTTGCTTTATTTCTACATATATAGAGAAGATCTTTGTAAGAAAAATAATGATACTTCTTACCATTTAAAAAATAATAGCTCTCAGTCTTTAGTAAGAAAGAAAGAAAGAAAGAAAAGAAAAGGAATAGTTTTAAGTAGATCATAGATGTTTCTTGGTATTAGAATTATGTTTTAAATGTTTGGTTTTGGGGGATTTTTTTGAGGTGGTGATTATTTATTTATTTATTTATTTATTTTGCTTTTTCAGTCACTGTAGTATTGACAGAAAAGGATATTGGTGGGTAGTGATGGAGCCAAACTAGAATAAAATTTATTTTACCTGGTTTCTACTATAATTACATAGCATAATTGTATATATAAAGATATTTTTCTCCTATTTTTTAGGATGCAGGGCTTATGTCTTTGGTCAGCATTGTATCCCCAGTGTCTGGCACATGGTAGACTTTCAGTATTTCTCTTTTTTAATTCAAATATACATTTTCTGAAACCACACTGTGTGCAGTACAGTCAGGCAGTAACTTTCCCCCAGCATGTCCACTCCAAAGTTCTTGGCAAGAATTTGAAGAGGAAGATGGGATGATTGTTTCTGGGAGTCTGTCTGTGAATATTGATTCTCTGGCATATTCAGCTAAATGAGGTAATTGTTTTGCGTCAGACAGCAAGAAAAGAAATCCAGGCAGGAGTTACCTGAATCCTGACCACACACATACTGACTGAAACCTCCCAGGAACCCCAGGCAAGGGGGCATCAAGCAAATGAGAATAGGATTCCCAAATTTAAAAAGCAAATAACAAGAAGGCTCTACAATAGTTGACATGCTAAAATTACGCTTATTAAGATAACCCTAGTAAAACAGCAGACTCACTAGTTTTCTACAGACAATACATTTTCTATATTACAGTCATGTGCTTTTTCTGAAGTTCAAAGCCTTCTTGCAAAATGATAGTGCAGCAGAGTAGAGGCCAAAGCTAAGAGGATCTGAGTCAGCAGCTGCTCATTGTGGTGGTGTTGAGGCTTTCCTTAAAGATGCCGAGTTATTTCTGAAATGTAGCAGATTGCGTTTTCCTTTAGTCTTGTGGTCATCGGCTCTTTAAGATAATGGCTTCAGATATTTTTCCTTTTAGTACAGTTGTTTTGTGGCCCTATCATATCCCTCATTCAGAATTCTCTACCTGCTACAGAATGTTTCACAGTGCCGACTTCTCAATACCAGGTGTTATGGACTCTGGGGAAAGTGCCACCTTGCCTGCCGAAGTGGAGACATCAGTATTCTAGGCTTTTATCCCTGCTCTCTAATGGGATCGTATCTGGTATTATTATAGTATAGGCAAGACCCAACTGATGGGCAGGCGCAGAGCAAAGAAAACTAAAGCCATTTTCAGCTTATAACAGGCTCACAGTGGCAGAGTCAAAGAAGACAGAGAAGTTTTTGTATTGTTCTCAATTTATATATATATATATATATATATATATATATATATATATATATATATTTAACTGAGCCATCCTGCCACCTGTTGGCAGCTCAGCGGCAGCTCAGCTCGGGCCAGGAATCAAACCACTGTTGCTCAGAGCTCGAACTCTTGAGCGAACTCTTAACCAACTGAGCCACTCGGCCGTCCCCTAATATATATATTTTTAATTGAGGTGCTTTTTATATAAAGTAAAATGCACAGATGAGTTTTGACAAACATATATACCTATGTAACCAATACCTCAATCAAGATAGCATGTTTCTATCAGTCCCAAAATTTTCCTCACGCTCCATTCCTTTCACTCAACACTTAGGCAACTACTGTTCTGTTATTACCATTGTAGATTCGTTTTTGTATTCTTAAATATCATATAAATAGAATTATATAGTGTTGCTTTTGTGTGTCTGGCTTGTTACATTCAACATACTGTTTTTGACATGCATGTAGCATGTATCAAAAGTGCATTCCTTTTTATTTCTGTGTACTATTATATAAATATGCCTCAGTTTATTTATTCTGTTGATGAACGTTTGAGTTGGTTTCAGTTTTGGCTGTTCTGAGTAAAGCTGCTATATGCATTCTTATACCAACCTGTTTGTGAACATTTCTCTTGGGTAAGTACTTAGGAGTATATGTGCTAGCTCATAGGAAGTATGTGTTTTTATAAGAAACTGCCATGTAGTTTTGTACAGGGGTGGTACCATTTTACAGTCCCAGTAGCCATATACGAGAGTTGCAGTCGCTTCCATTTTCACCAACATTTGGTGTTGTCTGGACTCTTAATATTCAGCAACAGTTGTGAATGGGAAGTTGTGTTGCATTGTGGTTTTATTTTGCATTTTCTTGATGGCTAATGTTATTGAGTACCTTTTTATGTGTGTATCAACCCTTTTACATATTCTTTAGTCAACTATTAGTCCTTCACCCATTTTTTCACTCAGCATTTGAATGATGAATGACTGGCGGTACATGAATGACCTCTGTGATTATTGACTTTTCTTACACATAGTTCAGCTTTCATATACAAACCTGACACCTCTCCTTCTCCCAAGTCGTGATGACCTCAGTACTATACCTAAAAAACCTGTTGGAGGGATCAGTTTGCTCAGTCATAGGGGTTTTTTTTGGGTTTTTAAAATTTTATTTATTTATTATTTTTTTTAATTCCAGAAGTAAACTTCACTCTTGAACTAATACAAAGAAGTAGAAATATCTGGTAACAATTTTAGATGGAAACTTACATTTTCATTTTTGAAAAATCTCTATTTACCATGAGCTTTAGCTTATGGTCTATGAAAAAGTTATTGAATATATTCTAGGAAATGGAAAAATTACCCTATGAATTATATATGTATTTGTTGATTAATATTTTCAGAAGTTATAGGAAGTAAGAAAGTATATGGACAGTAATAGAGCATATGGACACTTGGGTATCACTTCGTGAATGTGGAAAAAGTATTCATTGTATATTTATGTATGTACATTGGTATATCTATATTTTAAAGCTCAGCATTGTAATATATACATGATATATGGTATCAGTTCATATCAAAAGAAGAAAAAAAAGCAAGTAGTTTCTGTTTTCTTCATGGTATTGTGTAAAGTGAGACACTCGAAATAGCAAATATGTCCACTTTTCGAGCCGCCTTCTTATATATAAAAAAGGCAATTCACACAGTATGTTAATCAAGTCTGTCCTCTATGCTCAAGCTTACCTCTTTGAACACCTGATAGTTACTACATTTTTTTCTCTTACTATCTAGCTCCCCAATTCTCCCCTAAATGTTCCACCAATATTTTCTGCCTTTTTTTATAAGTAGAAGGGGGAGGTCCTTGTATTCAAGAACCTGTGCTTGCCAATTTCACCGAGTTCTGTGACACACAACAATAGAAGAGTGAGGGAAAGAGACTTACATTGCAAGATAGGGTTAGTAAACAGTGAACGAAGAAATACATTGAAGAGAAGGAAAATCATTTGCAAAGGTACAGACATAAGAACATATAGCATATTGGGAGAATACAACTCGATCGGTATTGTTGGATAATGTGCAGTTTAAGACAACCAGTGTCTTCTGAAGAAGGATGGAAGTGAGACCGGATTAGGAACACCTCGTGTACTGTATTCAGGGGTTTAGACTTTATCCTTTCAAATTGTAGTTTTCAGAAGTAATTCAGAGTCACTCAGGAGTTGCTAATTCTCTCTGTACACTGTTCCCTCTCCTTACCCTTAGAAGCTCTCTCTACCTGTTGAATATTTTGCCTTCATTGGGCAAAGTGTTCATCCTGGGAAAAGTTTGGAAACTGCCCCTGGGGTGTTGATATTTCATGTTCTGGCAGCGATATAGAGAGTAGATGAGAAGGGTGGGAGACAAAAGATTGGGAGATTACTAGGGATGCTTGCTATTCAAACAGTTTGGGCAAGAGACCAATGGTATCTGCTTATTAAATAAATAGTACCAGGGGAGTAGGATCGATTGTAGAACTACTTAAAGGTAGACTTCGGAGGACTTAGTGATAATATAAGTGAATGACAAGAGTGTGGGGACAAAGCCAAGGTAATTTGTAACAGATGCTAGGAACCAGAATGACTCCAGAGTTCTCCCCCCCCCATTGTTTTTTTTTTAACTTCCTGATAAAGTTCCAAGTACTGTACTAAGAACTTATTTTGCCCCAGAACCATTTGATAAGTTGCCAAATGATACACCATCTATCTACCCCAAACACTTGAGTATGCCTTTCTTGTAAACAAGGACATTCTCCTGCGCAATCATAATATAACTATTATTAAAATCAGGATGTTGGCATTGGCATATTAGATTGTCTATCCTCAGACTCCATTTGAGTTTCACCAGTTGTTCAAAAATACCTTGTGTAACAAAAAGATTTTATTCAGAGCCATGGGTTGCGTTTAGTTATCATGTATCTGGAACAGTTCCTTGATCTTTACTTTCATTCCTTTAATGCTTTTGAAGATTACAGGCTGGTTATGTTGAAAAAGGACCCTTACTTTGAGTTTGTCTAGTAGTTCCTCGTTAGTGGGTTTAGGTTATGCATCTTTGGCAGGAATATCACAGAAGTGATGGTGTGTAACTCATTGCTTCCTACTAGGTAAACATAATTTCAGTTTGTCCTGTTACTGATGTTCACGTTCAGCCTCTGTCAATCTTTTTTACACTGGTGGAACACTTAAAATAATTTTCTGATTTTGAGAACCCCTACTTAAAAATTGTTATATCTATTGCTCATTGTACCTTTGCTTGATCAGTTAGTTGTAGGTATAGTAATTCGTTGATAATTATCAGTGCTCTTTTGAGTAGAGAATGCTCTTTTTCTGTGGATCTGTTTATATTGGCAAACTCATTAGCTTCCTTTTTGTGTGGTTCCCCTTCCCACAAAGGAGATCAGCTGTAATATAAGATATTAGAGCAGGTAGAGGAAACTCCGGTTTTATTTTTTCCTTTACTACTTTATCTTTTTTACCTTATTCAAATAAGCCTCACCACAAATTTCTATATGAGATATGATACGTGCAAGAGTAGTTTTCCTCCCATATTTAAAACTAAAAATGACATTTTAGCCAACTTTTGTTGGGGTAATATACAGCCACCTGGTAACTGATCTTAGCTTACTTTCCTTGAAGTTAATCTTTTTTATATTTTCATAAATTTTGCAAACTCATAAGAAATGTAATAAATTTTGCGTAACTAACTTAAGCCAAAATGGGACTTAATTTTTCTTCATGTAGGCTCAAGCAGATTTAATTTAAATAAAGGTTGTAAATATATTTTAATTAATATTGTTTACAACATGAAAACTTTATTGACAGTATTGAATAGTAATTCTACTAAAACCATAAACCAAAGAAACATGAATGAAAATGTTTCCTAGATATAATTTTATATAAGACTTTGGAAAACATTTCCTTATTCAGTGATAAGATCAGGCTCAAATGTAAGCCTAGCAATTAGAAGATTGCTTCCTTTATAGGCTAATATATGCATAAAAATATTGTTTTTGAATCTTAAAAATAAAAATTATATTTACCTCTTTACTGTAAATTTACCTCTTTAATCTGCCTCTTTAATGTAAAAATTATATTTACCTCCTGTGCTTGTTCTTTGCTTCATAAATATCAGTTCAGGGTCAAACATGAGATAAGCTAGCACACACAAATTTCCTTTTCAGTTGAAATGAGACCATTTCTTAGTTTACTCCTGATGTTCACTGAATAAGAAAAAGGTTGTTCAAACATGTGAGAAGTTAAAACTGCAGCATAATGTTCTTTGTTTTCCTACGAATAGCAGGATATTCTTTTCTTCACAGAAATCCAGAACTTGTGTGGAGTAGATCAGTAAAACTCATCTTGATAGTATAAGACCGCAGGTCTTCTTCCCTTTTTCTCAAGTAAAATTCTCACAATCAGAAGAGTCAGGAAAAAGTTCACCAGTGATACATTTGTGTTGAAAGGGAAGGAAAACCTGTTCAGTTTTGTTCTGCAGCTCCTCCAGTTGGTTTCCAGTAAGACTTGAGACTTGCTGATACCCTTCTTCACTCCAGCCCAAGCAGCAGAGGGCACAATTCAAGATTTCTTTTTGTAACATGTTTTCCAAAAGTGCATTTTCCTTTTAAATCCAAGAATCTTGTCCCTTGAAGTCAAAAACATTTCTTCATACCTTACAGAGACTGAAGAGTCAGTGCCACATTGGCTAGTTTCTGCAGCCATTCTTCATCTTCAAAGTATTCAACAAAATCTAGCCTTCTGTTGCTTTCAAAGGACCCCTTTCAGCTCAGATACCCTGTTGAGAACTTTTCCTCTGCTAAGCCACTGGATTGCTTTATGTAGTAGGAGAGGCTCTTTAAACATTCTGGAGTGAAATGACCTTTTTTTAATGAAGCTAGCCATTTTGTAGAATCTTCCAGAACATTTTGTTTCATCCAAAGAGTTTGTGACACCAGAGTACATGGATGCCTTCTGTGTCAATTCAGGTCCCCAGAGAAGTAAATGTCAGCACAAGATCTGATGTGCAGGGAGTCCCCATTCAGAGTTGGCTATTGGAGCAGTCTCACCATGTTCAGTCCTTTGCTGGGAGAAGCCTAGAGGAAGCATGGCCAGGTGTGACTGTTGCAGTGGATTCCAAGGTGGGGTAGCAGTGGCTGTCAAGCAGTTCTGCTCGAACGTATGTTGAGCAGGGTACCACTATGGCCACCACACCTTCCTCATCCCATTTGGGCTTTGACAGCATCCTGCCGTGTGGACACCTTTCTTACCCTGCTCATGTTTGATACCCCACCCAAACAAATGTTCTCATTCCGCTCTACCTTTGACCTACTGGGTTTGTCCACTATATGGATCACTTCTCGTCCATGTCATAGTCAGGTTTTGGCAGCCCATGCTGGTCTCCCTCTCCTTCCACTGTCCCCACATACATGAGGTCCTCACTCTGCTTGGATTGTCCCCCTTCTGGTGGACTGTCACCGTACTTCCCACACATACACCTAACTTGCTTAGCTCTATCTAATGACTTCAGGACTAAATTGCTGAGGGAGGGAATAGTAAGAGGGAGAAGAAGAGCCATCTAGGTTTCTTAAATGCAGCTGGCTAGAATATGGGTCCATTCAGTGATGCAGGAAAATAGTGGGAGGATCTAAGAACAAATTTGGGCATCGTGTGTGTGTGTGTGTGTGTGTGTGTGTGTGTGTGTAAAAGGAATTTGAGTTTTAAAAGAATGAATTTGGGGTGACTGTGGGATGTCTTGGGAAAACTAAGTCTCAGTAGAGGAATTTTGCTGGAGATAATAGAATTGTCATTAGCTCTATGCCATATTTGAAACGCTAGGTTTCAGAGAAACTGCAGCGAAGGAAGGAGCTGACAGTGAAAAACAACAATGCTGCCTGAGTGATGATACCAAGAAAAGGATGACATCAAGGGAAACTAAAGGACAAGAGAGTTATAAAGAAGAGGGAGTGCTTGTTCAACAATGTATAAAGCTATAAAAATGGTAAAAGATTCACAAGGGTTTAGCAACTGGTTTACAATTTAGTTATAATGGAGTAAACACAGATCGCAGAGGTAGTGGAGTTGAATGGAAATGAATTAAATTTGGCCAAAACAGAAACATGTATTGTAAATGAAATAACATAAAAAAATAGGCATTGTCATGTGGACTGAGAAATAGTGTTTTGTGTCCTTTCTAGTAAAGATGTATACGATTGATTAGGCAATGCGGATTTAAAATTTTCAGTTCAGAACCATAAAACTTCACGAATACTTCCTGTTTGTATCATAATATTCCCCATATTGTTCCTTTGGTATTGATTTTGCTGATCTGCATGACTAAGGATCTGTTGGCCAACTTTGCAGTCTCTGGAAGATTTTCACCTTAAGTAGCATATGATTTTCCACTTAGCTGCAGTGTAGGAGTCCGTGGAACTAAAATTACTCAAAAAATTATGTGCTTTTGAAGCATTAATCTTTTTAGTCATGTATTTGTTTTTTTTATAGCCTGTGTTGAAAATAACAAGAAATTTGACAAAGAAATAAAAATTATTTTTACGACTTAGAATATAATTTATAAATAAATGTTAAAATATTATATTTATACCCTATCAGTTTCAAAAGTACTACAAGTGACTTGTTTAGTACAGACTCCAACTTTAAAAAATGTGTTTAAAATAATTGAAACCATTTTTGTGGCCTGGCTTAAAGTTCTTCTTTGGTGAAGAAAGACTGCTCAGTACATGACTGGCTTTCAAAAGAATTAATAATTATTTACTCACTAAAGAAATGTTTTGAGAACCTACTAAGCCAAGCATTTTTGTAGGTGGTGAAAAGGAAAATCTCTTTCCATATGGAGCTTAAATTCTAGTGGGAAGAGGCAAATCATATGTGAATAAATGGATAGATAGACACTTCCATAGCAGGCACTGTTCCAGTGCTTTTATACATGCCATGGAGAGGGGTAAAGAAAGCATGGTAAGGGACAAAGGGAATGTGATGCAAGGGAATTATTATTTTACACAGGATAATTAGGTAATGTCATTGATTAGGAGATGTTTGAACAGAGCCCTGAAGAAAATAATGGGAAGAAACATGCAGATACATGGGGTAGAGCATTTAGGCAGGGGGAATAGCCAGTGCAAAGGCTCTGAGGTAGCAGCATATTGTTCCTCTTTAAGAAAGAACAAGGAGAAAAAGAGTGGAGCAAAGTGAAAAAAAGAATAGTAGAATATGAGCTCAGAATGGTGGGATGTGTGTAGGTTATATACGACCTTACAGGCATCCATAAAAATCGGAACTGTTATTCTGAGTGAAATGGGAGGCTTTTGGTGGATTTTGAGTAGCAGAGTGATTTGACTTTATCATGTATTCTAGTCAGTTTGACCATAGTAATTAACAAAGCAATTGTTCATTTGGAGTATAGAGAATTACAATAAGAAGTCAGAGTGTTAGTAAGTCATGTAGCCAGAAGAAGACTCCTGATAATTTGGGAGGCTGTTTTAGGGTTTCGTGGAAACCCTAAACTGCTTTCAGAATACCTTTCCAAGCTTTGAGTTATTCCTCCTCCGATCAGTACAGTGTGGTTTCTTTTTCTGCCATCTATGACTTCACGCTTCTTAAATGATTTTATAGTTCAAGCCTAATGGATCCTGCCTGCCATATACCTTCTGGAAATGTTAATATTGCACAGTCATTTGGAGGCTTTGGCAATTGGCTTAAGTCACCTCTTGCTTTATTAATGTAACCAGAATTCCTCAATGTCTCCTGTGATTTCAATGTTAATCTTTGCCTTGGACTCTTCTTTTGAGGCTCACAACTCTAGTTCATTCTGAGACAGGCTTCCAGAGCTCTCAGTTTGTTTAACGTGTACTTTGCCAACTTTGATTCCTTTAAGCATTCTAAGATGAGCAGTTCAAATGGTTTTGGATAATCAAAGTTCTTTTGAAAAGCAAGGTTCATGAGAAACTAGTTCAAAAGTTTGTGAGAAGCTAATTAAAAAAAAAACACTGAAATTAGGTCTGAAGTACCCCTGAATCAATAGGTATGATGACTAAAAGTTACCTGGTGTTTTCTAGGACTTGGGCAAAGTCACAGAGTAGTTCTTCTTTATTTCAATAACCTTATTTTTTAATTTTTTGAAGACCAAAATGATTATACTTCTTCATTTCGGAATGGAGCTGGCTGTAGGCATTTCCTCCTTTAGGTACCCCTAGGTTAGGACCTCTGGACTTCACACTGCAGTGAAAGACCTGCCAAGAATAGCATTGTTCTCCCCACTTACAAAAGGAAAAGTGATGCCCTACCCCCCCCCCTTTTTTCCCCTCCAGCGATTACTTTATACAAAGTCCAACTTTATTTAATATGGGTTATTTGAACTTTTGAGGTATTTGAAAATTTTAGTGATGAATATCTATATTGGAGCTTGTAATGTCTCTAATCATTAATCCTTTGTTAGATTCCCAGACCATAACAATAAGCAGTGCTGTGGCATCTTCATTGATATCTCAGAATAAACAATGTGTGAATCCTGCATCGCAAGTAGTGCTCTGTCTAGGGGATTTAGATAAAATAGGTACAATCCATCTCAATTATCTGCAGATTCTGTATGCGCGAATTCACCTACCCACTAAAATTTATCTGTAACACCAAAATCAGTACTCGTGGTCCTTTCTCAATCATTCATGGGCATGGGCATGGACATGCACAGAGGATAAAAAAATTGAGTCACCAGCTGAGGTCGAGCAAGGTGACACTGTCTTCTTGTTTCAGCTCTCATACTGTAAACAAGTGTCATTTTCCTAGTCTATTTAGTGCCACATTTTTCACAAACTTTTTTGTGCTTTCTTTTGGGGGTGTGTGATTTTGCTGTTTAAAATGGCCCCCAAGTAATGCCGAGGTGCTTGCCGTCTAGTATTATGATTGCCTTATGGAGAACATGAGCCTTGTTCACACACGCGTTAGTTATATAGTGCTGTTGGCAAGTTCAATGTTACCAAATCAGAACTATATATTAAACAGCATATCTTTAAATAGAAGCCCATATATGAAAAGATTACGTATTGGTCAATTTTCAAAAATGTTGTGACCAGAGGCTTATAGGAACTTAACGCTGTGTTTCTCCTAGGAGCAATGGTTCAGTGTCTGTGGCAATTTCTAGAACACAATTGCCATCAATAATAAGAGTAGACTGTGTTTAAGGGTGGTGATTTATAGAGACTTTAGGTATCTGAAACATTTTATAATTCCCTCTCTCTCTGAAATCATTGTTTTAGGTCTGTTTAAATACATGCATACAGAGTTATAATGAAAAATCTAACATTACTATGGGTTCTGGTCAGGTTAAAAGCCATTGATTAGGGCTGGCCGAGTGGCACGTTGGTTAGGAGTTGGCTTGGGACGACAGCTCTGAGCAGCAGGGTCCCGGTTCAGATCCCACATGGGCCAGTGACGCTGCGCCCTCTACAGCTAAGATGGTGAACAACAGCTCGATCTGGAGCTGGGCTGCCGTGAGTCGCCAGCGACGGTGTAGGCTGCAGTGGGGCTGGCCGGCAGCGGGTGTGAACTTTCATGAGCTGCCGTGAGCCGCTGTGAGAGGCCATCCAATGGCCAGCGACTGACTGTCTCTCCCGGGAAGAGCGCAATGATAATACCAACATGGGCCAGTGAAGCAACGTCCTCCACAACTAGACTGAAGAACAAAAGGACAGCAACTTGTCTGTTCCCCTTCCCCAATTCCCCAATGCTGTTCCCCTCCTCCAATTCCCCAATAAAATATTTTTTAAAAAGCCATTGAAAGTCATTGATTAACTTGTAAAGAAACATTTCTAAATATTATCCTCTAGAAAATAAATATGTGCTTGAAACATATTGGGTGCTCAGAAAATATTTGTTTTAGAATAATAATCTTTAAGCATTGTAGTGATTCTGGTTTTGGAAAAGAAGGCAATATCAATGTTAGAGAATAATATTCGTTTAGGATTTTGTCACTTGTAATTATGTAGACTGAGGCACATGAAAGAAAAGTCACTTGAGTGTCAACTTCTGGTCCCTGTTTTGCTTGAGGCCCACTATCAATCTTGAAAAATTTACTTACTCTCTTTAAGCCTCAGTTGCCTTGTCTGTGAATTGAGAGACATTTTCAATTTGAAATTTCTGTGGTTTTCTTTTATCAGTATTATTCCTGACTTTGAATCATTTCCAATCTCATTATGTCCAATTGTCAAGGAAATCATACAGTTTAATGTCAAAATATATTAGCCATCAGATTTTATTTTACTGACCTCAAGTGTGGTCTCATTCGTTATTGATAAAAATATGTAATGTATTTGATATATCTTGACATTATATGCTTCTACTGGTAAGAAAACATAAAAGAGCATCCTCGCATTTTGCATTGATTATTATTATTTTTAGGATACAGCATTCTGTTTATTGATATTTGTATTTCATATGACACAGTATCTAAAATTATATTAAAAATTGTTCTCTAAAAAGTTTAGAATTCAAATTTTGGAAGCAAAAATATGTATTCTTTTGCTAATACATCATTTATTCATTTTCCTATATGACAGTTCCATTTTTAAAAAGTTTTATGATTATTTTTTTCTTTTTCTTTTTTCTTAAAGTTTATTGAGTGACAGTGGTTAATAAAGTTACATAGGTTTCAAGTATACAATTCTGTAACACGTTATCTATATACCACATTGTGTGTTCACCACCCAGAGTCAATTCTCCTTCCAGACAGTTTCAAGTTTTAGATCATGGGTACTTAACTTTTCTGTTTTAATGTGGGGCTTCATAAACTATTTTTAAAAGGTATTTTCCTCCCTTAAAAATATTTAGTAGTTAATTCTGACTTCTTATTAATTACTGGATAAATGACTTATTTAGGTCATTGGCTTATTTAATAGGTTATTATTAGAACTGATTTCCTAGAAGTATTGTTTTTGTTTAATTTCAAATTTATGAATACCAACAGAAAATGAAAAATTTCCCCTATTTCCATTTCCATTCCTAAAATAGGTCAGAGAAATCCAATCCAATATACCGGGGGTGCCAAAAAAATGTAAACAAGTAGATACTTTGGTCAGTGTTGCCCAAGCATTAGTTTGCCATAATCAGAAGTGTCTGGACGCTGATGGTAACCATTTTGAGCACCTCTTGTAATTGCAGAAGTCGAACGTGACTTGTATTCATCTTTTGCTATCGGTATATATTGAGTATTACAATTTTAATACAGTTTTATCCTTTCTTAAAATGTATATACATCTTTTTGGCACCCTGTGCATATAATACTTTAAAAAAAATTTCATATGTCTATCAATTAGGTATTTTTAGCCCCTTTTAATGTTTTGAAATTCCTGTCATCTGACTTTAGCTGTGTTATTGTTTATATTAGCAGTGTTTTAAATCTGATTCTTCTATTTGGGTTTACCATTTGACCAGGTCTATTTATAAGAATTTGTATTATTTTGCAAGTTCTTTACATGTCACATTGTAAATATGAGAGTCAGTTAACCTTATTGGCTGAAATTAAGACACTTTCTTTTCTGTTACCCCCAATATAACACTAACACAGTGACAGTGATTGGCATTTTTATGATTCGTAATTGGTAACAGAACTGTTCATTGATGACAAGTTCTGGTGCTATTTTAGAAATGCCAGTCATAAACTTTCTATTTGTCGGCAGGCTGGCTGCTGCTATTCTTTATTACATGTTATAACCTTTGTTCTCTCATCTTTTCATTTTGTAAGTTGCTCTTAATATGTCATTAAACCTGTTTCAATCTTGTGAAAATATGCCTGTTATGTTGGGCACACAAAGGGCAATTTGCTTGGGGGCTGCATTATTCAGGCAATGTCCCGATTTCATGCTGTTTTATGCATAAGCATGCAAGTGAGAAATGCCCTTGTTAGTGTTAGGAGATCCAGCCTTAGATACAGTTACTAAAGCAAGATTTTGATTTTCTCTGAAGAAAACCTACGTATAACAAATTACCCTTATACATTAGGATGCTGTCTATATTCATTTGTGATTTAGGTCAGCATTTTTCAACATGTTATTTTTTAACCTGCTTTCCTGTGATGTTTGCAGTTTGTTTTTGACATACACTGCCTGGTAAGATTTTGATGACCTTTATTTTCTGGAATTTATCTTCTGAAAACAATAGATATATTTAATATACTTTTTCTAAGGAACTCAACCCTCTCCCTTGCTCAAAACTGATATAGTTATATATATTTGATGGTTTCATTCTACCTCAAATAGAAATTTTGTATTGTGCTTGCCTGAGATGTAAATATGAACTACTTAACTTCTAAAAACCACATTTCATATATCTTGCATCATGGTTTATTGATTACATTTTATCATCAAAATCACATGTACAAAGGAAAGCTCCCTTCCTCGCTCCCTAGAGAACTATTTCACTACCTCTTGAAATTTCTGATACCTCTCCCAAGATCACTCTTAGCTGATGACCTTGCTTCCTACTTGAACCAATTAAAAAAAAAAAAAAAGAACGAGAAGGGAACTTGCAAAGACTCCTACTACTATAAATCCCACCTACTTCCAACTATTTTTCCACATTAAGAAATATGGTAAAAAGAAATAAATCCAAAGTACCTGTTATAACCACTCTGCTTTTCCATTTATTGTCATAAATGAAGTATCCACTTTACAATTAAAACTAGTTGTTGCACTTTTGAATTTATTCACATCCCCCCTTAACCACCTAAGGACATCACTTCACCATTTATTCTCTTTCTGGCTTACATTATCAACTTTTTGTTTTGTACTGGGTCATTCTTGTCATTATGCAAACATGGTGCTAGTTCTCCAATCTTACAAAAATAGAAAATCTTTTCTTGACCCCATTTTTTCTACCAGTTACCACTTTTTTTTGTCCTCTTTTGCAGCAAACTTGTAACTTGTCCATATTGACCGTCTCTAGTTCTCTTTCCCCAGTCTCTTAAATCTACTTTAATTAGACTTCAACTACCAAAAATTGCTCCCATTCCTAGTGACTTCCTTGTTGCTGAATCCTAATGGTCATTTCTTTGTCTTCATCCTATTTATCATCAGTAACGGTTGCCATTATTTGCTTTCTCCTCCTGGATGTGTGTGCATTATGTGGCTCCAAAGATACCACTCATTCCTGGTTTTCCTCCTTAGTCATTTTTGCTGGTTACTCCTCTTCTTTCAGAATGGTGGAGTGCTTCAGGGCTCAATTTTTGGAACTCTTCTCTTTCTGCACTTAGCATTTCTAGTGTAAGTAGAATTGAAGTACGTATTTCCCCACACAGACACTACAGCTTATTTGTTAGCATGTGTAGAGTATAGAAAATAAAATGAAATATTGTTATTTTAAAGTTATCTTTTAGACTTTCTTGACCCCATTTGAAAGCTTGCAATGAAAACGGTGGACCTTTGGGGGATTACCACTACTGGCAAGGGTTGGAAAAGTAGATAAGACTTTTTTCTAAAGACCATTGTGATATAATGTCGTTACTTTTAGGGTGTGATAGAAAATGGTTTTGTATTTCTTAATATCTTGCAAACCTTAAAGATATTTTTAAAGGAATTTTATATGAACTTGTTAATGTGTTGGCATTATTTTATGTAACATTAAACATGTCCATATCGATATCTGTAAAGAATATCTATTAAGAATAAACATTATTCCATCAGATCAAATTTTAGAGCCTATGTTAAAAAACAGAAAAGTAAATACGTTGGATATATAAAATTTGAGATATATTTTAAAGAATAAATTCAAAGCACCTTATATTACCATTGCCAAAATACAGTTTACATTTTGAAATAGTCTTCTATGCAGTTTAAAAATCATGCCATATAATATGATCATATAATTTTCTGCATTTTCCTCTTAGCATAATATAATACAAACATCCATGTTTTCACAATTTTTAAAATGTGAACATCATGTTTAGGGATTGCACTGTATATATCCTATCTCATGGATTGTTTTGTCTTGAACATTTAGGTTTTGATTATTTTTATTTACATTTATTTTTATTTTTTGCTTTTGTGGATAAAGCTGCAGTGAGCAATTTCTGCATAATTTTTTTTTCTGTTTTAGGATTACTTCCTTAGGATAGATTGCCAGAAGTGGAGTGACTGGGTCACAGGGTATGATCTTATAAACCTTTTTTCCTTTAAAATTTTTTGTTTGTTTATTTGCTATCCAGTTGATTTGTAGTCATTGTAAAAAGTGAAGCTCAGAATGATTATACTTGATACCTGTCAGAAAACTGTGTCTAAAGGCAAAGTTCTGTGATTAGAGAAGTTTGGGGAATTCCTAGGGTAAAAAAATCCTTTTTAACTTGGTTTACTCAGCATTTCCTGAACTTAACTGAGCATTGGATGGTTTTTTTTGTGATACACTTCTTAAAATTTTGTGGAAGTTTTACGAAGACATAGTTTATGAACTGATCTAAAAATTGAAAGTGTTTTTATTGGTCAAAGCAACTAAGTTAAGCTTTATTCTATTTTTTTTGAAAGAGATTAAAATAAAGCTGTTTACATGATTTTTGTGTAAAGCTTTATTTTTATTTATTTTTTTTTTTAGCTGAGCCATCCCGCCACCTGTTGGCAGCTCACGGCTGCTCAGCTCGGGCTGACTCGAACCACTGTTGCTCAGAGCTCAAACTCTTGAGCGAGCTCTTAACCAACTGAGCCACTCAGCCGGCTATAAAGTTTCATAACTTTTACAGTTTAAACTTTCTATGTTGATTCCTAAGGAGCATCTTAATGCCTTAATGACCTCAAATACTTTTTACGATCATTAATGAAATTTGTAATATAGACATAAAACATGAAAAAAAAAAGTAGAAGAGAATGTAGATTGTACAAACCTTTTCTGTCCCCCCCATTTTTCCCTACAGAATGTGAAAACCTTTGCATCTTCTGATAGTCTAGCCAAGGTCCAAGAAGTGGCAAGCTGGCTTTTGGAAATGAATCAGGAACTGCTCTCTGTGGGCAGCAAAAGACGACGAACTGGAGGCTCTCTGAGAGGTAACCCTTCCTCAAGCCAGGCAGATGAGCAGATGAATCGTGTGGTTGAGGAGGAGCAGCAGCAGCTCAGACAGCCAGAGGAGGAACACACTGTGAGGAATGGCGAAGTCGTCGGCGCAGATCCTAGACCCGGAGACCAAAACGATTCCCAGCAGGGACAATTGGAAGAAAACAATAATCGATTTATTTCGGTAGATGAGGACTCATCGGGAAACCAAGAAGAACCAGAGGAAGATGAAGAACATGCTGGGGAACAAGATGAGGAGGACGAAGAGGAAGAGGAAATGGACCAGGAGAGTGATGATTTTGATCAATCTGATGACAGTAGCAGGGAAGATGAACATACGCATAGTAACAGTGTCACAAACTCCAGTAGTATCGTGGACCTGCCTATTCACCAACTCTCCTCCCCATTCTATACAAAGACAACAAAAGTGAGTATATTTAGTCTGCTGTGCACTCGAGAAATTTTGCATATCCATAGTCATTGTAATAAAACTTTTCTCATGGTCTTTGTATTATGACAGAATATTCTTCAGATGTGTAATAATAAAATGAGCTAATATTTGTTTTACAGAAAGTATTAGGAAATATTAGAAATCGAAATACTGATGGAGGGAAGGTAATTGATCTTATTTATTATAAATATGAAAAAACAATATCAAATTTTATTATAAATCTTATCCCAGGGACAGAGGTTAGTAGGTTGTGTGCAGTGGAGAGGGTTGGAGTGAAACAATATTTGTATACATCAAGTAGTAAAAATCTTTTCTTATTTACAAAATGCAGCTGGTGGGGTGGGCTGTGTATTCATTCACAGGTGTTACTACATGGCCCAAGTTACTGGAACTTATCTCAGATTAGTTTTCTTATTACGATGATTAAAATCAATGCTTTGTAAATACTCTTCTCTTCATTATGTAATTAAAGATGAAACTACAGCCTGAATATTAATATTTAATTTTGGGGGAAATCTGAGTTGGTATTTTTAAACATTGTATTAGACACAATGTTTAAGAGTAAACATTTTTCCTACATTACAAAACAAGAATGTGTGGTGCTGTCTTCACTGCTTGCTTTCCTCCAGTTGTTTTATTAAAATTTAAACATTCAGGAACACCAGGATAATTGGATTTTATTTCTGGCTCCATTTCAGTAGAATACTCCATTTACTTCTCAAAGTGATTTGAATACTTACCATAGGGTAACCAAACCATTTTGGTTGATATTTGACTGTGAGAGGTAGGAGATGATGTGAAGATTTCCAACTTAATGTCAAGTTTCTGCTACTATTTCCCTTGCCTGCAGTTTTCCTTTCCCTTCCCATTCCTGGGAGATGGCTCTGTTGTGTCTGCCTCCTTATGTCAGTTAACTAGTGGTAGCCCATAGAGTTAGCCATAGACATATTTTGAAATGTGGATGAGGAATCTTATCAACTCAGAGACTTGGTGATTAATCTAGTGCTAGTGCTGAGAAAAACAGTTCCATTGATGTAGTCCTTAGAACTATGCCAGAGATTAGGGACTGGAATACACAAGCCAGTCATAATATTACTGCTTCCCAGTATTATCTTTACTACTAGATAGGTGTGGGGGTGCTGAAACGTTAATGTCTGCCTGAGCTGGAAGGAGGAAGTGATTGGGCAGCTGCAGTAAATTTGGACTTGCCAGTGCTTGTTCTTTGGGGTGGCATGTGGGCTTCTTTCCTCAAAACGTTCCTGGATACTGTATCACTTAAAATGGTGGTGATGACAAGGGGCAGAGATTGTGGAGAGAATGAAGCATATTTCTCTCACTACCCAGTCTTTGTATTATATTCTCTTCTCCTCCCACCCACTGAATTATAGTCAAATGGAATTATATAGTGTCTGGGCTTTGCTTCAAAATAGTATCTAGTGGGAGAAAACGAAGGAGGGTAGAGATTGGCCCTAAATTGCTTATTGTTGAAGCTGGGTTCCAGGGACATGAGAGCTCATGGTTATTATTCTGCATAGTTTTTAAAGTATGTTTAAAGTTTTCCATAATACATTTTTAAGTTGTAAAAATATGAACACACACACACACACACACACACACACACACACACACAAAATCATAATTGAAGTCAGAAATAGGAGTTTTCTTTACATGTCTTGGTCTTGTTGACCAGCTCCTTAGTCGAGTGAGTGCTAATTTCTCTACATTGAATTTTATTTTCTCTGTATTTTGGTGCTATTAAAATTACAAGAAATTTAATTTGACATATCATGTACTTTTCGCCAGAGTTAGAATTTATTTTAATCAATATTTTAGGCAGTGTTGCTATCTAATGGTCTATTCAAAGAGGAGAGAAAGTAAAAAGAATTATACTCAGAATGAATGAGGTATGTAACAACTTCTATCCTTTTTTTCCCCCTCAGAATTCTCAGCCAAAGATCTTTTTGTTTGCGTGCTGTCTGTTTTTTTATTTTTCATTTGAAAATTAAATAAAAATCATGAATATACACATAGAGTAGACTAAGAGTTTTGCTATATCATTTTTGCTTCAGCATGTAGAAACTTGAACTCTTTCTAAAACATGTTTATCCATTATTTCCCTAGCCTGCCTGCAGGTTTTGATTTTATTTAGTTGGTTTGATGTAAGATGGAACTGGATTCATTAGTTCCTATTGTGGTTTTCATCCATTTTATCACCCCCTTCTCCAGGTGTTAAAGCCATGCTTTGAATCTCAGGCAGGTAGATGGCTCTGACACTAACAGCTCTAGCCCTACCTTGTTGTAAGACTTAGACCTTTCATAGTGCAATTTACCCAACTTCAATCCCTATCTATTCCTCTCTCCCTCAAAAAGAGAGAGTTTATATATATCTTTTTTCTGAGGGTTCAGTTGGAGGAATTGGGGGTATAGTATTTAATTGCATTATTTTATCAAAGAGAGTTTAATCAAAACTAAGCCTGGCTTAACAGTGCAAAGCTATCAAAGATTTCTGCTGCATTTTAAATTAAAAACAAGAAAGCTAGATCAGATCTTTTTCCAAAAGGAGATGGCATCATAATGTTCATTAGGAAAACTTACAGTGCACAGGTTTGATAGGTGCTTGACTTTTCCCTTCAAGATGAAATTGTAAACAGAACTTTTAGATATGTCTTACATATAGTTACATAGTTACATCCTTAAAAACAAAGTGTACTGAATTTTAGTCATTTTTCCTTGGTGACTCTTGAGTTCTGAACACAAATGAGTGTTTTGTACATACAAGGCCACAGGCGTGGCCTGAGGACTGATAGCACCAGGGGTAAATGTGTATGCGTTTATGTGTATATTTGTGTATACACATATACATGTATACATGCTTTTGATGTATTTATTTTGAGGTCATTTGCCTCCATAATTATGGCAAAGAAAATATAAAACTATTTGATTGCCAAGGAGAGATGCTCTTCTACAAAATAGGATTTCAATCTGAAATTGGCCTGTTTTTGTTTTTGTCTAGTTCTGAATCTTTCCTTCAGGATCATTCCCAAAGTACTTGACTTTTCCAGCAACATTTTTAAAACGTCACTTATTACTGTGTTGTTTAAAAAGAGAAAGTTATCTATGTGTATAAATGTATTTAGTACAGTTAATAGGGAAAAGCTCTCACTGTTTGAAATACTTTATTTTGGAGCAGCTTTAAATTCTTGATCATTATACACCTAAGACACTGCTACACACATTACCCCAAGGTCACAGTTTCAAGTCCTCTTAAACTGACTTTTGAGAAGAGTGGAGATATAATAATCATTTTAAAAATCTCATTTTTTAATGTTAATATGGGATTAGCCTTCTACAGTTTGACCCATTATACCTTTAAAATGTTATTTTTTGGCAGTTTCTTAAACATACCCTGTGGGCAGCCAGATCTACTTACTTGTCATCCCTGAACGTACCTTATATGCAAATATAATGTTAATGAAAAAAATAATTTTTGGTCCTTCCTTGCATTGGTGTTTTCTTTGAAAGCATGTTGAAAACTATTAAAATTCCTAGGACAGTGTTTTTTTTCTTCTTTCCCGAGTCACCAAAGATTTGTTCTTATAGGAGCCTATGGCAATAATATACATTAGAAATTCCAGGCTGTCTTCATGTTTAATGTTAAGGGTAGTATCAGTCAAGAGTTGGTAAGCCCATACTATTTGCTAGTTCCTATAACAGGTAAGTAAGCAGAGATTACAGAGAGACTACATGATTCACCCCAAAATCACTTGGACAAGAGATTTTAATCTAGATCTGCCTAATTTCAAAAGAACCTTTTTCTTTCCATGTGCTGTGCTGCCCCCTATGGTAGAATATGGCAAACATTACTAAAGATTTTTAGCCTAACTACAAATCTATTTAGGTTCTAGACTATGTGTGGAGTGTGTGGAGTGTGGTGGTGGCTTTCTAATGTCATGTCACATTTGAAATCGCCAGAGCTTCCTTTTGGAAAATACAAAGAGCTCAATTAAATGATTTTCTTTTTGTATTTAAGTTAACAAACGGTACCGAATATATGAGGCCTTCCTTGAGGTTAAAGTCATAACAGGAAGATATGACAATGAAGTTTGAGGCTGGATAACAGATATCATTCTCTCTAGAGTCCATTAAATGTGCTTCTTAACAGGGGCTGTGTGCTGGCTAGTTCTGTCAATTGGACTAGTTTGCCTACAAATTCTAAAGTCAATTTGCTTCCCCAGATAGGAATGCCTCGCTCTTCAGTTTTAACTCCCTCCATCAACAAGCAGCCTTACATTAAAAAAAAAAAAAAAGAAAGAAAGAAACTAAAACTTGTTTTCTGAAGAGATGCCCAGTCCTTACTAAAGACTCATTTTACATGTTTAATGCAGAATAACAACTCTTTTTACTAAAATGAAAAGCAAATGAAATTACCATTATACCAGATCTTATATCCTCCTGACCTTTCATGAGGGGGACCATGTTTGAGCACTGATTTCTGCTGCTGCTTTTTCTGTCTTAGTGCCTTCTATCTGATTCTCACATAACTTCATTCCATACCTCAAATTAGTCTGGTTTTTTCCTATCCTAAAATTAAACAGTTTTTTAAAAAAATCCTTTTTGCCTCAAATAAGAAATAACTGTTTACTGTTTCTAGTCCACCATCCTGCAACCACTCCCTTGAACTGAATATAGTGAAAAAAGCAATGAACTCTTTAAAGAGTTCTTTGTATAACCAGTTCTTCACATCTCTAGGACTTAGGTGCCACCTGGCAATTCTCTAAGGTCAACTTACCACATTATTAGAAGAGTAATAGTTAGCATGGCAGTATCTTTCTTTGTTTTTAAGACATTTATTTAATATGTAGTTTCTTTAGAGAGTTACTTAGAGTAGCTTTGATAGCACTTTGGCTCTCCATGAAACATGAATATCTATCCTTTTAAAATCTTTCTGTTAGCAATTTCAGAGTCTGTCTTTTAAAGCATAATTCTGAAGTGCTTTACCAGGAAGTCTCCAGTACTTTTTCTCCCTTCCCCTATTCCCAGCCCCACTCACTTCTTCAAACTAATAAACACATTTAAACCACTTAGGTTTTCCATCCTAATTTTAAGTCTCCTGAGATAGAATCCGAATTGGAGGGGACCTTTGAGATCACCAAGTGCAAACCTGTGCCCTGGGGCTTTATCAATAGATTTAGGCTTGAAAATGAAGTCATCACTAGAGAATACTACAGTGTGAAGTAACATTATATTTTTAGACAGTTTTTTATGTTGACATCTATTACCCTTCTTTGGTCCTTGTTCTTCCATCCAGAGCATGACAGCTCTTATAGGAGAAGAGTGCTATCATATTCATCCATAATCTTTTTCCAGATTGAATGCCATCAGCGTGTGTTCCAGGATTACCATCCTGGTTGTCCACTGGACAGATTGTTTTTGAAGTGTTGTGTCCTGTAGACAATGTGGTGCTGCTGAGGTACAGTAGAGCCAGACAATCACCCATTGTTATTCTGAACATCATTGCAATGGAAAACAGCATTGATGATGATATTAGTAACAATGATAAGCCATTTATTGAACACTATTTGCTGTGTGCCTGGACACTGTGTTACATTACATATATAATCTCATTTAATCTTCAGAATTCTGTTTATGTAGGTTCTAATTTTTATCGCCATATCAAAGATGAGAACCAAGTGAAGAAGAGAGGTTAAGTAATTCATCAGTGGTCAGTCAGCTAGTAAGTAGTATAGCTAGGATTTGAACCCAGATTTCCATCTGGGTCCAGGTTGCACTTTTGTTAAAATTTGAAAATTCAGTGAAAGTGTTAATAATTTTAGGAGGAGGTGGACTGTGGAAAAACCCATAAAGCCTACATCTGTTTCATGTTCCCCAAAGTTGCCCCAACTTAATCTCTGTTACCATGGTACATTTATTAAGACTGATATCACACTGTATTAAAGTTGTTTTTCTGCCTCCTATTCAAGCTCTTTGGTTTCTTATTTATCTTGCCTAATAACATTTATCATGTATAAGGTACCCCGGTACCCTATAATTTGTCAGTAAATAATTAGTTAATCCATTTTTCACATATTACTTGCCAGCCCTTGACCAGGTGGATGCATATTTTGCACTGCTACGGTCGGTGTATATAGTATTTTGCATTCCTGCTTTTTTTCAGCATCCATGTACAAATTTTTGTGGAGGCATAACTTTCATCTCCTTTTGGTAAATAGCAATGAGTGCAGTTGTTGGATCACATGGTAAGAGTGTGTTTAGTTTTGTGAGAAACTGCCAATCTGTCCTCCAGAGTGCCTGTACCATTTTATGTTCCCACCAGCAGTGAATGACAGTTCCTGTTGCCTGCACTTGATGATATCAGTGTGTTGATTTTGGGCCATTCATTCTCGTAGGTGTGTAGTGACATCTCATTGTTTTCATTTGAAATTCCCTAATGACATACAATGTTCAATACCTTTTCGTATGCATGCTTGCCATCTGTATGTCTTTGGTGAGATGTCTGTTCAGACCTTTTGCCTATTTCTTTAATCAGGCTGTATCTTTTCTTATTGTTGAGTTTTAAGAGTTTTTCGTATGTGTTAGATAACAGGCCTCTATCATATTGTCTCTTGCAAATATTTGCTTCCAGTCAGTAGCTTGTCTTCTTATTCTCTTGACATTGTCTTTCACAGAGCAGAAGTTTTTAATTTTAATGTTCAGGTTATCATTTATTTCACATATGGTACCTTTGTATCTAAAGTCATCACCATACCCAAGATACTTTAGGTTTTCTTCTATGTTACCTTCTAGGAGTTGTATAGTTTTGTGTTTTACATTCAGGTATATGATCCATTTTGAGTTAATTTTTGAATGTGCATGTCCAGTTTTTTCATCAATGTTTGTTGAGTGGACAGACCATCTTTTCTTTTCCCCATTGTGTTGCCTTTGCTCCTTTGTTCCTTTGTCAAAGATCAGTTGACTATATTCACATAGGTCTATTTCTGGGTTCTGTGTGTGTGTGTGTGTGTGTGTGTGTGTGTGTGTGTGTGTGCGCGCGCGCGTGTGTTTTCACAACATAAATTTGCCCCAGGGTGCCTTTAGGAANAAGTATACACTTCAGTGACATTAAGTACATTTGCAATGTTGTGCAGCCATCACCACTGTCTCCAGAATTTTTCATCTCTAACTCAAGCTCTGTACCCAATGAACACTAACGCCCCTTTCCTTTCTCCCCCTTATCCCTGGCAACCACCATTCTACTTTCTGTCCCTATAAATTTAACTACTCCAGGTATGTCATATAAGTGGAATCATACAACTTTTTGACTGATTTTCTTCACTTAGCATTATATCTTCAAGGTTCATCCATGTTGTAGCGTGTGTCAGAAGGCTGAATAATATCCTACTGTATGTATATACCACATTTTGCTTACCCATTCATCCATCAGTGGTTACTTGGATTGCTTCTACCCCTTGGCTTTTGTGAATGATACTGTGATGAACATGGGTATGCAAATATCTGTTTGAGCCCCCGCTTTCAGTTCTTTTGGGTGTGTACCCAAAAGTAGAATTGCTGGATCATATGGTAATTTTTTGAGGAACCACTATACCATTTTCCACAGTAGCTGCATCCATTTTACATTCCCCCCAGCGATGCACAAAGGTTCCAGTTTCTCCACATCCTTGCCAGCTCTTGTTATTTTCTCTCCTCACCACCCCCATGTTTGTTTTTTAAAACGCCAGCTATCCTAATGGGTGTGCAGTGCTGGTTCGTTCTGATTTTGACATAAAATTGTCCTAATGGTTAGTGACACTGAGAACCTGTACAGGTGTGGGTTGGTCATTTGTATATCTTCTTTGGAGAAATTCAGTTGTTTACTTTTGTGTAACTAAAAACCTCTGCTAATGGTTTTGCATTTTTAAACTGCATTTTAAATTGTGGCAGAAGAGAAGGTATACTTTAAGAAAGTACTATCATGATAGACTTGGTAGTATTTCTTGGGTATGGATTGACTTCCCAGCAGCCCGCTTTATATTTAGCAAGACAGATCTCTCCAGAATCAGAAAGGAAATCATCCATTTCTGACACTTTCTAATTCTCTCCGTATCACATTCTAAATGCCCACTAAAGATCCACAAAAGCTGCTGGAAGGAGAGTTANACTTCAGAATTTTTATAGGAGAAATAAATAATTGATAAATAATATTTAGTTTAACTGAAGGTTAATGAACGTTTTATGCTTAAACTTGTTCATAAAAGTAACTTAAAAGAGGAACCTTAAAAACTGGTATTAAAGATGTTTTTATCTTCTCTCTTACACTTAAATTATAGTTTGAGAATTGTGGAAAATTAAGTTGCTTTAAATCACTTACTCTGTCATTACATGAGGCTTTTGCATGACTGAAATACCTGTAATCACTGTGTCATTTTTGTCATAGTTGACTTAAAGGTATAACTATAATAATTGTCAACTAAATTCTTGGTGAGCAGCTGTTTCAGACCAATTAACAGCTGGGGTAACTCAGCACAGACTGTAAGAGTTAAACTTCAGTTACGTTACAGGCATGGAGGACTTCATACTGGGTACTTCTGAAATACTTAAAAAATTTAAATAGCTTCAGGTGTTCAGCACGGTGTTAGGCATTTATATTCACCTAGTATATTTTGTATACTGCTATATTTATTTACCTGCGGTATCAACTGCAGGTAATTTGGCTGAAAGTTGATTGAGGTAACAGTTTAATCAAGGATCATTTAGTTGTAAATATATTTAGTTGTAAATAAGTAGATAGGTTTGAATCATGGAACTTCTAGTGTACCATACGGTGTTTTAGTCATCATTTTAAAGGACTTGTTTGGTTGGTTTTTCTGTATTTTAGTTTTTAACTTTATTTTTAACCAATTATTTAGAAATAACTGGAAATTTCTAACAAAATTCAGATGCAACCTAAATGTCCAGCAATCAGACCTTGATTATGGAAATCACAGCAATTACAATACTTTATGTAACCTGGTATTATAGCAGTTTTATTTTTAAAATGCTACATATAAATGTATATATGTAATACTTCTCTTTTGCAAATGTCCAGTTAGTTACCAGGTCACATTTTTATACACTTTTATAATAAAACTGTATGTGCTGTTTCAGAACCCAAGCTAATTTCTCTTAAATAGTTAGGGGCTGCCCTTGGGGCCTGGATAAAGAAAATTAGCAGAGAAACATAGTAATATGTTATGACCCATTAAATATTTCCATTCATATAATATTTCAAATACATTATAATTGGAAGTTGTAATCTTAATGAACACTTGAAGCATTTAAATGTCTTTTAGAACTTTTTAAGGATTCATTTTAAATGCGACTTCAACTTTTGTAAAGCATTTCTAGTCATTTGACTTACGCCTTTTATGAGTAACAAAACTTAAAAGGAATGTCACATATTAAAAATTTTTTTCATACTAAGTATAATTATATTTTTGTTTCTACAATTGAAGTGACATGTTTGGAATATTTTTCACAGTTGTTACTAATACAAACTTGACAGTTCATTGATCATTAAGCAAAAAGTTTAATTTGTGATATATCATCATTTTCGTCTGTGTTTAAATTGCTCCATCTTTGTACATGAATTGCTTAGACTGTGGAGACTTTAACATTCTGGTATGTAAGGTATTAGGAAAGACTGAAAACAATGACTTAGATGTAGAGAATNGCGTGTGTTTTCACAACATAAATTTGCCCCAGGGTGCCTTTAGGAAGTCATTGTGGGGTAGCTTTTCTCTGTTCAATCATAACCGTGGTGTGTATGTTGGGCTGGTAATATTAGGCAGAATTTTGATAGTTATGGTCAGCCTTTTTTTTTTTAAATTTAGATTGTTGACAGATCTGATGCCCTGAGCTTCTACTGTGTGTTATAGGACCTTCTACTTTGCATACAGAAAATGCTTAAAAAATTGAATTGAACTTTCAGAAAAAAAATCTTTAAGTGTTTTTACAAACATGATCTGGTTTAATCCTGTTCCACTTAATGTCAACATTTGCAGGTCTTTGAACCTAAGTACAAGACTTTAAATTTGTCACTTTTAGATTTTTTCTATTGTCATTTGACATTGGACTACTATCCTCACGCAGTTTCCACCAAGTCCTCCTTACTAAGATTAGTTTGTATCAAGATTCTGTCTTCTAGCATTTTCATTGTCCCTCCCAGTTTTGTGGTTTTTCAATACATGTGTATCCACATTCAGATAATTAAATCAGTGATATCTTCAAGTGAGGAAATGAAAGCTCAGTTGAGACCTAAAGGGTAGGTAGCATTAAACAGTGTTGCAAGGCTGTAAAGAAATGAAAATAAGTAGTCATAATATTTTTGAATAATGCCAGAAATTTTAGAAATAAGTGTAGCACTCTCTGAGTATTTGAATATATTCCAAATATCTGTAGAGGTTTATATTGGGCAAATTTGTTTAAATTTTCTGTTTATATCCTATCTGTTTCTTAGTGGTTTACCGATGGCTGAGTGGTACTTTGGAGGGTTATTTGCAGTTTCCATGCCATAGGCAACCTAATTTCCTTGATATTTTGAGGATCAATCTTGATGCTAAGTATAGGAACTTAACAGAACCTTTCTGTAGTTTCTAAAGTTTTAATTAAAAATATTATTTGCTTAAGATTACAGGAAGTAAATGACAGAAGTGGGAATATAATTTATCATGCTTGCATATCATCTCCTCCGTCGTCCTCTAAAACTCCAATATGTAAACAATAAATATAAATATAAAAAATATTTTTAAAACTTAAGTCCATCCAGAAATTAGTGTTTCACCCACTTTAATTTAGACAGTAATATCAATTTTAATGTTTTTCACCAGTGATTATAATCTTAAGAATCTTATTAAGATTCTTTTCTGCTTGTGAAAATACTTTTGACTTTGGCTGTTGTCATAAAGTCTCAATCCCATCTTTGACCTCTCCTCTGCGGGGGGGAGTGGTCACAATTTTAATGTATTGCATTGCTTTGGTTGCTATAATAAATCTCTATTATCTATAAATTACAATAAAGAGAAAAAATGAGTTAACACTATTATTTTTGTTTCTTCTTTGAAAATTGCCTTAAATTCAATACTGTTTAGTTTTAATTGAGAAAATCTGTTTTTTTTTTCATTTAGGATTGGGATTTTTTTATTGAAAAAATTTAAAAACATTTTAGAATTCTTTCAGTGAATACTCTAAATATGGATAGTAGTTCAAAAGAAGGCACAAAGAAATAAAGCCACAGGAGATACAACATATTTAGGTTTTTGTAGAAGTCATAAATGAATATGTTTAGCATACTTAGTAAATCAGAGAAAGGATTATTTTTCACTGTGAAATGTCATATATATGAAGAATTAATTACTTAAGAATTCTTCTGTTTCTTGGTTGAACACTAGAGGGCCATACAGTACCTTATTGCTATTGATGGAGCTGCTTTTAATGTATTTAAATATATTTCCTAAGTGCTTGTATTTTTTCTGCTCTTTGTTCTGGTATACTGTTTTTTGCTCAGAATTTGAAATTAATATAATTGCAGTAGTTATGTATAATAACTATATAGCCCTATAGTATGTGAGATACCTAGGATTGTCTTTTTTTTTTTAACCAGCAATTGCATATCCTCATTTTGCTATTTGAAAGCAACAATGACAACAAAAAGTAAAGAAAGTGAGCTTTGGAATAAATGTACATATGTGCACAAACTTACTGTGTTTTGGGAATGTAAGGATGCTTTTTGAAGATTTCTTAAGTATTAGCACATAAAAGCATTAAAAATAAGAGTCCTGTCATTGTTAGTTGCTCTGGGCTTCCTCAGCATGTATGGAAGAAAAGAATGATCCCTCTAAATTCTTGTCTAAATTGTCTTTTGTGTTAGCATAGAAGGTAATATTGTAGGGTGTTACCGCCTGATCATTCTTAACTAAAGAATATTTGAACAGATGATTTTTTTTTAATTGTTAGTTTTGAACAGATGATTCTTCTTCCTCAATTTCTTTTTGTTGCTTGAGGTAAAGAAATGAGAAATATAACCTGCAGGGCCCAAATAGGTAGTGTGGCTAAGTGAAGAAAGTCATGAAGATTGTTCAGGGTCTTATGAACTGCAGGGCTGTATGCCTTTCCTAAAAGGTTTCATGTTTAGTTAAACAAAGAAAAAGAATAACATTGTGCAGGCTCCAAAAAAAAACCTGTCTTTGAGCTATATTTGACCCGTGGGTTACTATTGATTTTGATAGCTTCTAAAGAGGATGTTCAACATCTTAAGTAGAGTCTTAGTTAAATTTTTATTTCTCCCCTAGGTGTACTTTAGAGAGCACTCTGCGTTATTAATTTCTGTATTATGTTTCGGGGGGTGGGGTGGGGATGAGGACATTTTCTCTTTAGCTACTATTTACACTTCCCTCTTTGTGAAGGAATATTAGGATGAATTCTGGGGAAACACACTGTTTACACCCAGAGGAGACCATCAAAGGATCATGTAACAGAAAGAAGGAGCAATAATACATTTAAAAACTTAAAAGAATCATCTTTTGAGTTCTTCTTCCTTAGATTTAATTGTAATATCTTAAATCATTTCCTTAAATTAGTTACTATAATGAAGTGACAACTTCAATGTTTAGTTCTGAATTTTACTTTAGTATTCTTGAATATTGAAGAATTTATTTCCAATTTAAAGCCATTACTATGACAAACAATATTCTCTGATAATCAAGTTCTATTTTGTATATGTTTGCTGTATTTTATGTCACTACTATTTTGTGAAAATCACATTTATTGCTGTATTTTGATAGATTAACATGAGTTGAAGTGATTAAACACTGAGCTCGAATTCTGATCTTTTTGCTCAGGTAATGAAATTAGCTATTAATGGCATAATCTATTTGGTGAATGGTAAATGGTCGAGTGTAAAACAAGTGAAAAAAAAAGATGAATTGAAGACGTTAAAAAATTATTGTCTTTTAAACATGTATCTGGAGAAAACATTAGCTTACTAGTTAAAATTCGGTTCAATTTAGCAATATTATTGAGCACTGAAAAAGTGGTGATTTCTCTTCCACGATGCGCCACAATTTAATAGTAGCTTTTACGGAAGTGGTAGGGGAGGGTTGGGGCACCTTACTATGCTAAATGCGCACATCTGCTCCAAATACATCCACTTCAAGTATGTTTCATTTCAAAAAGGTTAATGGGGGAGGTGCAAGTGCAGAATTGAGGGTATGTGGTATTTTACAAAGATCACTTTGATTCCCTCAAAAGTCAGAAGGTTTGGGAAAGTCAGGTTAGTATGAGTACTAATGGTATTTCTAGAATGTCACCTGTATTGTAACTTATTTCCATTAGTGCTTCCTTGACTACACTAAAATGATTTTCAATCAGAAAAATTCTTAACCTCACTTTCCCATATCACAGTTTATAGGTGACACAAACTGTAGAGGTGGTAGAGGCCAAAAAGGTAATTTAAATGAATAAAATGGACTAAATGTAAGACCCAGGGAACCAAAGCATTTCTAAAGGAGGGTCACTGGGGGAAAATTAGGATCCTGATATTGCCATATTTTTCCATTTTTCAAAAGTCACCAGGATTCCAGATTTTTAGATGATAATTTCTCAATTTTTTATGTTGACTTCTAAAATTTTCAGAAGCATTTCTGTAGGCCTGTTTGACCTGTGGATCACCCATTTTCCCTGGACATCATATATGGAAAAGAGCGCTGTTCATCACTTCGCAAAATTAAAATATTTTGCATGCAGTGCAGATCCATTAAGGGTATTGAGTTGTGTGGAGTGTAAGTGCAGCATATACATAGCACATTAAGTGTCTTAGTCAGTGATCTAAGGGCTTTTTTCTTTATGAAGTCAATATACTGGGTTTAGGTGTTGAAGTGCCACATGAATTGGCCTCAGTTAAAAGAAATGTGTATTGTAACTTCCATAAGGGATTTGAGGCGGCCTATATGTAGGAGAAGCAAATATAATAAAATGGTCACGTGTACTTGAAAAGCAGAACCAGGAAAAATACTGGAGTAGACAATGAAGACAAGGCTATAAGAAGACATAAGGAGTGAATTATGATGAGTTGAAGTAAGCTGCGAATAGGATACAGGTTGGCCACTCATACGGGCCCGCACCAGAATTCTTCCAAGTGTGACAAGAGACCAGATGTACCAGAAACATCTGGAGTGCTTATTATAAATGCGAATTGCAGGGTTACACTCCAGAAGTACTTAACCAAATGTCTAGGGTTTGGATGAGCTTTTTTATCAAGCTCCCGCATGATCCTAACATAGTCTGAAGTGTGCAGAACATTGGCCTATTTGTCTTTCTGCTTCCTTGTGATAAAATTAAGAAGAGGATGTGCTGTGTCCTCTCAGGAAGAGAAAACATGTCAGTCACACGGACACACACGCAACCCCTTTTTCTAGTATTATATAAAAGGCATTTCTCCCATGGGGCTTTATGAGTGATTCAGGGGACTGCTCTAAGTAGCATAATATCTATTACAAATACATCAATACTTATAAATAGTGGTAAGTAGAGAGTGTGGTCTCTGAAGTCAGACTGTGAAATTTTCAAATCCTGGCAGTTTTGTCACTTGATCTCGGGCAAAGTGTTAACCTCTCTTGTACAGCTAGCTGTCTTAAGGGTGGTAGTATATTATCAATGATATAGTATTATTGAGAGGATTCCATGAGATAATGTATGAAAAGTACTTAGAAAAGTGACTGGCAGATAAGTAAGTTCTTACTAAGTTTCAGATATTATATTTCATAAGATTATTATAATGTTATAAGACTATACTAAAACTAGCTTAACTAACTAGTCCAGGCTTGAGTCCTCACATGGAAATGTTCAGAGGAGATGGAAGTGCTAGTTCTATGATGATGCTTGGCTGTTCTTGAACTGAACAGCTGGAACCAGAATAAATGCAAGGGAAGATTCCCTTTGGTACTTGTGTATGATTGTATCTTATGATTATATCACAGTTAAGATGTGATTATAAACAAAAGCAGTCATTGACAATGGAAGAATAGTTTCAGTCAGGTTGAAATGATCTCTATTTAAGATATATTTTAGAGAACACATTTTGAAAAATGTTGGTATAGCTACTAGCTGTATCTGTAGAATATTAACTTGATTCCTGCTAATAGTAAGAATTGTCAGGGTAGCATCTTGCATGTAAACTTGAACCTCTAATTATGTGAAATGTAAATAGAATGATGATTGTTTTATTAGTTCACTAGAGCTAAAAATAATGTATACGATTTATTTTTCCCAGAAAAGGATTAACTTCGTTCAAATGTACCAGGTTCTTCTGTTCAATTGGTCTTTGCTGATGCTGTTATTAAAGGTAGCTTCTCTGCTTTAGAAGTAACAGTTGCTTTTAGAAAATGCTTTATTTTCAAAGTGAAAATGCTCTAATTTGCTGTGTTTCTGGTTGGTTTTAAATGAGAATTTCTGGTTATTAGAATCAGATTCAAATACAGCATGGAAGTATGAAGAAAGTACTGGTGAATTTGGGTCGTGTGCCACTAGTTATTCATTTCCTTAGCTACAGATGTTGATTTTATGTGTCTACATTATAAATTTAATTTTCTAGAATGAATTGTTTGTACTTTACAAAAATGCTGCCATCTGTCTTAAGACAGTGAAAAATTTAAATATACTGAGGTACATCTGTAGTATTTACGCTTACAGTTTTCAGGTTTATTTCTTATTACTATTTTACTGTTAACTGGTATAGAAAAGAAGATTAAAACTTTAAGATTGAATCATTACTCTATATCATTTAGATATATAGTAAACTTATATTTAATTTTGACTATACTTTTTGCTTCTTTACTCCAAAAAGGAACAGATTACAGACTAGCGTCTTCTCTAGTATTTTTTTTAAACACATTTAAATTTGTTGCCAACATTTAAAAATCTGGAGAATGCACATAAAAATATTGTTTTTCTTCACCTTCTTTTGCAAATGTGGAATATCTGGCCTTACTGGGCTCATGTGCTTACATGACAACAATGAATTGCATCTTTTAAATGTACTTGACAGGTGTTAAACCTGACCTGTTTCTCTCCTTTATTTTACCAGCCTGCTCCTCTATTCATTTGAGTTAGCTTGGAATAAAGACAAAAGCATGATTATAGGAAATCCAAAAGTAAGTTGGTTTTTCCTTTATTTGTCACATATAAAACTAGTTTGGATGTAAATCCCAGTCAATGTAATATGTAACTGTTTGTCAAGTTAATTATTAAAATAGCCAGACTTGCTGAATACCTCATTTCCAGTGGGTTATTATTATTAAGGTGAGAATTTGTCACCAAAACTTTTGCCACCCTCCAAATACCCACGCACTTAAATTTTCATTTTGGATCACATGTTATTCTTTCCATTCTTGGTAAATTTTGAAGTTCATACTCTACTATGATGATTATCATATTATAACAATAAATTCTTGGAGCTCCTTATTTTGTTTAAGGTGTTTCAGTTACCTATATAATCTATATTCAGTTATAGCCACGTACCCAATCACCCAAAGCTTTATAAATTATAACAAACAACAACTACTTTATTATTTCTCATTGCTCTTGTAGGTTATGAATTTGAGAAGGCATCACTTAGGCATTGCCGATTCAGGATTGCAGTCAGAGTGTGTCTAAAGGTGAAACAGCAGGGGTCTTGAACAGCTGGGGGCTGGCCAAGAACCTTTTTCTCTTCAGAAAGTCCAAGGACTTCTTCACATACGGTCTTTTTACCTGGGCTGGTTTGGCTTCTTCACAGCATGGTGGCCTCAGGGCGATCAGGGCAGGTGGAAGCTAAATCTCCTCCTTATGACTTAACCTAGGAACAGACTGTATCTTTCACATTCTCCCCTGAAACAGACTCTACCGCCCAGTGGAAGGAGAGGCAGAGTATATTCATTGTAAGAAGAGCATGTGAGATGGGGGATATTGCTGTGACTATCCCTGAGAAACACAATTGCTCAATAGGAGGTCATAATATCTTTGCTCTTATAACTTTTTTTTTTAATTTTTAATTTGGATTTTATAAAGATCACGCTCATTAAAACAGATTGCATATATAATATATCATATTTCAGTTATCTAGAATTCAGTTATCAGACAAACTTACATATCTGAAACATATAATAACAAGTGAATCTCTAGACAACTAGATTAGAAAGTAATACAGATAGGTTACGCTTAGCAATC
>NW_017731408.1:2904077-2905222 GCF_001890085.2 Hipposideros armiger | reverse complement strand
GTAAACTTGTATCTTCCAAATGATTTGTTTTAGCAGATTCAAGAATAGTTTATGAAAAATGGAAAATCTTTGTGCCTTTCATATTCTGTGGCCAAGAGCAGTTAAATCCTAGATTTCTGTGTGATAATGAAAGAAAAGGTTGAAATCCAGAATAAACTGCTGTAAACCTTGTTGTTGTTGTTGCTCTAAGAGAATTGGCGTGTATGGGACTATATACCACATTTTAGAAATACCATGTTGGTGATATCCCTGATAGGTGATACAGCCAGGCTTTGGAGAAGACAGCTTTGCCCCAGGGTTGGGGCTCCTGCCTGCTGTATTGTACTTCCTCAGGGTTCGTTGGTATCAGCCTGTCTGTTTTGAAGAGTCTCAGTTTGGTAGGGGGGTTAATAATTAAGAGTATTTTAAATGTTTTTAAAAGTATAATTGAAAGTGTGACTAATTTTTTCTTGAACACGTGAAACTAGCTGCATTTTAAAAGTATTAGCAAGTGGAGTTCTGTGCAGTCCCTGATTTCCCTCATGAGCTAAAGTTTTCTTCTGTATTTGCACATTTGGTATTTTGAATATTTCCATGCTGATTGAAAACATTGTTTTGGAAATACTGGTCACTTGAATGCTTGAAAAAAGATGAAACATGGTAGTACATACATTTGGAAATTAGTACTCACTTTGCTCAATCGCTAATAATGTCTCTTTTTACAAAAAGATACTGTTATAGACACATAATTCGATTTAGTGTTTGGTTTGCTAGAGTTGCAATGCTCTGTACTATCCAGTTGAGGGCAGCTAATTACTGATTTAAAAACTGAGTTGAATTAGAATGTCATCACTTTGTCAAGTTTACCAAAACTTGGCATCTAATGTAAAACACATTTGATACACAAACAGGCTTAGTTTTTACTCCTATTATCGTCGTAAACAATTTCTTGAAAATGAAAAACTTGTTTTACTTCATAGTTTTTCTGCCTCTTATAAGCAGGAGAGTGAACACTGTTGATTTTAATTGTCTCTGTCTAAATTCTTTTCAATCCCAAATCTTTTTTCCCCCCACTTAGGATCAGGCTCCAAAGACATTAGAGGGCTTCAGTATCTTCCATAGCTTTAAACTATCTGCTTATTAATACATGTGACTATAAAGTTCTT
>NW_017731408.1:2901190-2902738 GCF_001890085.2 Hipposideros armiger | reverse complement strand
GAAGTATACCAAGCAGATAGACTTCTATATTTCGTAGGCCATTTATTTTCTTCTGAATACTGAGCTAATGTAAAATACAGGGACCTCTTATAAAACTGTGTGCAGTCATGACCTATTAAAATTTGAACTATTAAAACATGATGTCCATTTATATTGATATTGATACATTTAATGTTTGGACAATAAAATAACTTTGAAAATTGTGAAAAATCTTTTAAAATACAACTTCGATTTATATCTCTTGAATGTTTTCAGGAAATTTATTTACCTCACTATTAAGTATAATATTAGTACTGGTAGTCTAATTTATTATTGTATGACTTATTCCAGTCTCTCATCAGAGATATTTTGGAATTAATAATAACAATCTAGCTATTAAAAAATTACCTAAAATCCAAATGTTTTTAGTATTAAGATCCTCATAATTTATTTATATTTGCTTAGACATTCTTGATTATACATATCATCTAGAATACTTGTTAAAAATATAGACTCTAGGGTTCCCCTCTTTTGGATAATCTTATGTGAGATCTAGATTAAGGCTCAAGTATCTATCTGTATTTTTTAGAAGTCCTATAGGTAATTCTTAGTATCAGGAAAATTTGAGAGTACTAGTTGAGTACATAACTTTTTATTCTAAGAGAACTGATTATCCTTTAAGGAAGAGAAATTTTACAGGAAAAACTTACTTAATCTATAAAATCTGGAAAATCATTTTTCTTTGAAATAGTAATGCATAATTATGGTAATACTGTATCCCTTAAATCCTAAGATACATTAGTTTTTTACATTTTAAACATAAANAAATCTGGAAAATCATTTTTCTTTGAAATAGTAATGCATAATTATGGTAATACTGTATCCCTTAAATCCTAAGATACATTAGTTTTTTACATTTTAAACATAAAGTAATGACACAGTTTGATGGAATTTCATAGCTTGTCTGGCAGCATATTTTTCCTTTTAGTGATAAGAGAGATAATGACGTCTTACAATTAAAAATAAGTATGTTGAAAGAAAATACACTTCAATGCTTAAAATTCATTTCTTAACTCGTTTTTGTTTGGAGACTTTTAAGCATTTAGAATATTCTCATAAGGATATTCTTCAATGTTACTCTTTTGGTAGAAATTCCCAATTGACATGCAATTGTTGGTTTATATAGGGCTTTTTAAGCTATCAGGTTGACTCTGCTGATTTTTAGACAAGTACTGTTTTTAGAGTGCGTTATATATTCTTGGTTTGAACCACATACTGATTGTGTGTAGCGTAAGCTGGCTAAGAGAATGGGGTAGAGCTCCTGGTGCAATGGCAGGAAGGTGAGGAGGGCATTGTGGGACTAGGACGTGTTCACCTGAAACCCAAGAGCTCAGGCAATAATGAAATATACGAGTGGGATTTTTGATAGTTGAAAATAATTTTGTAATGATTGTATTCCATATCAAGTTCTATTCGAAATACCATATTTAAAATATGTTTTCTTTAAAGTAAAAATAGAAATAAGACTAAAATATTTGTGTTGTTTGAAAAAATGTTAGTCTCAGTCCT
>NW_017731408.1:2893794-2895755 GCF_001890085.2 Hipposideros armiger | reverse complement strand
CTGTGATATAAACAAAATTCTACTTTAAGTGAGATAACTAGATTTAGAAAAAAAAAGTAAATCTGATATTAGATTAATTAAGGTTTCTCGTGTGACTTTGGTAGTGTCTGTATATGTGTTCATATATATATTTATAAACTTTATTGACATTTATTTAGGTCTAGAGGTGAAACAATCAATAATAAGTATTTCACAAACATTAATACATTAATATTGACCCCCAAAAGCACATGGCTAGTTAGCTGTTTGTATATGGTTATTTTATATTATCTTCATGTAATAATGAGAAAATCTGTTTTGAGGGAAAATGTATCTGATATTATTGGATAAAATTCTCTTAAATTTTTTCTCCTTGCTAGTATTGAAAACGAAACTTGAGAGTTGTGAGATATTCCTATATTTAATTACATTTTTATGTGTGAGTGATTTCATTTAGTTTACTTGGGAACAATTTAAGCATAAACAGCTTTTCAATAATCAACAGAAATCTCTGCATTATCACTTTAGATTTTAAAATGTCATTGTTACTACTAGTTTGAACATGTAGGGGCAGTATAGTACTGTTTTTATAAATCTTGTTTGAATTTGTGGGTTTTTAAAATCTGTAAATGTTAAAAATGTACACTTCTCTGAGAAAATGCAACCGTATGTCTTTTTAAAGGATAATTGATACTGTTTTGTTAAGTTGGAATTATTCTTTAAATTCAGGTTCGTGTGTGTGTGTGTGTGTGTGTGTGTGTAAGTGTGTAATAGCTTTTTTTTTTTAATTTATTTTTTTCCCTCCTCCCCCCCCTCCCCCTACAATAGCTTTTATACTGTGGAAGCTTGTGGCCTTGTTTATATTTGAGGTCACAGAGTATGTTAAGCTACTTAGGAAAAATGCATTTTTGTATTTAAACAGTAAAATGAAGAGAAGTGGATTCACAAAAATATACAAAATACTGAAATCAGTGCAGTTTTTCTCTTAATTCATTCTGTATCAACCTTTCAAAATGCATGTTTGATGATGAGAATTTTTAAGTTTTAATTTTTCAACCTGACAAGTGAACAAAACTTAGATTACTAAGCAGTCTAATTTTAAGATTCTTTAATCCGTAAATATTTTTTTTCAATATCAAAACAATAGGGTTATTACAAAATTTATAATAGNTGTGTGTCTGATCACTAGAATTTTTAACATACTGCTTATTTCCCTTCTTAATGGACAGTATTAGTATAATAATGCTATTAATAATTGCTGTCATTTTAAAAGAACCTACTATGTATTCTAGGCACTGCTACAGCTATTCTGTGTATTTTAACTCACTTAATTCTTAAATAATGGAAAAGTTTGTTAAGTACTGTAAGTTAGGTAATATCCTCCTTAAGTAGACTAAAAACCTGAGACTCAAACGTTAACTCTCCCCAATTTCTCTAATGCTGCAGGTAGTAGCCATTCTATCTCTGCTATATTTTGTGATCTTTATACATTTTTTTTCTTGTAAACATAATACTTTTTAACTACTGTTAAATTAGTATGTTGGAGGGTAAACCTGGGAGCTAGCACTGTTGACATTGTTTCTATGAGGAAATACATTCAACGATTCAAACAGTTGACCTACAGATAACTTTTGGTAGCACAGTCCATTGTAAATTTAAAATTTTTTGTGTAATCTCTTTTTGCTTATAAAGTTACTCCACAGATTATGCAATAATTATAGTCATACAAAACTGGAAATATTTCAGCAGTATGCATGTTTGTTGTCTTTTTGTAAACTGAGGAGTAATACCTGTTAAAAAATTATTCATGACACTTGTTAAAATGGTAAGACAGACTTTATTTAGGGGGGTATAGAGATTACTACAGGGGGTTTTCGCGGTAGTGGGGAGAGATGGGGCTCAATTCCGAATACAACAAAGAAAAGTGAGAATTTATAGCCAAGGAGCAGGGTAGGGGTCAGTGGGTAGAAAATTACTAAGAG
>NW_017731408.1:2891453-2893179 GCF_001890085.2 Hipposideros armiger | reverse complement strand
ACCTTTCAACAAAGGTTGGCCAGTTTTATCAAAAAGTTACATTACCTTTGTTTTAGAAAACAACTCTATTTATTCTACAATAAAATCTCCATATATAAAAAGTTTTTGTATGTAGCACAAAAGTATGTAACGTCATAAACTCTGTTAGTAAAGCAAATTTGCAAATTATTACCCTCCTGAATTTAATAATCCCCCAAATTCTGAGTTGGATGATGATATGGAACTTTAATTTTCTTCCAATAATTAATATATTTTACTTTTCTTGATAAAAATAAGACATGCTTAATATGTAAAATTTAGAAAAAATATTTTTCTTTACAATTTTCTAAATTATTAGTAATTCTACTCAGAAATAACCACAATAACAATTTTATGTAAATATTTTTTAAACAAAATTGATACTTTAATCTACTTTTAATATATTGCTGGTGATTCTCCATGGATATATTAATAGTTACTCAAAAATGTATAATCTGGCAAGTGAATGTACCATAATTTTCCTACAGTTGTTGATTTAGACAGTGACCTGCTTTGAACTTTTTTATACATAAATTTTTAACATCTCTATACACAGATTTCTAGAAGTAGAATTATTGGGTCAAGGAGTGTGAACTTTTTTATTCTTGCTAAAAGCTGCTAAATTGTTTTCCAAAAAGATTGTACCAATGAAAAATCGGTATAGGTTACTTATAATGTTGCTTAAAGAAAAGAAACCACATTCTGAGCAGATTGATTCCTCCCATGGCAAAATTTTGTGGATTTTACTTAGTTGATACTATATCATTGTATTTCCATGTTTATTATTCTAGGTTTCTATCAGAGGAGTTTTTTCTTTTTTTCATTTTGAGAAAATCATGATGTGTTTATATTTAAAGTTTCATGAGGAAAAGCTATAAATAGATCAAGAAATTATTTGTTGCTCATGGTGAATTTTTAACTCTTTCTAGAAACTATTTGCCATAAACCTATATTATTTTTCACTATAATTTTCTTCAATTCTTCCCATAGTTTTAAAACTGTCATCTGTGTTTTTTTTATCTAAACATATGATCCACGTGTATAGTTTCATGATTTATCATTGATTTAACACATTATTTTTACTGCAAGTCTTATGGTTATCTCAAATTGTATTTGCCACCTTAGTTTATGCTTTTACATTTCTGGATTTTAGCGTGATATTTGTACAGTATTAATGACAGCCTCTTCCAAAGTATATTGCTATTAATAATCTCTACTACAAGAGTACTTCTCATACTAGCAAGAGCAGCTGCCAGAAATACTTGTCTGTTTCTTATAGCACTACTACTTAGTCTTACATTTCTGACATAGCTTTGCCTGTAGCCCCATTCCAGGTTTGCTTTTTTTTTTTTTTAATTCAAGTCTAGCATGATTAATTCTCATTTAAAGTAGTGGTAGCAAGTCTGCTCTTCTAAAAATCTCTTGATGCCTAAAAGGCATTTCATGAAACTCAACATCCGTTTCATGGAGCTCTTAGCCAAGTAGAAATAGATGGATATTTCCTTAACATGCAGAAATATGAAACCTTTAAAACGCCAGCCCCATGCTCTCCTTCCTTGTACTAGTCTGTTCGGTTTCCACCAGTTATATTTGTGTCTCTGTCTCTCTGAATTTTTTCCATGACCTCACAGCCTAGCTTACCTCTCTGGTTGGAGCCTTCCTCCTGGCCCTGATTGCATCCACCATTGTCCTCATCCATTAGTGGAAC
>NW_017731408.1:2887635-2889367 GCF_001890085.2 Hipposideros armiger | reverse complement strand
TTTTAACATCACAGGGCAAGAATGTTTAAATTTGTAGGTTGTGTTTTACGGAAACTAACTTAATATAAAGACTTGTATGGGAGACAGATGAAAAATATGTTGAAAATAAACTTAGTATTAGCGCCTGGCAAGGTAAACAAGTATGAAATAATAAATTTGCAGTTCATTGTCTGCAGAGCAGAAATTCAACAAGCTCTGAAAACTATTTTTTTTTAAGTTAGCCAAACCTAACCCTAACATAAAAGTCACTTTTACTATTTATCTGCATATTCATGTATTTTGCTATAGAAATATTAATGTGTAATGTACTGGAAATGTTATGTAATACACTATATATGCACCATATTACTTTTTTAACCTCCAAAAAGTTCTGAAGTAAAAAAACAAAACACAGCTTTCTCTAAAATTGTGGAAATAATTCCATAGACCTTTGAGTTTTACAGCTATCACCCACATATAAAAAATGGAACACAATTTGAAATATCAAAGTAGTCTAGGCCTTATATTAAGTCTCTGAGTACATGCATATTTAAATGCTTTAAAACATACATTATATAAATGAATACCTAAATTTTATTAGCATAGTTATAGGCAGCTCCACAGAATGTAATGATAGTTTGGAGCTTATATATGTATATATTTTTTCAGTAATTAAATGCAACTCATGCTAGCGGACTTATACTTTAAATGAGGAATGAAAGCCCTGACCACTTTTTTCTCCCAGTTTTTCCACGTAAAATTAACACCACTAAATTAATTTTAATTCTGCTAATATGTATTAGGCATATTCCCTATGTGTGTTGCTAGTGTACCAAAGATGAGTAAGGCAGAGAGAGCTTCCTTACGAAGGCCACAGATGCTTTTCTGTCTCTGAGAGACTTACCTCATCATCCCCATTCTGTGGTCTTATCAAAATTATAGGAACATGGATTAGTTAATTAATTCAACAATTCATTCAATACTAATTGCCAGGCACAGTTCTAGGTACTTAATTTACATTAGTGAACAAAGCAGGGGGAAAAATCCTACCTTTTATATAATTTAACATTTTAGTGACTCTGAGAATTCCACCTGGGCATGGACAGCATGTTTGGTCTGCTCCAGTGTACAGTGTGTCACCAGAGTCCTTTATTCAATTACACACTTTTCATTTCTAAATCAACTGGTGATAATTTGTGTTATAGTTTCTCTGTCTGTATATATGGACAACCCAAATACATATGCAAACATACACAGACACACTCTTTCCCTGACTTGGTATGATTATGTTGGTAACTTAATTGAAATATATAATCTACTGGCTTTCAAATACTGTTAAGTAGTATCCGGTGCAGAATATTATTTTGAGGCTCTGAAAGTTTAATTTTACCATTTTATTCTACTTTTCATGTTCTTGCAAGGAAACTTCAATCTTTAATATCCTATCAGGCCAATCATTGTGATTTCTTTCTGGATTGTTCCTGGGTCAGAATTAGAGTTCTTGGCCCTCTCTCTGACTTATTGTGGTAAGTTGTATAAATTAATATGTCTCACATATAAACCCATTAAATAGTAGGTATAATTTATGGTAGATATAAATAATGGTAGATATAATTTTTAAAAGTTTTAATGTGATGTTAATTTTACTGTAGAAGTAATAGCAGAAAGGACTACCATTTGTGGTAAAGCCAATGACATTCCAAAAATTACAAGTCACAGTTCAGTTATTTCCATTTACAGGTACCTATTGATA
>NW_017731408.1:2885785-2886592 GCF_001890085.2 Hipposideros armiger | reverse complement strand
CTAGAACCTATGGATATAACAGTGAATTAAATAGAAAAAGGCCATGCCCTCATGGAGTTTGGATTCTAATTTAGGGAAACAGAAAAGTAACTGTTAATGCTAAGGTTTTACAGACAATAAAATAGGGTAATAGTATAGAGCCTAACTTGGGATGCAGGGGAGGCACTATTCTGAGTACACACATGTATGAACTCATTTAATCCTTAAAATAACCTTGTATAGTAGGTTCTATTATCGCTATTTTACAGACGAGGAACCTGAGTCATAGGAAGGTTAAATAACTTGCCCAAAGCTAGTAAGTGATGGAGCTGAGATTCTAACTTGGGCGTCTGGCTCCAGCATCATCAACACTGTGATATACTGACCTGGGTAAGCATTTGTGGAGTGAACAGATCCTTCGTTTCCAAATGTTTTAAGGGTTAACTTTTGCCATGTAATCCTGTGCTTCTAAATATGTAATTCTTACTTTTCTCCCACAATTGATGATGGCCTCAACATCTAATTACTGATAACATTGCTTTCTAGATGTTTTTGTCATCAGATAGTGATTAGGTTGTGCCTCAATTGTCAGATATGAATGTAAAACAAATTATAACATGATTTATAAACCTACTTGTACAATTACATCATAGAAATAACTTCCTTGAATTGTTATCCCTTTTATTGATAGATAACAATTTGTACAAATAGTGTAGTAATTTTAACATCACAGGGCAAGAATGTTTAAATTTGTAGGTTGTGTTTTACGGAAACTAACTTAATATAAAGACTTGTATGGGAGACAGATGAAAAATATGTTGAAAATAA
>NW_017731408.1:2868148-2882115 GCF_001890085.2 Hipposideros armiger | reverse complement strand
TAGAATTTATAGATTCATGTATTATCTTAGCTGCTAAAATGTCCAGCAAATAGTTTCCATTATAATTTTAAGTTCTGACTCTATTTCTTTCCTTAAAGGCCCCAAATAAGTTAATTAGGAAATCAAACATACTTGTTAACATCTTTGAAAACTTGCTTGTCAAAATGGCACTTAATATATCATCACTATATAAGAACTGAGACTTAAAACATTTAAAGAATTGATTTACAAGTTGTAACAAAAGTACTTAGAAATGTACATCTTTCTGTGGTACCCTGTGATGCCCTCGGTTCGTTTTATGTATTAATTATGTGGAAACTCCATATTTACCACACACACATGCACCCCCTTCCCATATACACAATTACAATTCTCACCCCCACCACCGCTGTTTAGTAGCTTATCTGCTATGTCCATTCTGGGACTCCTTCACTGAGGGGAAGTGTTCTGCTGTTTTCATATTAGCTTTGTTATCATGCAGTATTTTCAGCTGCTCATGCTCATTACCATACAGCTGGTATGTAGAGAAGAGAAGGAGGCAAGCAGAAGTTGTACTGTCTACAAGAATAAGCTCTCTTGCAGATGGGGTGCTGGCAGATGGGGCATGTGTTTAAACAGGTTTTACTAATAACAGAGTGCATTAAAAATCATTCTAAGAAGTCTAAGGTCAGTGTCATGAATTCAGTGCTTAAGAAGTTGTTCAGCCTTTTGTAGACCTTTTTAGAATATTAACTCTTAATACAGAAAAGTACTAAATGGCCAATCACAACCTCCTGCAAAATTTTTTATCAGTTTTCTTTTTTTATTTTAGCATTTTTGTTTCTCTTTAATATAATTTAAAAAGCTTTGATACTGTCAGCTGTCTCTCATCATCTTTTACTGTACTTTGTTGTCTTCAATATATTTACTTAAAATTCCTAGACTGTGTTTATATTAAAAAAAATATGCTTTGAGCAATGTAATAGCATTCTTCTGTTTTGATATATAATATTAGAATATTTATTAGAAGATGAAAGCCAGGGGATTTTGAAATCCATATGTATAGTGTTGACTACATTCAAGATTAAGATGAGGTATGTCCTGTCTGCATTCAAAATTAGAAGTGAATAGTATGCTTCAAAATGTATATATTGTTAAAATTATTACTTGCATATTTTTCACATTTACAAAACCAAAATGAATGTAGTAATTGAAATAACTATCAATATATTTTCTTTTTTACAAAAAGGTATTTCAGTGGGATCTTAGTCCTTTGACCCTTTTCATTAAGTGTGGTTTCTTGATAAATCCTGTCTCAATGGGAAATGGTGCTAAAAAGCAGCTAACACAAAATAAAGCTAGGCAATTATATGTAAGCTATTCAGTATTCAATTTAATTTTAATGGAAATGGACTCAGCCTGTTATTCTGTTCATAGAGATTAAAATATGTATTGCCAAAGGTGTTTTTGTTTAGCTAAAATTAGTCATAATGCTTTAGGTAACTCTTAAAATCTTTCTTGTCAGTTAAATGGAAGTACAAAAATGCCATCCGTTAGGTTAATAACCTGTGATATAAACAAAATTCTACTTTAAGTGAGATGTGTGAGAAATGGTGTACATTAAACGTTGTTAAAACTGTCTATTCCTTTTAATAGTAAAAGTTTATATTCTGTTGGGCATTTTTAAAGGTACAGGAAGTCCTAAACCAGTTTGGCTTTTAATAACAAAGATAATTGCATTTTTCACCGCATGTCAAGCTGTATTTCCTTCCAATTTAATTTATACTTGAATTGTGTAACTGATAAATATAGAAAATTTTATTACTTGCCCCTGAGGGGAAAAATGTATATAAATATATAAAATATTGTGAACAAACTATATATAATGCATTCATACTAAATAATCAAATAAATATATAAAATGTATTTTCCTACCTACATACCTTTCCGTATTCTGAAAATTATGAGTTTTTCAAGTTATGCTGAAAATTAATATTTTTCAATTATTTCTGTAGTTCTGTCATTGTTGATTAGAGTATGTCTTACATTGTTGATTATCTCATATAAATGTTATTTATTGATACCCTGATAGTTGTAGGAACTATGTGAGCATCTGAGGTTCAAGAAGAATCAAAATAGAAATGGTCACTGCTTTCATGGAACTTACAGTTTAATGGGAAGGACATACAAATAATTAATGTGCTCGCACTGTGAGAAGGTGTTGGATTTAAGCACTGTGATTAACCACTTTAGAATGGGTAGGAGGTAGCTCTATAAAGGCAATTGGAGATGGCCAACACACAGATGGTTCCCATGTTTTCATCTCCAGTTCAGACCTTTCTGAGCTCCAAAGCCAATTGGAGCGTAATATCCTGTGTGAGTATGTCTCAAGGACACCTCAAACCAAATATGATCAAAAATGGAACTTGTGATCCTCCCTACCTCAGAAAAGAAGCACAAACACTGACTCTTGTCCAGTATCCTAAGTCATCTTCCATCCAGTTGCATAAGTAAGAAAATCTTTGTGTCATCTTTGATAAACCCCTCTCCTTTACTTCCCATGACAACCTGTCACCAGACCCTATCAGTTTATGTTCTTAATGTCTCTTAACTGTTCAGTTCTATCCATCTCTGTTGCATCTCTCTAGCCCAAGCCGACATTATCTCTTGCCTGGTCTAGGGGAATAACTTCCTCACACAATTGCTCCACATCCACTCTCACTTCCATTCTGTTTTTAATGTTACATTCAGAATGATTTTTCCAGAAGTATATCTGATTATGTCCTTCCATTAACACCCAGTATTAGCTTTTCATTACTTTAATGGTAAAGACCAAAATACATTAGGAGGCCTTGCATAATCTGGCCCTTGCCTATTTCACTAGCCTCATCTTGTACCTGCCACGCATGGTACCTTTATTCTGGGTACTGCAGCTAAGGGGTGCCCCCATCCCCACCACAACACTGGTTAGCCATTCCTTTCAAAAAGAAAAGCCTTCGGTGAACCTGCAGACTAGGTCAAAACTTTAACACTACGTACCTTTCTAACACTAGGTAGCATTTACTGCAGTTTCAGTTTTGCTTTGTTTTAATTGTTTCATTGTCTTTGTCCCCTATTACAATGTAAACTCCAACCATGAAGCTGAAACCATACTTAATTTAGCTTATGTATAATAGGCACCTAAATAAATGGCGTTTAATGAATGAGTGTCTGGGGGAGATTAAAGTAACCATTTAAATCTACATTTGTTGTAATTGTGTATCCTTAGTAAAATAAACATAATGAGAGATTGCTGAAACAAACAACTATAGGATGGAATCACAGAGATATGCATGTGTCAACACTGATGTTTATTGCTAGGAAGTGATAACCACACATGGATCAAATCGACATGTACTGAAGATGGCTTGGCTCTTAGTAAAAGTCACATGTGGTGAAGTTAAGAAACGGACAATTCATACATACACTGCACACAGTACTTGGTTAATAAGTCAAGTATTTTTAGGCTATATACTAAACTAACAAGTTCAAACTCCAGTAGAAGTCATAATTCCAAGTTAAGTGTATTTGGGTGGCAGTAACCAGTAAAGGGCATTTGAAACAGTTCCTGAGTATTAGGATGTATAACTTTTGCCAGTTTTCTATAGAGTTCAGATCATTTGAGGGGTGAAAGACCTAAGTAGTCCCTTCGAAAGGACCTTTCAAGGAGATGCTTTGGTGTATTCTGATTTGAGCTTTTTTTTATTATTTTGTGTTTAGGGAAATAAAGGATAGAGCATGAAGGAGTAAGGGTAGAGATAATAGAAGTGCTGAGGGAGCTCAGGAAAAGGAAGCAAAACCCATGTATTGTGAGCATCTTTGATCAGGCTTTCTTCCACGATGCCTACTGACCGCTGCCTAACCTCAATATAATATCAAAGGTGATGGGATTAATTCTTTACCATGGAAATATTAGCAGTAGTATGTTAACTCTTTGTCAAGCTGCTCTCGGTAAATTCTCAGAAGTATATCAGAGTACACAATTAAGTAGTTTGTCTCCTCTTTCTCTGTTTCTGCTGTAACTCTAATATAGATTTCATCCACACATCACACATTTGCATATTAAAGTAGCTCAGGAAACATCCTAGAGATTTCTTAACTAACAGTACTTCTTGCTATGTATGTAGAAAACCGTATTTCATTTTCTGTAAACTAGAGACCAGTGTCTGCCTGTGTTCAAATCCCAGCTCCCTCAGCTCCCTTACTTAGTAGTTATGTGACCTTGGGAACTACCCTCTCCGTGCCTGTTTCCTCATCAGTAAAATGGGATACTCATAGTACCTACTTCATAGGGTTGTTGTACAGTTTCAGTGAGTTAATATAAGGAAAGAGTGCCTGGCATATGGCAAGTTCCATTTCCTGGATAGTTCCTTTTCTTAGGAGAACATCTTTTTAAAAAAGAGTTGCTTATTTCAAACTGAATAGTTTACAGTATTTTTTTAATGAATTTTATTTTTTTCAATTACAGTTGACATATGATGTTAGTTTCAGCTGTACAACACAGTGATTAGACAATTATATAACTTATGAAGTGATCACCTCGATATAGCCAGTACCCATCTGACACCATACGTAGTTATTACAATACCAGTGACTATACAGTATCTTTGATAGTAGGTACTGAAGGAGCATTCAAGTCAGATTAAGATCTAGTGTTTATTTTTTTTACTTATTCTTTTGGTTTAAAATATTTCCATGTGCATTTCTTGAAAATATTTATCTCTTCCTCTTTCTAGCTCTATGCATTGTCATACGAATTGAGCAATTTCATATATCAGTTATAATGATTTGTCATTTCTTTATTGACTTGTCTGTCCTTTTACCAGAATTGGGAGTTCTTCCAGGATAGAGACTCCATCTTGCTCAAGTTTGCATCCTTTCACTTAGCGTTTGGTTTTCAGAAACCCTGGCTAACTGTCTTGAATGTGCAAGATCTAGAGCCATAAAAATAAAATGCTTGAATCACTGTCTAGTTTTTTCCCCTCTTATTTTATTGTTTAGAATATAAAGAACCATTATATGACTCAGAGGACTCATTTGGATGAGACTGATAATATTATGATGGAATTTGGGGTTACAGGCTCACCATAATTTTTTCTCACAGTAATTTCCTATGCTACCTATATATAAACAAATGTAGTGAAGTTTACAAAGTGAAAGTCTTTGAAATAAATGAATTGATAGGGAGTTAATTACATCTTGGTCTAACAAAATCTGTTTATTGCAATTGTTTAATAAGAGTTAGTTGAGTAAAAATATTGTAGAAAATACCATTTTAATCTTTGCTGTTTATATTGTGATCATGGTGACTAATGTGTTCATTTAACATCTCTTTTAAAATATTCTAAGTTCTTAATATGCTATTTTGTCTCTTGATAGAGTAACTTTAAAGAAAGACTTAAAATGAAGTGTGTGTGTGTGTGTTTATCCCAAGGGCTAACAAAATATTACAAATTTAAGGATATTCTGAAGTTCAACATCGTTTTGTTAGCTTTGACTTTATGTTCTTTGGTAGATTTAAGCTATTCCTCACAGGTTTTTTGTTGTGGTAGAAGTTTGAACATGCATTGACTCAATAAAAAATTTAAGGTTTAGTTTTTAAAAGTGTTCTCAAGTCACCATGTTGCACTTCTCAACAGGACAGCGATAGGCCCAAAGCAGCTATTAATTAAGTTGTAAAGCACATTTGTTTAGTAGTCATGCCATCACTGCATAACATGCCTTCATGTAACTGGTGGGAAACTCATGACATCCACCCTACAGAAAGAACTTTTTAGAGTCATGTATCAAGTATGACTGCAAATAAAAGGCTACTATAGATCAGATGCCTTTTCAAATTTATACTTATTTTGAAAATATTTCCATGATAGGCAAAATTATGTCAAACCCTTCTCATAACCCATTATTTCCAGCAATATTTCTTTGTGCTCAGATTTTACTTACTTAATCTTCACAGTTTTTTACAATGTCCTGAAAAGGTAGGGGATCATGTAATCAATATGTTAGTCATATAATTCTTGTTTCCTTTGAAACAAGAAATGTAGTTTGTTGAATTATATATGCAGTAATTGCTTTAAAATGTAAATTGATGTTTCTAAAATGAATATTTAGAATCTTTTTTAATGTAGCGGGGGCATGATTACTAGGTTCTTCCCTACTCTCTCGACAGCTACATCAAACACTTGAATACTTAAAAAGCAGGCAAGCTACTCTAAAATAAGTAAAGAATTGATTAAAGATCACTGTGATGTACATTTTCTAGAGCAAGAACCTGGTGTGATTTATGTTTCTTACTGGCCTAGCACCAATATAGAATAGGTACTTAACAAATGTTTTCGAGTAAGTGAAATAAGTTCAAGTCCACAGACTTTGATTCATTGCTAGAATTTTAGAAGATTGGTTAGTTATCCTTTCTTATTTTGAATTCTTCTGGTACATTTATAACATGATTGAGATGAGGAGATACTATAATTTTAGCAGTGCAATAAGTTTGAATTTGGACTGTATCTGCTAGTCAGTATTTATAATTGGACATAAGCCAGCTGATCACAGAGTTGAGAAGAACATACGCGTATGTATGTTAGATTAAGCATATCCTGGGTGATTACATGCTAGTGAGGGTGACCCTAAGGCTTGTACCTGAGGCTATACTAAACTTTAATTGAAGGCTTTTTCCAACCTTGCGATTCTATGATTATGTTCTGGATTTCTTTCTGATCACAGAGAAGCAGTTCAAAAAAGCACACCATGGGTAAAACCCTTTCACCTCTAATAACGAAGGGTAACCATGTCTTTCAGCATCATAGACATTTGCTGAAATAAGCCTGGCAGATGCACTGACAATCTATAGAGATCTGAGTCTCTCTTTCTCAAAAAGAGTAAATTATCAAATGGAAAGATAAAATCAGAACACAAGAAAGTTAAAGAGCAAGGAAGTAGAGATAGGATAGGTTAGCCTCCCCTTCATTGTAGAATAAGTTACTAGATAAAAACAGTTTAGAATAGTGCTTGGCATATGATACAGACTAATTAATATTAACTGCTATTCCAGTTTTCTTCCTTTTCCAAGTTTAGGAATCTTTTAGGATAGGTGCTGAATTTGTCTTAGTATGAGGTGACAAGCGATGAAGGAAATGGAAGAATAATTGCTACATGAAAGAATGGAAAAGAATTGAAAGTTATGTATTCTTTTTATCCGATTTCAGCAAGTGAGACTTTGTGAGTGGTCTTCTTCCATTTTATATATGTTTTTGAAAACAAATAATAGTATAAGCCAAGATATATACAGAAGTTGGGTTAAATTACTCCCATTCTCGAAATCCTCTAATGTCTTCACAGTGTACTTAGAATTAAATCCAAGCTTTTGACTATGGCCTACAAGATCCTACACAATCTGGCCTTCCGTCACCTCTCTGACTTGATCTTCTACCAGTCACTTCACCCTAGCCAAGACTGGCCATATTGCTGCCTATCCCAGGCTCTACCCTATTATTTTAACTTAAAAGTAATTAGCCACACTTCTGTACTACCCTAACTACTTACTTCCTTCATAGCACCCTGGTTTATTTCTCCCTGAGAATTTAGCATTATATGAAATTATCTTGTTCATTTATTAGTTTACTGATTACGTGTCTTCCCCTCCCCAGAGCATAAACTATATGAGAGTACAGAGCTCATCTGCACTGTTTGCTACTTTATATAATACTTAGTGCCTGGAACAGTTGTTAGCACATAGTAGGTTCTCAAAAGGTTATGCAAATAATACTTGTTTATTGACAGGTAAGAAAGAAAAGGAGAAGTCTTTTATTAAGCCACTTAGATGACTGCCGTGAACACTTTAATATACTTATGTAGGCTTTTCTCTATGCATACACATGACATACACATACACTTAAATATATGCATATGTATTTTCAAAAGGACCATACTTTATATCATGTGTTTGAATCTCACATACCTTCTGCTTTATAGTAGCCCTTCCCCTAGTTCTGTACATTGTTTCTATGATTTCAAAATGCTCTATAGTGAAGTCCATTTCTTAGAAGGAGGCTTTGAGTCTGGGGGCTGGAGGGACAGGGCATGCGAAGAAAGGGCTGGGAGTGGAACAAAACAAAGTATTTAGTTTTCCAAGCAAGCCATGCATTTTTGAATCACAGAGGTCCTTTTGGCCACAGCTTGGTGAGAATCAATGAATCATGTACCCACCTACTGCTCTGAGATACACTTTTTTATTGTCTTTTCATCAAGTTTTATGGATAGTCTAAGATTTGAATGAATGTTTAGTTAAGAAATCTCTTCTTTCTGTGCCATTCCTCGCTATAGTCAAAGGTACAACCTGCTTGGATGCATGATTTCTCATGTGAGTGCCTCTTGAAACAGAAGGACCCTTTATTAGTCAGTGTTTATAACTAAAATAAAAAGTCTTCACACCCACACAGTAAAGTTCTCCTTGTACAGAAAGGCACATATTAGCCCTGAAATGAAAGAATGAGTCATGGCAGGAAGTACTTTTAAAGCAACTATTACTTGTAAGTTAACATTCTAACTATAGTATTAAATCTTTGAATTGGGAGATAAGCACTCAACAGGTTATCCCCTAATGACCCTTACAAGACCAGTGACTAGCATAAGTCTTATAAATGTTAATCTTTCAAGTTAATGGTTGTGGCATATCGTGGGTCCACAGATGATAATTCCCTTCTTTCTCCTCAGCATGTATCAAACTTCTATCTTTTAAACGTAGAAGCAAGACCATGTATTTTAGAAAATCTCAGACTATATAAATGATTACTCCGTTTTTCTGACCACCTCCACTACCCAGTCTGGCACTTGATACCTCGTCAAACATTGTTCTCAATTGGTTTCTTGACTTGCCAGTTGGATTTTCAGAATCTCGGAGAAGGAAAGTTATTGTAATGTTTTTGTTTGTCCTGGGTAGCATTTTGCAGATATTGAGATGTAGTAGGTGATTATTTCTTAATCGATTGATTTCTTCTTTTTTTTTTAAAGATTTTTATTTGGGGGATGGGAACAGCACTGGGGAATTGGGGGAAGGGGAACAGACAAGTTGCTGTCCTTTTGTTCTTCAGTCTAATTGTGGAGGACGTTGCTTCACTGGCCCAAGTTGGCACCATCATTGCGCTCTTCCTGGGCGAGGCAGATCAGTTGCTGGCTTCTGGACGGCCGCTCACTGCGGCTGCTGGCCGCTCACGCTGGCTGCTGGCTACACACGGTAGCCCATGGCAACCCACTGCAGCATAGGCTACAGCTTACGCCGTCGCAGGCAACTCACAGCAGCCCAGCTCCAGGTTGAGCTGTTGTTCAGCATCTTAGCTGTAGAGGGCAGTGTCACTGGCCCTCATATGTGGGATCTGAACCGGGGCCCTCTGGCATCTCAAGCCAGCTCTTAACCAACACGCCACTCGGCCGGCCCTCGATTGATTTCTTTTAACCTAAATCTTTCTGTGTTTCTGTCACCTTTTCCCCAGTCACCATGTCTTTGCCTCAGATTGTCCACATATAGCAGAAGCCTAGTTATATGGACCTAGATAATATTCCATGAACTGAATGAATAATAAAAATTTAGTTGTAGCTTATATATTTAATTGCTATTTGCAAACTAACACTTTTTTCCTTCTTTAGCAATGTCTGATTTTTTTAATCTCAACTTTTACTATCACATATCTAATGGAAATTGGTTAAAAGTAGTGAATTTGGAACCAGTGTCCAGGTTCTAATACAAATAGCTGTGTAACTCTGAGCAAGACACTTAATTCCCTACCTCACCTTTCCTACCCGTTATAATAACAGTTATTTTACAGCATATTTATAGAATACCTATTACTGGGCAGCTACTCTGTCCTCACAGGGACTCTGTGGGTTAGGTTGGTAAGGTAGATGGTATGACCATTACATTTTAGAAATAAGAGAAAACTAGAACTCATAAAGGTCAAATAACCCTTACTAGGTTACACTCTAATAATGACCAAGCCGGTGTTTAATCTCCAGTTCCTCCGATTCCAAAGCTCATGTTCATTTCACAAAGGAGAATTAGATAAGATGATTTCTAAGATCCCTTCTAGCTCTAAACTGTATGTGGCTTTTTACTGTTAATGTTTTTGTGTTGATTCAGTGGATACAACTTTTTTACTTCTTAGCCTTTAGCTCTTTTCTCAAAACTTTTTGGTTATGACTAATAGCTAATTTAAGAAATTCCAGAATTGTAAACAGCCCTTGAATTGAAAGGTTATTTTAATACTAAAATACAAGATTGGTATACTAAACCTATAGAAAAATTTTCTCAAGACAAGTAAATACATTTGAACGTCACAAGCAGCGACAGTAAGGAATTAGATAAAGTACAAGAGCGAATAGGGTGCTAGGCCTTAAACTGAGGGAATATTGATTTCATTCTTATTCCATGTTAATTAAATTCTTTCAGAGTCATATTTGCTGCCTTATTTATCTTGAAGTCAACCTATTTTTTATAGGCATGAGATTTTCCTTACTTTACTGAAGGGATCACTATAAAATATTTAAAATAAAATTTTGAGAGGAAACTTGGATGTGAATTCAGGATGCTTACTGATAGTTTGTTTTGGATTTAAAACACATGATGTAAAGATTAATTGCTTTCTAGATAAATCAGGATATGCTGCAGAATGGCTTACTAATTTTGTCAAATTACTGCAGGACTGCAGGTGTTCTCTGTAAAGTATTGTAAGGAATATTTTGTTACATGTATTAAGTCTCTCACGGCTCTGTAACTATAAATTTTAGAAGAGCAAAAAAGGAAAACTCCCATCTTCATTTTTTTCTTCTGTGGCTGTGACAAATAGAACTCTTACCTTGCATTATTGTATCAAACTCTGTGTATGTGAATATTTGTATATTAGTAGATACGTACATTTGAGCATGTGTTTATCAGATCACAAATTTGACCCAATCTGAAGTGATGAAAAAAGTTCCACTGCTTAAATTAATGTTGAATTTTATTTGTGTCACAAATAACGTTGCATTTTTGTAAAAAGAGTTATACTTTAAACTTCAAAAGAAAATTAAAATTTGTACCACTTCTACAATTATAGTAATTGTAAAAAAAATTTTAAACCACTCTATGATATTTTGAATTACTGAGGTTAGGATTTTGTTATTATTTGCTTCTCTTATTATAAGCATCCCCCCAGTCCCCTAAACAAGTTTATTTTAAACAAAGTTAAGTTATATATTTATATATAATGTTTGGGATTTTTTTCTAATGCAATAATATTTCAGTATTTGTTTACTTGGATGGTAATTTTAAACTAAATCTGGCTCATCTTGTTTCAGTTTACGTATTCTCAAAAAAATTTTAGAACTAATTTCAGTGTGAGTGCTAAGAGTCAGATGTGTCTGTACATTCCTATTCTGTTTCAAATTGACCATAAATTCAGTAGCGGTGGAAAAATTTTCTTAATTATGTACTTTCCTGTGCCTGACACATAGTAGGCACTAAATAAGTGTTTAATGGATGAATATAGCTTATTGATCAATGCTGCCACCTACTTGCTTAGAGAAAATGTAGATGCTTGCCATACATACTATTTTAATTGAAAATACCTGTGATAGGACAGGTTTATTAACTTGCAAGTTTCAGCTGTGAATCCTTTAATAAGAACTTGCATCCCAGAAAGTTAATGACAATGGGTTAGTGAGATTTCAAAAAGTTCTTCAGCCTCAACATGCTTGGCATTCCTTTCTTTGATGTTGAAGTTTTGAGCTGTCTCTAATCTAAATTCTATGCTTAGGGCAAGACAGCTAACTGTGGTAGGTGGTTTCCTAGTGTAATATCAGAGTAAAGAATGTTGTCATGATAATAATAAAGAAAATCACTGACATAAGAATATAAACACATTTTCCTACTCTTATAAAATGGAAGTAAATTTTTAAATGTTAGCAAGGTAATGAAAAGAACCAATAATATTCATAGTATATCAACTAATTATAATATAATAGACTTTACTGCTAAGGATCACATATTTATGCTTTAGAAAAATGATTCCATGGTTGCTGCTATTTGCTCATATGGCCAATTATTCAAAAATATTAATTATATTTATGTATCATTTTATACCATGTCTTAGAATAAGACGTGAACCTTTAAGGAGTAGATAGCAGGAGAAAAGGATGTATAAAAAGAATGATAATGAAGTATGATAAGTGCAATAATAGAAGACTATATTTCAAACAAAAATAATAAACTCTGAGGGTCAAGTTGAGGAAAAGAATTCTATTAATTACTCCTTCCTCTATTGACACCATGTGTAAAGCTACATCTCTGAAGATAACAAGATTCAAAGAAGACTGTTTTACTGTCTATATTTTTCTCACTATTTATATGTAGATTAGTTTTGTTTCTGCCCATAACCACAACTTGCTTTTCTGAAAACTTGGTTATCCCAACCAATTGCTCAGAAAGCCATTTTTCTTGTACTTGCTCACAGGTTAATCATTCTACCGCTGTTATTTTCCCAAGGCCTTAACTGTGGGCAGTACATCTTCAGATATTTGTGCTTTTTTTGTTGTTGTTACTGCTCTCACCCATTTTTCTCATATACCTAGCTCAGTGGAGTTGAGATGAGATGAGCACTGGGCCTAAATGAGCAGATAAGCTGTATTCCAGGACCTCGTTGTTAGTCGCTCCCCTTGCGAATTGATTTTCAGGAAGGCTTATAAGTTGTTAGTCACCACAAGAAATAATTTTTTATAGAATGGGTCATTTATTGCTAAGCTGAAATTACATGAAGATTTAGTATATTGTAATGAAAATATATTTAATACATTGAGATATTCTAAAAATGTGGATGACCAACACAAGTGTTTTCTTAGCTACAATGATTTGACTGGCTAACTTTTTCAGTGAACTTAACTAGTTAAATTATAGCATAAAGCATAAGGTACTTCTTTTTTTGTATGAACTTTTATTTAACGTAGATAACTGGCTGATCTCAGTTTTAAAATGTTTTTGTCTACCACAGGAATAGTAAGATAGACAGACGAAGGCTTTTTCAGTCATACTACTAAAAAACTTAAATCTCTGAATAAAGTTTTGAACATCTGTATTTTAGCTAAGAATTCCAGAAATAGGAATGTCAAAATGATTTCATTTGCTTTGTTCATATATATATTATGATGAAAATAATATAATCATAATTTTCATTAATAGTACTTCAGAGACTACTGAAAATCATTTTTATTCTATTTGAAATCTAGTTAGAGACTTGGTTGACTAGCTTTGCTTGGCAAATTGTTTCTTCACAGTTCAAATTAACATTATAAATAAGATATTAGGGAAAATTGTTTAAATACTTGGGAAAATAGTCTTCATGAATACTTATAAACATGTACATTCTCATTTACAGGATAAACAAACTAATAAAAAGTCATTCATTACCAAGTGGGAACCATCGTAGATGGAGCTTGTGGGTTGATGTAAAGTCTTCTCAGTATATACTTTTTATACATCTTTTTGCTTTTTGAACCATGCAAATATTTTGCCCATTCAAAAATAAAACATGAATATACTTACCTACATATAAACATATATTTGTGGGGATCGGGTTTTCCTGTTACTTCATAGCCATACATAGGAGCCATGTAACCATAAGAGCTTTCTTTCAATATACAAAATAGTTATTTTCTTCTTTAAATATCCTAGATTTTGAGACAGTGTCTTTGGTTTATTACAGTTGGTCTATGTCATCAACTGAGTAGACTTCATTTTTAAAAGGTTAATTCAGCTAGAGATAGGACATGATTTTAATTGAAGTCAGGGTGTCTACTATTATATGACTGGTAGGGAGTCCATTTATTCTCTGAAAGCTAGGTACCACTGACGAATTTTAGAGGAAATTTTAGGTGTTCATTTTAAAATTAGTTTCTTCAGATAGCCCAGAATGGGGTATGTTGGC
>NW_017731408.1:2802756-2868103 GCF_001890085.2 Hipposideros armiger | reverse complement strand
GGCCACTTTTTTTTTTTTTTAATCCTGAGCTCTCTAAAGCCTCTAATAAAAGGGTTTATGGGTCCATTCCTAGCAGTTGAATTTTTAAAATTTTTTTGGTAAAAATAAGAGATTTCTTTTTTAAAGGAATTTTCTTTTGAAGAAAGCTAACTGTTTATTTAGAAAACTAACTTCTGCTGGGTACATGGATATTTTATTTCTGAGGGTAAGGATTCATTTAAGAGCCAGGTGGGAGATTTTTTTAAAAAGATAACAGACTGTAGAATATAATTTCCAGGAGAAGGCCCAAGGTGTGCTTCTTCACAGAATTTTAGATTATCTTATTTCATTTATGTTTAAAGGTAAAAGACACTATACTGACTGTTTTAGTTATAAGGGTAAACATTTATTTTTTTTTTAAATTATGGTAACCTAGAGTCATTTCCCAATGAAAATCATTAATACCATAGCAGAGAATATTAAAATGTGGTAAGTCTAAATAGTATTTTTTTCTGAAGAATTTCTAAGTACTTAAATTAACTACAGGCATAGAGTTTACTTGTAATAAAGAATGTGAATGGGGAGGGTAGGAGTTAATTAACTAGACCCTTAATAATGGGCCTTTCTAGTCCAAGGAATCTTATAATTGCCTCTGAAGCTACTTGTGTAGCAAGTCGCAAGATGAAATATCGATACATAGATTTGTGTGGTAGTCACTAAGAAAAAGGTTGCCTTCAGGCCAACTTTTATACTTTTATTGTTACGGGAAATGCCTTTTTAATGATAAGCAATATGTATTGTCAAAATAATTTTGGTGGTAGAAGTCCAGTGTCTCCTGTTGACTCAAGATTAAAATGAACAGTAAGGGTAAGACTCGCCAGTGAGCACAGTTTTGCTCCCTTTGGAGAAATAGAGCCTTTAACCAAACTTTATACACTTAGTACTAGTTTGTTGATTTTAAAAAATAGTCTCATGATTACCAAGGATTGATGAAGTATATGGTAATTGTCTTGAAAACTATGTTTTAAACAAATGAAATGGAAAAGCATAGGGAATATTTTCACAAAATCTTAATATAAGAAATAAGGAGGTTGAAAAAAACAGCATATAATTTCTGCAAATGGTATATGCTCCAAACTGGTTTACTTTATTGTAAATCCCCCCAAAGAATATTTAACTACTCCCCCAGGGATTGCCCATTTTGTACCATCCAAGCTACTTGAAAAAATCTGATCAGCCTGTGCTAGGACTGCAATAGGATAAGTTAATGAAAATAGCCTGCTTTGCTTCTCTGTTGGAGGGACCGGATGAAAATATATTCCATTTTCAAAATGCTTCTGAAAGGACTTATTAGTGGAAATGATGCTTGCCATTTAAAACTCTGCAAAAAGGCAGGTTTTACAAAATGTAAAAATAATCTCCTGAAAGTTTGGAAGGGGAGCGGGGGCTGTCGTGTGGGGGCGGTCTCATTTGCTGCCCACATCCTCCCTCTGTGCAGTGCGTTGTGTGCTTACGGGCTCCCTGGAGCGGATCACCATATAATTGATGTGCAGTCTGCATTGCTGAATCCTGGACTGCACCATTCTATGTTCAAGGGAAGATGTAATCTGATCCCTCTGCTGCTGAGGGAGGAATCTGTTCAGTCAAGGCTTTGACAGGGCAGAGTCTCCTCCAATAATCTTCTCGCTTCTCTCTCATTATTCCCTCGAGTTCTCCTCAGTCAAGCTGCATGTATGTATGTGTGTCCCGAGAAGCGGTTTGATACTGAGCTGCATTTGCTTTTACTGTGGAGTTTCCTTGCCGGTTCTGCTCCCTAATCTTCCTATTCTGACGTGCCTGAGCATGTCCACATTAGAATCTGTGACATACCTACCTGAAAAAGGTTTATATTGTCAGAGACTGCCAAGCAGCCGGACACACGGGGGCACAGAATCACTGAAGGGGAAAAATACAGAAAATATGGGTTTCTACGGCACACTAAAAATGATTTTTTACAAAGTAAGTAATCGGTTTTCTTCCTGTGTTGTATGATTGTGTGTGTGTGTGTGTGTGTGTGTGTGTGTGTGTGTGTGTGTGTCTGCCTGCCTGAGAAGGAAAATCTGTATCATCAGAGATGGCTGCAGTATCCTCTAATTTTGGTGGGTGGCTAGATGTCTGGTGTTCTGTTTTATATTGTGAATGTAAGCAAATAAGGGAAAGACGTGAGCTGTAAAAAGCTTTAAATGTAAAAGAAAACGTATATTTGAATTTGAGAATTTTTCTCTAAAAATATATCCGGACTTTGGAAATGTGGCTCCGTTAAATGCTGACCTGGAAATACTCTACCCTTAGTTGGCTTTTTAGTGAACCTTTTGCCTTTAATTTTTCTGTGCCTTATATATATATATTTTTTTCTTTTTTCTTTAATTGACTTTTAAAGTGTGGAATTGCTAGAATATTTGGTATTTATGTTTAAAGAGATCATATTTACTTTCTGCGCCCCTTTAAAAATTGCACAATTAATTTTTGGTTCTAAACTCAGTATTTTCAGTAAACAGTATAATGTTAAAAGACTTCTGTAGTCATACAGAAAGTGCTTTATTTTATAAAATATTCTAAAGATAAAAAATTCTTCCTCAGTAGTTCCCTTGTTATGCATTTCGGGCATTTTTATTCATTGAAGGTTTTTTAAGATGGAAATAAAGTTTGCTTGTAGTGGCAAATGGCATTTGCACCAATGTATTTACAAGATATCCAGGGAAGTTCTGAAAGCAGTATTCCAAACTTAATTAGAATGAATATCAAAGTTTCTCATAATAATTTCAAAAATAAGAATCTGTGGAAGTTATAAAAAAAACCCCTAGATTTTGAAGGTAATTTGTACTGACTGACCTTTCTGATGGATACATTTGTATGTGTACGTGTATGTCTATAATTTATGCACATGCAAGCACGTGGCTACCTATGTATTAAATCTTATATTTAGTTTCTTTTTTTATTAAAATTATTTGGAGAAAGAAAATCATGATTTTTAAGAGGAATCACTTTAAAACACTGTGATGAGTACAAAAAGTTCTGAAGGGTTGAAATAAGATCAATTCCATTTATTTCCAGTAGGTATTTCATGAACTAAGGTATAAATTGTGGATGAGCTTGTTGTATCCTCACCTCTAGTCCCTAATATTCTAGGAGCGTCCCTTTATTTTGGAAGACTCTTCATGATGATAAAAACATAATCTTTATTATGGTGTGGTTCAAAACGATTTTGAGAGTTTTTTTGGTCCTCTTTAATATTTACAGTATAGCATTGCTGTGTTATGATGTTCCCATGTGAGGCAATAGGTAAGAAACTAAGGCTGCTGCAAAGCAAGGGTTTTCACCTTATTATAAAAATGAGGATAGCTATCTGTCGCTCCGAGGGTTTTCCCTGTAATTTTCAGTAATACAGTAATGAATTAACAGAAGAAATCTGAGAGGGGTTGTCGAAATAGAAAAAGTTGAATCTTATATTTTATTTTCTGGTTTTATAATATATGTATAGTTAAATAGTTAGATGACTTCAGTTAACCAGTAGTGAAATACAAAAAAATAAATATTTCAGCATTGATGTTGACAAAATACAATTCTGAATATATTTACAGTATTACACATATATAGCATACAGAAATACTTTAAAGCTACAAATGTTGGCTTTATCTTACAAAGATGCATTAACTCATAAATCTTTTTTGTTGTTGCTTTTCAAGTTAGAATGTCCTGAGTGAGTATCTTTCAGTAGAGTATTTTTTGTATAAATACCAATCGATGGGTTTTTTTCCACTTTATTATACCATCTCCAAATTTCTCTAATTACAGATTTACTTTTTTTTACTGTCCTCATTGCCCATATTCATTGCTTTATGCCTTATAATTACTTTTCAAGATCATTTTATTTGCATTGTTCTTTTTACCCTTTATAATAATGTGTGTTTTAATTCAGTTACTGTTACTTCCATTCTGAAATTTTGAATTTTGTTGTTTATTTTATCTTTATTAAAAATTGTTTTTAAAGGAAAACGAAGGATCAGTAAGAAAGGCATGTTAAATGTGGTTCTTTTCTGTGTGGATTAACATGACATTTTCCCCTATGTTGGTTCTTAAACTGGAAAATGTGAAAGGTATATTACTCTCAAGGAATGTATATATGATGGCTATCAATTTTTAATCACCATACCCTGTTCTTCTGGACAAAATGTTTTGTGGGAAAATTCACCTTTCCAGTCTAGTAAAGAGTAAAACAAAGTAGAACTAACAGAAGAAACTATGAAACATTTATTTTCTATATTAATTTACTATGCCTAATTAACAGTGTAGGCATATGAAAATTTAAGATTTTTTTTTCAATATTACCAGTGATGACGTTAAAATTTGATAGTTGGGCAGGTGATTTTTTTAAAAAACATATTTTATTTGTTTTACCTTATAGATGAAAAGAAAGTTGGACCATGGTTCTGAGGTCCGCTCTTTTTCTTTGGGAAAGAAACCATGCAAAGTCTCAGAATATACAAGGTAATATTAAGTATAATAATTGATTCTCTCATGATTCTCATGTTTCTTTAAATAGTTGATGATTCTAAAAGCATTTCTTTCCGTTTATTCTTATAGAATTATAATGTCATTAGTACTGTTGACTGTTTAACACATTTTGAGATCACTGAAGATTGGGAAATACATCACTTTAAATAAGGAGAAAATGTCTACCACTGTAGCTTTATATTTTTGTTACTAATACATTGAAGTAAGGCACAGAAGTTCTCTTTATCAACAAAATTTTTAAATCACAATTCGTAAGGAATTCTAAAAAGTAAATCCAAAAATATGAATATGAGCAAATGTGTCTTGTTACTATAGCAACAGCTGTTCTAGGGTAGATATTTATATATGCAAAATTGAAGATACATTTACTAGCAGTGAAATAAACCTCACAGTTACTAACTAAATCATATTTCATGAAGTTACTGTGTTAGATATCCCCTTTTATTTACTTGGTAGGTCTTATGTTTTTAACACATACATTTCTACGCCAGTAGAATAGTTTCCATAACAACTAAATACAATTGTAGTCTTGTTTCCTGCACCATTCCATCATTTTTGATTTTGCATCAGTATAAAACTTTTCCCACTCTCACGCTAATTAGGCTAACTTAAGCACATTATCTATTACCCAGCCAATTAAAAATGGCTTTGGATGTCACTTAGAATGTGGTATTTTTAAATTTAAATGACAAAAGTATCTTAAGAACTTTTTTTAGTCCTTTTTTGCATAATTGTCACTTCTTTAATTAACTGATTGAGAGTTATATAAACCATAAGAACTTTATGATGGTGACATTTCTTCTTTTTTCCCAAAATATTTTGATTTAGTTATTTTTATACTGTAAGATGCAGTAAAATTAACATTGGTTAGGCATAAGTTTTTGTGATCATTGTTAGAGATTGCATCTCTTTTTTCAGTTTATATATTTTTTTCAGTCAGTATAGAAAATATTTCTTTCAAATGCTCCTGTATGAAATTTAGAAATCATAGTAATTAAAATAGTTTTATATACAAAAATGCAGAGATGATACAGAAGAGAAAAATAAAGCTATCTCTTATTAGGAAATGCTTTTTGTGTGATTTTTTTCCTGCTAACTGTCCCCCTCCCTCTTACTTACCCTTTGCCTTTTGACAATTTCACCATGTTTTGGCACTTCCGTCAGAGGATGTGGAGTGACAGACAAGTGAAACTGTTCACTTCATTTTTGCTTTTTCCTTCTAGTCTTGATAAAGTATTTCTTGATGAGAAAGATGAGTTCAATATTTTTTTAATGTATAGATTTCGGTTAGCCATATAACTTTTGGTCTTCTATTAATATGGCTGTTACCAGGACAAATGTATTAAATTGCTCAGTTATTTTTAAGGCAGCCTATAAAATGAATGCTGAATTTTTACTACAGAAAACATTTTAGTAAAATTTGTCTTTATTGCTCACTTTTTATATTGAGAAAGCACCTGAAAAAGTGAAAGTTATATTTTCAGCCTTTTAACATATATTATTAAAGCAAATCAAACAGCATATTATTGTAATTTCTATGTCTTTAGATACGTTATCAATATATATTTGTTGTTTTTTAATTTGTTTCACAGATTTTCTAATAAAATAAAACTAATTTTCCATCATTTTTATTAGAAAATTTAAGTTATAATCACTCTTAAAAATTATTTTATTTCAGAGAAGAAAATAGAGCTTACCTTGGAAATTTGATATATGAAAAGTTAATTAATTGTTGAATGTTAGAGATTGCCTTAGATGCATAATATTAAAAGATTTAAAGGTGACCAAAACGAAGATTTCTCTGTAAAATCTAGTGACTGAGATACATTTTTAAACAAAATATTGAGATATGCTGGAGAGAAAAGAATTGGGGGAATTGTTTCATTAGTAATTTATCAGAGCTTGATATTCAACTGTTAGGATATAATTTGTATGTTCTTTGGATTTAAAACACTTTATTATCATAGCTCAATAAATTTAAGATGATTTTACAAATGTAATTTTTTAACTGAATCTTTCTCTCTTAACTGCCTCTCAAATGCATATGTTCAGTATTTATCTTGATTTTAAATAATTCAATTAGGTGTTGAAATTAGGAAGTAAATTTTAATATATTAATAGCAGTTATAACTATACTACTCCTATTAATCAGACATTTTAGGAGAGTTGAACAATTTTAGAGATAGATCATCTAGTCTTACTTAATCCTTCATTCTACTAGTGGTTTCAGGTTTTCTGAAATTCTACTAGAATTTCAGGTTTCTTTAAAATTGTCTCCAAATTTAAATTGTTGGATAAAAGTGTTTAGATGAACTCGTTTAATTTTGCACATAATGTGTTTTCAATACATACCTGTTTTGAGTAAATACATTTCTAATCAAGGCTTGCTCCTTTTCAAGTATTATCTAGACTAAGATTTATAAATAACAATAGAAAATTAGAGAGAAATGGACAAATGCTATAAACAATTTCAAAGTCACCTGGGGCAAACTAAAGGAATAATGTGACTAGTGAAATGTTCAAAACATTTGAACGTACTATTTCTACATACGAATTTTTTAAAGCGTTTATAGGTCTCATACTCCGTTTTTATAAAGAAAATTTAAACTTTTACCTAATTATGTCACTGAAGAGCAGTCATAAGAGAAGTGGAACCTGTATCTTCTAAGGAAATATTTTAACATTTCAACAACTTGCAGTTTTGCCATAGAGATTCTGTCATTTGGTTTCAATTAACATTGCTGGGATGATAACAGGCGGTTATGTAGGAGGGAGGAAACTTTAAGAATAGCAGAATAGGTCTTGTGTATCCTTGTTCTTTGGGAATAAGCAAGAAAAATAACAACTTGATGTTTGAAATATGCCAAATCATCATTCTTATTAAATTACAGCCTGTTATTCTGAATAAATATCTATCTTTGCTTCCTTTCTTGTATTTTTTGTAGTACCACTGGGCTTGTTCCATGTTCAGCAACACCAACAACCTTTGGAGACCTGAGAGCAGCCAATGGCCAAGGGCAACAACGTCGCCGAATTACGTCTGTCCAACCACCCACAGGCCTCCAGGAATGGCTGAAAATGTTTCAGGTGACATGTCAAAACACTTGAAATGCTTCACTTAATTTCTGCAAAAAATAAGGAGTTATTCAGCCATGAAAAGAAACCATCACATGCTACACCATGGATGAACCTTGAAAACATTATGCTAAGTGAAAGAAGCCAGACACAAAGGCCGCATATTGCATGATTAAATAGCAGAAAAGGCAAATCCATAGAGAAAGAAAGTAGATTAAATGATGGCAAAGCTATGGTGGGAGGGGAGGTTGAGACTAACTGCTAATAGGTACAGGGTTTCTTCTTGGATAGTGGTGATGGTTGCACAGCAAAATGGGTGTGCTGGGCACCACTGAAGTGTGCATTTGAAATGGTGAATTCTATCTCAATTTAAAAAATGCTATTAAAAATAAGGGAGCTCATTTTAATTTTTAAATATATTAATCAGGAGAGTCCAATGCTTATTTCATGGAAATGTGCATTTGCATTTCCTTTATTCCTTTTTAGATAATAAGAACTTTCTTCCTTATCCCCTTTATATTTAGGTTTCTGGGGTTGCTAAGTGTTATTTTTGTTCTGAACTGCATTACTTGGAATATAAGCATTTCAGAGTAATGTTGAGCTCTGCTAATTAGTCACTGGTGGTAATTTACCCATCAGTATCACCCTGGTAGCCTCCAAGAGTTGATGTATCTTCTTTTCATTACGCCATTCTGTGTATGGCTTCTTCTGATTACTATATTTTAGTAGCATTTAAATTCTTTGAAAGTTCACTGAGATGATTAGCTACAACCAAACCTTAAAAATTATGAATTTTGTAACTCATGGTAGTGATATTACATTGCTTTATCTCATCTTCCAGTGAGATAATGCATATAAATCAAGTATTTAGCAAAATAGTTCGCATGAACTAAACACTCATTTATTCTTGGTGAATAGTAAATAATATAAATGATGCAAAGTGAAGGTATCTGTGATATTAGCCACCATTCTAATCTAAAATGAATATATTTCCTTACCTTGACCTCATTGTGGTATTTTATCAATATATAAAGAAATAATAGTTGAAAAAGAGGGTACTGCTTTATTTCATGTTTCAGATTTCAAAGGTGTTCATTATGTAAATCCTAATATTTTAAATACCTGGGCAAAAACTAAATACATTTCCCGCTAGTTTTCTTCTGTAGCTGGAAAACTCACGCAAAGCAATGTTGCCTTTAAATGGGTTTTAAAAACTGTTTCCTAACCTTCAGGTGATTTCAGAGACAGTAGGATAACCTTTTTTTCCCGGTTGGTAACTGAAAAGTTAGAGTAGTGAGCAGTGGTTCTTGACGGGGTGGGTGAGGGGGGGATTTTCCCTTGGTTGAAATATTTTTGGTTGTTACAGCTACAGGGGCAGGACATTGCTGGCATCTAGTGCGTAGAGCCAATGGAAGGGACAGACAGCTGCCCACAACAGAGTTATCTGGCCACAAATGTCAGTAGCACTGAAGTGGAGACTCTGGGTTAGAGGAATGAAAAAATGTATTTTACTGTTATTGCAATGTTATGAACCACTACAATTACAAAGAACTGGTTTTTGTTCTTGTTTTGTTTTCATAGTCGTTTATTAATTAAACTTACCTTGCCCCAAGAATTATTCTCTCTCCTCCCAGGTTCATGATTTTTAAAAAAAATTTTTTAAGTTAGTTCTTTTTCTATGCATGCCCTCAGAAGTCTCAATTTTTTTGTTGCATCCTTTAAAAAAGAAAGTTATCCATCAATAAGAGGTGATAATAGAACTCATACATTTATAGAGTCTGAAAGAAATACTTGAAGATTTTTGCCATCTCTGATTAAGCCAAGGAAATGGGAGTGTGAGTGTGCGTTGTCAATGCTGCGCATGCATGTAGTGTGAGCAGCAGCACACGAGAGTCGTGCACAAGCTGATTTCATATCATCCTTATAAGAAAGTGCCAGCATAAACAAAAATTACGCTGTTTTATCATTATTGTAGACAGCCTTCAAAATACTTCTTTCATATGCAAAGCTTTATTTCTTACCAGAAGGTAGTTCAGAATGAGATTTAAAATAAGTGTGGGCCCATTGTTTTCCAATATTCCAGAATATTATTTGTTAGCCATTTAGGTTTTTTCCCCAGCTTTAATAGAACTCTCTCAAATATTGATATATAAAGTAGGGGGCATTTGTGCACTATTTTGCAGTGAGTTTTTTAGAGAGTCCTTTGTACAATGTTTGCTTGTTTAGCTAGCTCATGCTTTTCTTAGTGAAGTGTCCATGTTACCACGTACTGTTATGTCATCTGAGATACCAAGGTTATTAGATGCATCCCAACTTCAGAAATACTAATTCCTTTTTTAAAACAGCTTGTTTCTTAGAATTAATGAGATTCAATGAATTAAAGATTATTGGGCTACCTTCTGTTCTGTAAAAAGACCCATTTGATCGTTTTTCATATGAGAAGTAGATGGAGTGAAGAAAAGTTCTGTTAGTAGGAATAACGTGTAGAATTATCCCTGCAGGTATAGTACTACGTTGTTGTTGTGTTTTTTTTTCAGATAAATATTCTGTAGTAAAGAAACTTACTCAATAAAAGGTCAGCTAGACAGGTAGATCAGGACCTTAGTCATTTGAGCATCATGTCTGCCCCTGACATACCCAGGGCCTCACTGCCCTTCATTTTTAGGGCTGGTGCCAAAGTAACAAGAAATGAATCTCTTGCTTAAAGGCTTACAGTGCATTCATGCCTAACTTGTAGAGAGAGGTGATTCCAGAGTAAGGTGGGGGAGTTGTGAGTTTACCTATGTGGTATAGGTGAGGGATAATTAAACTGGCATGATTTCTACAGATGTGCCATGAGGGCATTTAATGGTGACTTTTCTGTCGCATAACGAGCAAAATGGGAGAATTTGTCCCCTTGCTGTTCTGCTGTTGCTTCTAAGGCAGTGTGATACAGCATTGTTTTTGTCCAGCTCCATCTCTGCTGACAAAGTACTCAATTTATAAATTGAATGAGAACAAATGACACACCATTTTGGATAAAGGAAAATTGAAACAGAATGCTACTGCAAAGTAGAAGTGCAGATTAAAAACAAAACAGAAAACCCCAGAAATTTTGGACTGTTTGAATTTTTAGTAGCCATTGGTTCTGCTTTTTTTGGGCAGTCAGATTGATGCTTCAGATTGTTAATCTTGGGGGAGAGGATTGTTCTTTTTTATTGTTGTTTACGCATATGTCATTGGTGTGTTACTATATGGTTTTGCACTTGAAAATTTTAAACTAGGTAAAGACAAATAACATCAACATTCTCTTATGTTGAAAATTATATTCAGAGGCATTCTGATATAATGAGAAGCATAATATGACTTAGGAGAAAAGCTCGTAGTACAAATTCTGGCTTTGCCTCTTAATAACTGCATAATTTTGTTGATATTACACCTTTATTTTCATCCTCTGTAAAATAGATATAACAGTTAAAAGTTGTCAGAAGGGAGAAAACGTAAATGTGCTTACAGCTAGCTATACTTGGAAATATAGTGGCGACTCAATAAATGTTAGCTTTCTCTCTTGGTCAGGAAATAGCTTTTGCAAGCCTCAGTATTCTCAGGTCTAAAAGGGCTGTTAACGTAACATTAGCTTCATACCGATGCCATGAGCCTAACATTATTAGTATTATTTTAATGAAAGCACATTTGCATTCATTGAAACTGTAAATGTACTTTGAAAATACCAGTTATACTCAAAATATTGTTTAAAATGATAAAGTAGAAAGTGCTTTTGTGTTTTGAAATTAAAAGTGGAGTAAAAACTACTCTATTGAAGGATTTAATCATTTCATGGTAATACTTAGGAATTGTACATGTTTTCTAACTTATTTTATTTAGATTTTTTGACAGTCAACAAAATATTAAAACAGAATAGTGCCAAAAGAAAATGAATTCAGTATTACTTTGCAACTGTATTTGAAACGGTGATCAAGAAATCTTGTTGTATGAGGAGTTGAAGAAAGTCGTGTTTTTAGCCAGAGAAGACTAAGGGAAAATGTTGTGTCTAACATTTTGAAGACTTTCATATAGAAATACAATCAGGCTGATTCTTGATTTTTTTCAGAAAATAAAACCTGGATCATATTCTTTGGGTCAGATTTTGATGTAAGTTGAACTTAACTATTAGAACTGACCCACAGTAGAATGGGAGGTAGTTAAGTTCTCCACTCCTGGAGCTGTTGAAACAGACTGGATAACATTTGCTGGAGGAACTAGAGAAGTGAGTTCTTTACCACATGAAATTCAGGCACAGTATGGTCCGAAGTCATAAATTATATGTCTGATTGGGATACTAAGGATCACCCAGTTGTTACTGGTCGGTTTCACTGCTGGTTTGTGAATCACTTGTGTCAATCCTGGTTGAGCTGTTTATTTAAAACATAAAATGTCCTTAGCCTCACCTTGACCACTGAATCAGACTCTTTGATAGTGGGTTGTAGGACTGAGAGATTCTTGCATTCCTCAACCAGCATTTGGGAACCACTGGTCTGGACCAAGCTCCTCATTATACAGGTGGGGTCTCCCACTCAGACTTCCATGTGGTTCCACAGTGAGTTTACTGGTGAGACCCAGGCCCCTGATGACATTTAGTGTTTCTTCCGTTCTTCTGTCCTATGTGTATTGTCTAATTACCTGAATCACTTTCATTGACAATTTTCAAGTTTGCATTTGCAATTTTGTCCACAAATTAAATTTTGTTTCCCTTGATCCTTTCTGAATTTGGAATGTTTTTCCGATCCCCTTTAATATGTTCCCACATAACTTTACCGTGAAAGACCAAAGAAAGATGCTTTTTTCTTTTTCAGGACAACTACTTTTCAGAACAGAAACAAAATAATTATTATCAGAAATATCCAACAATTTTTGCAGATAAAGAAACTCAGGCTGCAGAGGTTAAATTGTAACTTAATTAGTGGCAAATCTCCTCCAAAAGTTGGATTTTCTCATTTCCAATTCAGTGCTCTTTCCACTATTCCTCATTACAGGTTGGTGTGGGTTGGTGTTATTTTGTTTTAATGTAGTTATTAATTGCAAGATTTTCAAGTTAATACATACATCCCTTACTGCTAAACCATGTATATATACAAAATTTGGATCCAGTCTTGGAACCAGACTAAGCAAGCAAGTTCTAGAGATATCCTCAAATATAAAGGATAGAAACTCTCTAGAGAGAGTTTTGAGATAGTGCTGGTGCACTATTTCATGACTCTTTGGGAATTCATTCATTTTTTTTCAGCAAATATTTATTGGGCACTTGTCAGGTTCTAAGCTCTCCTTTGGATCTGGAATATATTGGGTTGTCGGAAAAGTCATGACTCATTTTTGCAATGAAAAAGAGAAAAAATACATCATGACTTTTCCAACAACCCAATAGTAATGAACAAAACAGGCAAAAAACCCCAGTTTTGCAGAACTTACATTCTAGTCTGGGGGGATGGAGTGGGGACACAGTTGGAACTGGTTTGACAATTTTAGAAACATTGTCCAGAGAAGATCTCAGAGAAGGATTTAGGGAAGCAAGCCATGTCGGTAGGTAGGGAAATAATGCTCTAGGGAACAGAACAGCAAGTGAAAAGGCTCTGAAGCACAGCATACTTGGTGTGTCTAAGGCAGAGTGAACAGAGGGAAAGACTAGGAAATGATAACCTTGAGGCCAGCCTAAAGACTGGCTTTTACTTTGAATGAATTGGGTCTGGAGGGTTTGAGGCAGAAGAGCGATGGCTTGTAGCAGTGTCCCTCTGACTACTTTGTGTTGTAGAATACAGCAAGGAGGACCAAGGTGGGGAGCTGGGGGCCCGGGGAAGAGGTTACAGGAACAATCCAGGTGAGAGATAATAGAAGCTTATCCTAGTGTGGTAATAGTCAGATTCTGGATACATTTTGAAGTTTAAGACCTTAGAATTCATTGATGAATCAGAACTATCTGCTGGTGAGAGTGAGGGAGTCAGAGATGACACCAGAGTTCTCGGCCTGAACAACTAATAGAGTTATAGGGAGGATTTTTACATCTACTAGCAATTATATACCGTGTATTGACAGTTTTTCTATTCCTTTCTATATAAAAAAAAGTAATATTACATTGACTAAAATAACGAAATCATTAAATGTGTATAGTATATTACCTTAAATTAGAAGTATTCATAGTAGCTATTAATGTAGTTAATACATAAAGTATATAGAGTAGTATAGTAGTACATTGCAAGGTTTTTCACCATATTTTTACTATACAAGGATACTGTAGGATATATTTATTTTTGTATCAAAATTTAACCATAAACATTTCCAAAAATATTTTTAAAGCAAGCATTAATATATGCAAAGGAGATTAAGAAGTTTACATTAAAACTATTCTGCTGTCACGTCACTTAATTGAAGCTGCATTTTAATCAAGTCAGCTTATCCTTTACCCAAAATGGGTATCTCCTTATACTAGTGTCCCTGAATCTTTTTAATGTAGACAGAGAGCAACAACATATTATAAAAAGCCACCCGAAATCTTGTGAGGAATGTAAATCAGAAATCAGAGTTTATCAGATTGATACTAATTGATCTGAGATGAGTGGAGATTGATCAGTGTAAGTTTTGAACCAAGTTTTAAAGCTGTGTGAGGAAAACTGAACAAAATAATCAAACTTCAAATTAACTTCAAAATTCCCTATTTGCTCAGTAACCCAAACTGATGTTTCTGAATAAAATTTTGGTTTCTCAACCAGTATCTTAGTGGCAGATGAATATAAAATAATTGTAATAATGTAATGCAAAAGTATTTTTCTGCCAAAACCATGGCTTTTTTTAAGCTTTTATAAACTAAAGGTAGCTAGTAAATTTGATGAGACTAAATGAGTCACTTCAATGAGTTCTAGAGAAAATGGCACTCCACGGAGCCCCTTTTAATTGTGTGCAAGTGTGAGTTTTCTTTATGAGTTCATAATTTGAGACATTTATTAAAATAATAAAAAATTTTAATTTCTTTTTCATAGAGCTGGAGTGGACCAGAGAAACTGCTTGCTTTAGATGAACTTATTGATAGTTGTGAACCAACCCAAGTAAAACATATGATGCAAGTGATAGAACCCCAGTTTCAACGAGACTTCATTTCGTTGCTCCCAAAAGAGGTAAGGGTGGTCAATTATGATCTTCATTGGGTGCCATTTGAGACTGTATTCCAACCGCTACCACCTTTAAACATTGTCATGCTAATTATGATATTCAGTATTGCCAGTTTAGCCCTTTAAGTAGTGTTAAAGAAGGCTGGAAATGATAACCTGCCATGACTTAATAATACAATTTTCAGATTAAAGTATACTTATGGATTAAGTGACCGCTTTCTCTGGAATAAGTCATATATGGGAGTAAGCTATCGAGTTTCATTAATTTGATTATTTCTTTACCAAGACTTTTTCCCAGGTTATTTGAATCCCAACCTTTAGTTGTCTTGGTATGTTCATTATAATAATAGAGTTTTTAAAAATTCTTATTTTATTAAAAACAGCAATTTTTGGTCTTATTTTGTGGTTTGTTTATCCTAAGGCCCTTTGAGACTAACAGTTTTATGATTCTATTGAGTTGTAGTTCTCTATTACTTACTTTGTGTAATTATTATGAAATATATGGAATTTCACTTGTGTATATTTTTCTAATAATCCCACTTCTCACCTCCATCACATAGCACATGCAGACGCACGCGCGTGCACACACACACACACACACACACACACACACACACCACAATTACAGATTTCCCTTGCAAATTGCATTCTTGTAGCATTTCTTTTGGAATTATTTATGCCAATTTGTTTTTATGTCTTTATGTAAACTGACACTTTTTAAATTGTGGATTGATTATGATCAATATGGGCATTCTTGACTGTATAAATGAGGCATAGTTTAGATGTTTTTTATTGAAGCTATAGGCTTCATAGTTTCATTTTTGTCAGCAAATAATATAACAATTCAATAATCAATGTCACCATATTTTCACAAATGTTATGTGTGCTACTAATATATATCAGCCAAGAAGACAGTATAAAACACTACTATACAATTGCAAATGATCCTGAAACTTTAAATTTGAAAAGAAAAGGAGTCAATTTTTTTAGATAACCATTCTACGTATCTTAAGAGCATTAAAGAGAGTCCCAATGATAATTTCACATTGGATACGAATAAAACAATTTCATCATATTTAATATATGAAATTAAGCATAACTCCAGGAAAATACAAAGTGGAAAAAAACATCTTTTTTCTGAAATGTTTCTTCTTTGGAGTGATTTTTTGAAAATGACATTGTCCCAGAAAAAAATTTATTCTTGCTGGCTCATTCTAAAACTGAGTCGTTTGAATAGATTTGGCTTATGAAAGTGACATAAGCTTTTTTGCTTCCAGAAGGATGTTAATAATAGGAAACACTTTTATAAGCATTTGACTGAAAGTGAATTTATTCACCTTTGATATGTTCTTCATAGTTTTGCTTGATAGCTTTCTTATTTTAGAAAGTTGTATTTTGTTAAAAGACCGACTTTCTCTAAGTCTAGTTTGTCCCCTTATCTCTAAGAATGATGAGTTTTTTGCTTTTTTTTCCTTATTTGGATTTCCACTTCTTAATACACAAAAAGGTAATTTAAAATAAGAATATGAAAATATTTTTAAGAGTCTAAGAATTAAGCACAAATTATTGATAACCAGGGTAAATACAATGAAGATTTTTTTCTTTTATTTATTTATTTATTTTTTTATTAAGTGTTCTTTTAAAGATTGCCTGAGGAAAAAGAAGTGAGGCTAGGTAAGAGAATGAGACTCAGACTTGGCTTAGCATATCATCTATGCTTTCTGGGGTTTTTTAACCACTAGAAAAAATTTTTCCTATTTTGAAAAATGCTTTATTTTATATGTGGAGAAATAATGGTATATATCTAAATCTTTAAGGAAATGAGTATTATCTCATCAGAAACTAAGTGCTATCATTATTTAACACATTCCCTTCATGTCAGGAAATGGACATATAATAATTTTGTTACAGCTCCTTTCAACAGATCTCAAAGCTCTTTACCAACATTCACTTATTAATCTCAATAACCTTTAAAAAACTCTCACTAGTCTTACGTAGGAGGCTTGTGATAAATAGCATTATCCTTATTTTGTATGTAAATACCAAGAAAAGCATAGCGATATAATATATGATCTAGAACAAAACCTAAATTCTTAACATAGGATCAGCCAACATTTTCTTTATTCTTTTTTCTTTCACTAATTTAATCCACTGAAATATAGTGATTCTAGAGAAGTATTAGCTACTTTTTAAGTATAATATGGTGGGCTTTTATATAGGTTATAGAGAAAAGCAAAAAATAGCAACTCTCACTGAAATTACAAGTTTGGGCAAGGAGAAGGTAGTTATCTGAAATAGTTTTATAATTTAAGAGCTTCTGTCTTGTAGAAGTGGTCCCTAGGAAGAATTAACTTATCTAGGTTTTACCTTTAAGACAAATGACTAGAAAACTGCATTAGCTACACCATTTACTTAGCTACAAGAGCCCTATAATGCCCTACTATGGTGTTGTAGAGATGTAGTATCTACTGCAAGAAACCCCATATGACAAAACCTTGCTTCCTGTGAGTTACTGGTATACTTCTTCATAATGCTCACTAAGAATTGTGTAACTAATTCTTGTTCCCTTGTAGCTTGGCAGTTAAATTAAAAAACCATGTAAGACATTGTTGCCAGCATATTTGTGTTCTACTTTTTCCCTGATTTAAACCTTCTTTTCTATTTTTTCTAATTCTGATTTTTTGATGCATATTTTCTTATTTTGCTGTGTGTATTTTCTATAATACCTAGATGTTTGATGAAACTTGCTAGATGTAATTACATTTAACACGGTGAACTTCATGATTGAGTTAGGGCCTTTGCTATTTTAAAGGAAAGTATGCCAGTTAGCTATGGAGTTAGCACTTCACCTTTCTTTAGCACCTGAATGTTTCTTTACATTGCTCTGTAATGCATGCAGACATGGCACTAGATGATCTTTTAAACACCATAACGAAGGAAATTTTACGTGTTGATTTTGGGATATGCTTTTTGAAATGTAAACTGCTCTGGATTTGTTTCTTAGCCTTTAAAATCCATTGAATGTTTCTATAAATTACCTGACTTCTACTTCAGCCGGATAACTAAAGCAAAGAATAGTCTTTTTCATATGGCTATTCTAAATATCTTGGGGATTACATAGCATCTCTTTTCCACAAATACAACTTTGTGCCTGATATTTCTGTGTTGCATATCAATTTCACATGAAATATTAATAAAATAGTGGCATCACATTACTGTTGTACTAACACTACAAAAACTTGCACAGGCTTTGATTGATTGATAATTTCAAAATTAAGTAGCCTATGGAGTATTCATTAAAAGCTACAATGTTGATATATACACACGCACACACACACACACACACACACACACACACATTTGTATATGTGTGTGGATGTACACACATATACATAGATTATTAAATATGCCTTTTTATTTTAAATGACTCATTTTCACATATGATAATGGTCTTCTCTGACAGACCAAAAATAATTATTCTACAAAAAAATTGTCCAGTATTTGTCAATAGTAGTATTAAATTGAATTCTGACCAGTTGAAGTACTTTCTGTGTAGAATGTACTCAATTAATTTGTGGTTAATGATGAATTTCATGTATACAAAGTCACTGGGAAAGCATAATTTATATCATGTAATTTTTATTTAGCATCAAAAAATAATTCAAACTGTGCTTTTACTCCCTTTTATGAGCCTTGGCCTTTTAAGTGATAGTTTGTTTTAATTCTTGTAATTTAATTTATATGAAAACTAAACTTTATTACTGCTGTTTATTTTTATTTTTTTATTGCTCTGTTTAAATGGTTTTGTCCTAATATCATAATTTAAATTTTTGTGCAATTTTTGAGGCTAATAGAATAAGCATACTCAGAGGCTTTCATTCCCTTTTTTCTTCCTTTTTCATTTCCTTTATTTATTTAAATTGACCTTATGCACTGAAAAAAAAATTGATGGTTTGCAAGTATTGGAAACAAAATTTTAAAATCAATGATATACCAAAGAGCTAGCTCATATATACAACTCTATCTGTCCCATCAATAAAATACCCTTAAGTAATATAAAGTAATTAGAATCCAATTACATTTATATGTCTATGCAGTGGTTTAATAATTGTCCCCTTTTGTCATTTACAGTAAAGGGTGTAAATGTTTGAAAAGCTCATCGTTGTGATAATAAACACTTTGATGTGATAAAGAACTATTAATTATATCTATCAGACGTGATCTAAAATTATACCACATTTCTTAAGTCCTGTCTTCAATGAATTTACATTGTACTAGGGAGAGAAAAAGACAAAATTTAAACAAGTAAAGTAAAATAGGTAGATAGATAGATAGATAGATAGATAGATAGATAGATAGATAGAATTCTTGAATTAAGACTCAACAGCAAAGGAAACAGCAGCCTTTAACAAGTATTCCTTGAAGAGGTGAGGAGTTTAGCAGAGTGAAGTTCATAAAACCAGTGTAGTGTTTGAATTTTTAAAATCTGGTATACGTATATTTGTTAAGATTGAATATTGGAAGGTACTGCCTTTCATAATTTTAGAAATTAGAGTGTAGGATTATATTACGTTTATTTATAAGTACTTCATCCAGTAGAGAAAAATTAGTTTATTATTTTTGTATACTTCTTGTAAAAATATGGGTATACTATGCTTTTTCTTTTCATAGCTGGCACTTTATGTGCTTTCATTCCTGGAACCCAAAGACCTGTTACAGGCGGCTCAGACGTGTCGGTACTGGAGAATTTTGGCTGAAGACAACCTTCTCTGGAGAGAGAAATGCAAAGAAGAGGGTAAGGTTCAAAATTACATAGAGAAAATGTTTGTACTTTGAAAAAGCGAAATGATTCTGAAAACAAAGAGAAAAAATAAAAGTAAGAAGTCTTATGGGCAAGTAGAACAAAGTGGTGAATATATGAAAAAAGAGAATGTAGGCAGCCTATCAGAGAACCAAGAGTGAGTCTTCATTTGCATCCACCCTCTTATATAAAATCCACATGTTATTCCACACGTTCAAATGAGCTAAATCTTGCAGCTAAACCCTTTAATGAACCCTAGTAACTACTAGCAAATATATCTAGTTTCTTTCCCAGTCTCTAGTAGAATTAATAAAAGATGAAGATGATGTAAAGGAGATTCAAAGTTATATTAGCAATTAAATACTCAAGTATTCCGTATTTTACTTATTCCTCCCCCACATATTTTTTCAATAGCTCCTATGAGCTAGACATTCCTAAATGCTGGGGATATAGTAGTGAACTCCCGTTTTCTTCCTATCATGGAGCTTATGTTCTTGAAACCTTAAAGAAAAAATTCCCTTCCTTAGTAGAGAGAGGAATAGGTATCATTCATATTAATTAAAGTTTTCTTTTTTTCTAGCAGTGACCTAGAAAAATAGTATTTTTGAAAAAAATGTAAAGATATTATTTGCTTTGGACAAGCAAAACTTTTTGAGAAAGAATCTTAGAGCATGAGACAGGCACTCACAGGTTATCCTCCCCTCCGTGGAGGTAACAGTTGAGTGGGGAGCACAGGTGGTCAGTAAAGCTTGAAGGTGAAGGTCTGGGATACTGGGATTCCGGTCCTGCCTCTGCCCTGTCTGTGGCTTCGACTAAGCCGGGCAATCTGTTCTCAAGTGTCTGTATTAATCATCCCTGCCTTACCGTCTTCTCTCATAGAATCATTATTTTAATGACTTTTTAAAAATAATGGTAACATGTACATAACATAAAATGTATCATTTGAACAAGTTTTAAGTGTACAGTTCAATGGCGTTAAGGACATCCACATTGTTGTACAACCATCACCACCATCCATCTCCAGAACTTTTTCGTCTTCCCCAGCTGAAATTACATACCCATTTAACAATAACACCCTAGGCCTCCTCCCCCCAGACCCTGGCAACCATGATTCTGCTTTCTGTCTCTACGAATTTGACTACTCTAGGTACCTTGTATGACTGGAATCATATGGTATTTGTGTTTTTGTGGCCGACTTACTTCACTTAGCATAATGTCTTCGAGTTTATCCATGTGGTACATGTGTCAGAATTTCTTTTTAAGGTTGAATAATATTCCATTATATGCATATACCACATTATGTTGATGCATTCATCAATGGACACTTGGGTGGCTTCCGCTTTTTGGCTATTATGAATAATGCTGCTGTGAACAAGGGTGTACAAATATCCGTTTGAGTCCCTGTTTTCAATTCTTTTGGGTGTATACCCAGAAGTGGAATTGCTGGATCATATGCTTAATATTTCTGAGGAACCATCATAGTTACTACACCATTTTATATTCTCACAAGTATCACACAAGGGTTCCAATTTCTGCACATCCTTACTAACATTTCATAGAATCATTTTGAGAAAGAAATGAAATAGTCAATATAAAAGAACACCATACAGAATACAAACGTTATTGCTTTGTAATAACAATGTTAGAAATTGGACAATGTCCTGCATTTCGGTGGTTTTCAGCATAGAGGAAAATGAGATACATTATATAAAATGTGTAATTTTTATTGTTGAAGGCAATTACACTCTTTAACTCTTTAAAACTAGGTATTGATGAACCATTGCACATCAAGAGAAGAAAAGTAATAAAACCAGGTTTCATACACAGTCCATGGAAAAGTGCGTACATCAGACAGCACAGAATTGATACTAACTGGAGGCGAGGAGAACTCAAATCTCCTAAGGTAACTACTCGTGCACAGTGTAATAGAAACCATTAATCAGTGTTCGTACCTGGTGTGTTTTTTCACTTCTTGGCAAGCAGTATAACTTGACACCTATCTCCTGTAGAAAGAAAACAGTATATTTTAAAATAACTGAAAGTGTAACCGACAATATTCCTCTATTGCGAATTTCTGTAGTCTGACCACTAATTGTACTTGAATAAAAGATGAGTTGAAGTGCATGTAGTTCTAGCTTGTAAATTAAAATGTCTGTATATCCTGTTGAATTTTGTCATATACATTGTTCTACCTAAGAATTTGCTCTCTCTCTCTGACCTCTCTAATCACATATTCCAAACATGATTTTTGAGGCATGCCCATGTTTGGGCGGTTTTTGGTGGCTTTTGTGTGTTTTATTTTTATAAATTTAAGTATTCTGACTTTTATAACATTTCAAGTATATAAAGAATGACAAAAATGCTTGAAATTCATATATATATATTTATAACTGGAAAAAAGCAATTTAGGGAGACACTGTTCTATTACTCTGTATACATTAAAACAGGCTTCTTTTGTTTTAAGTTTTAAAAGTTGATAAATATTGTTACTCTTATCTTCCTAGTTAATTGTTTCTGTGTATCAAAATTGCAAAACTTAGATGCATATTCTCTTGGTTTGAACAGATAAAATAATTATAAAATACATTTGTGTTTGAACCATATTTATGAGGCCTTGACTTAGTGAAATTTTAAGAGTTGATGTCTCAAGTATAAATAATAGAATATGGAAACAGTAAAGTGTTTACTACTTCGTTCATCAGCCAGGATTGATGATGCTTCACATTTCACATCAATTTTAATTCTAGACACAGGCTATAGTTTACGGTTCCTATTTATGGAGTCATTTTTCTTTCCCACCAGTATTTTGGAAAATGTAATTTAATAACATATTTCTAATCCATACATCTATCTTGTAGGTGCTGAAAGGACACGATGATCATGTGATCACATGCTTACAGTTTTGTGGTAACCGAATAGTTAGTGGTTCTGATGACAACACTTTAAAAGTTTGGTCAGCAGTCACAGGCAAAGTAAGTACTTCTTTCTGCACTTCACAAAGTCACCGTTTTATAAATATCTTTGTAAGGATCAATCAGTGGGAAAAAAACCAAGGATTCCTTTTTGACCCTAGTTTATTTCATAATTAATATCATAGCTTCTAATTTAGCATCTTCCTTGGTACAAAGATGACATCATGATAGGGATGTCATTAGTTTCTTCTTCATTTAGTTTGTCTACCTCTATGAGGTAGCTATTTTAAGATTTTACAGATGTGCTTTGTCTTTTTTTTGTCTTAGTTTTTACCACCTTTTTAACCATCTAAATTATATCTTGTTCTTTTTTAATCTTTTTCAAAAATATGGCTGAGGGATATTTGTTTTTTCTTGTAAACTGCTCTGTTGATAACCTACTTACAGTTTAGAAATTAAATAATCATATTAATTTAGAGTTCTCTCGCACCTTGTGAGGTGGAAGTTATGCAGACTAGGTATTTAAAAAAGAGTTTGAAGGACAAAGCAGTCCAAGCAGTGTTTCACTGCGTATAATATTATGCTTTACTGGTTCTCTAGTGAATACTTATGTTTGGAGAATATTGTCATGAATTAAGTAATTGACCACCTAAAAAATAATAGAAGTATGTATGTGTGTGTGTGTGTGTGTGGGGGGATCTGTGTCTTTTAAAATGTCTTATAGCTTGTTGATTCTTGGGCTAGAATCTTCTAAATATTCCAATCAGATGTTACAATTTTTAAAAGCCGCTTCATGTTTCCATAGTTTAATGTTAGCTTTGGATTGAGTTCAGGGCTTTAATGTCTGTCTTTACTTGTCTAGAAGTACCTTGCCTGGCTCCTAACTACTGCCTTCCGGCAGATTCAGATGAAATGTGGTGTGTAGCCACACCCAACACTGTTGGCATTCTTTCATTGACTCCATTCCTATGGAAGAAACCAAGTTGTAATTTTAGTATTAGTTCATCAAAGAGACCAGGCTGAAGCTTTCCTACCATAATGAGAAATGTTTATTTCTACATACTTGTTCCTCAGTTGTGTGTGCCTGTATAGTATGTAATGCTGCTAAACAAACAAAGCAATAATGATGGAGTCATGTTATAATGATGTGAAAAATTGTTTTCTTATAGGCCAAACAATCAAATTGAGTAAATAGCTTTACTCCCAATTTTAATGAGCTACTGAAATGTTATTTAAATCATTTTTCTTTCTACCCAAAAGTAATTATCTTAAGTGTTTTTCCAGTGTCTGAGGACATTAGTGGGACACACAGGTGGAGTATGGTCATCACAGATGAGAGACAATATCATCATTAGCGGATCTACAGATCGGACTCTCAAAGTGTGGAATGCAGAGACCGGAGAATGTATCCACACCTTATATGGGCATACTTCCACTGTGCGCTGTATGCACCTCCATGAAAAAAGGTGAGGGAAAATCCCATAGTGCTTGGGAATTCTTCCTCTGTCACTTGTGAATTTGTGGCCTTTTGTGTAGCGCTCAGCTGGTATAATACTTCCTTTGTCTAATAAAGAGATAGTGATGATGTGCTCTTAAATTAGACTTTAATTATTAGATTTCAGATATTTCTATACTAGGAAAGCAGTAGTGTTTTGGCTTAAAATTGGGGGGTTGTCTTTAAATTTCCTTCCTCAATTATTAGTGTTGTTGGCTTCCTCTTTAAAAATCTATTCTCTAATCATATTTATTGTTCTGCTTCTTGGATGACTCATCATCTTAAAAAAAAGCATTTTCTCTCTTTATTTTTTATTTTTTTTTTTTTTAAGATTTTTATTGGGGAATTGGGGGATGGGAACAGCGCTGGGGAATTGGGGGATGGGGAACAGACAAGTTGCTGGCTTTTTGTTCTTCAGTCTAGTTGTGGAGGACGTTGCTTCACTGGCCCAAGTTGGCACCATCATTGTGCTCTTCCTGGGCGAGGCAGATCAGTCGCCAGCTTCTCGACGGCCGCTCACTGTGGCTGCTGGCTACACACGGTAGCCCATGGCAACCCACTGCAGCAGGGGCTGCAGCCTACGCCATCGCCGGTGACTCACGGCAGCCCAGCTCCAGGTTGAGCTGTTGTTCAGCATCTTAGCTGTAGAGGGCAGTGTCACTGGCCCTCATATGTGGGATCCGAACCGGGGCCCTCTGGAGTCCCAAGCCAGCTCTTAATCATCGTGCCACTCGGCCGGTCCTCTCTTTATTTTTGCTATTCATATTTCGGCTAGTGGGACAAATTGAGTTATTCAAGGCTTCAGGTCTCCAAGTCTTTTTCATTACATACCTCCACTCCATCATATCCCCTATATCTAGGCAAAAGCTGAGGCCTGTTGTCTTTGATTTCTTCTCTCATATCACCTGAACTACTGACATAGGTTTCAGACTTGGTCATCTCACCTTTTACACAGCTGACAGAACTCTCCTCTAATTATGGTGGTGTCCCTGCCCTTGGGGAGCCTTCTGTTGCTTCCCGAATTAGAGACAAAATCCTCAATCCAGTTTTCAAAATAGCCAGCCAAACCAGACTGCTTGCTTTTTTCTTCTCAGTGCCTTTGTTGTTGGTTTTATCTCCTCCTACAAAGCCCTCCTATTAAAGTCCTTTCTATCTTCTATTGGCACGTCTTCATGGTACCCCTGTTAAACAAATGATTGCTACTTCATTTGCCAAATAAGGTCTTTGTGAAGAGTCCTTACAGTGAATCCACTCCAGTCTTTACCTATAATTCTGTCCACAGCATCCTTTCTACTAAGAACCATTACATTAAGCAGATTTCACACTAGATTGGTAATGTATGAAGAAAGGTACCTTCTCATTTGTAATTTGAATCTACTTTGAACAGTGTGCTCTATTAAAATTTGGGGTGCTGGTATCAAGAGACCTTGTATTTCAGTTTCCATTATGTTCTGACTTAAATCTTTCAATGCTTCCACTTTCTACTCTTCCAAATGTGGATACTATGGCCTTTCCTTATCTCTTAGTGATAACATGAAGATACCTGAGTTTTCAGCTCTCCTTGGTAATCCAAAGATGATTGCAGTGTTTGTATTACCCTGGTCTTCAGAAGAGTATAACTGTAAAGTTGGGCCAAATTTTTAAGGAATTTCTGTTGCCTCTACATTTGTATTTTCTGAAATCTGTATATCTTAATGCCCCCATAGCCTGTTGGATATTTATAAATATAAGCATACGCAGCCTTTGAGGACATGTCTAAAACTGGTTAATTTTACCAGAATATATGGTGTGAAGCACATATCTTTGACTGTTTAAATTCAAAATCCTGATTTGTTCTGTTGAATAGCCTTTACTGAATTTTTTCCATAATCACAAAGGGAATGTGTTCATAATCAAAATTTAGGAAATGGCAGAAAGAATAAAAAGAATTTTAATTTTTTAAAATACTACCACCCAGAGTTCTTCCATTAACGTTTTATACATAGTGTATACATTGGCATTCTACTTCTAAAATTTAAGATCTTGTATATATTTAGAGCTTGCTGCTTTGGTTGCTGCTGCTGTTGCCGCAACTGTTTCTTTTGCTTCTTGTTTTTTCAATACAACACAGTGGTTTTCAAACTGTTCCACAGAACCCCAAGGACTTACTCGATGTCTCATAGGTGGGGGGAGCCAATGGCAGAATTCTAGGCTTCCCACTTCCCACCCCAGAGTAATTCAACTATTTTATGTTTCTATTGGGTTGTCAGAAAAGACATGACACATTTTTGCAATGAAAAACAAAAAATACTTCATGACTTTTCCGACAACCCAATACATAAAGGTTTACCTAGGATTTCTTTGAAAACAGGTGTCCCTGCTTAAGAAAAGAAAAAAAGTTTACTAACCTCTGACTTTATATATCATATTTTCTTGTGTTATTAAAAATTCTAATACTTTTTTTTTTGTTTTCCTTCCTACAGAGTTGTTAGCGGTTCACGAGATGCCACTCTTAGGGTTTGGGATATTGAAACAGGCCAGTGTTTACATGTATTGATGGGTCACGTAGCAGCAGTCCGCTGCGTTCAATATGATGGCAGGAGGGTTGTTAGTGGAGCGTATGATTTTATGGTGAAGGTGTGGGACCCAGAGACTGAAACCTGTCTACACACGCTGCAGGGGCATACTAATAGAGTCTATTCATTACAGGTAAGAGATCGTATCTCCCCTACCCCTCAGATGCTCTCCTGATGAATCATCAGAGAGTTCTACTCAGATAACCACTGTCAAATTGGGGCTTCAGTACCGTCCAGAAAAGATGAATCAAATTATCCTTCTGTTTACACACACTTGAAAATTGGCGTGAAAAAAGCATAAACTTTGAAATTATTGATGTGATTTGTTTCAGCTTTTCTGTGATCCATTTTTCCCTTTAAAACATCCAAAACACAAATATTTGTCTTGGAACCTGGGACTTCGGAGCCCTAAGTTTTGCTCTTATTAATTAATGGGTAGTTAGTCTCATATGAGAATAACCCGATTTTAATAAACTCCTTAGCAGAGGATTAATTTGGCCAAAAGCTGCCCCTCTGCCGTGATAGCTGAAAGCTGATGGGCCATGTAATTGTGATTCCATCCCCATTCTAAGTGGAAGCGGGCCTTTCTGCGTCGGCTGCTCTGCTCTGCTCTGCTCTCGTGGGGCTGCAGAGCCTCAGTCACAGAGAAGCCAGTTGGACTAAACTGATGTGTTTGTTTACATTGAAACCTGAGGTCCTTGAGTAAATTGCCATATTTTGAGGTAAATAACGAGATTAATAGCAAGTTTAGGAAATGGGTTTCATTTTATTTTCTGAAAGACAGAATTTCAGCTCAGAAATATGTCCTATTATTTATATAGTTTATTTACCAGGTACTGTTGCCCATTAGTCATCAGCCAATTAATACAGAGTCCCAGTGCTGACAGTTCTGTTCTTGGGGTATTTGTTCTTAATTGATGGAATACTGTCTATGTCATGAAATATTGACACATGATAAAGATGTTTATTAACTTAGAAAAGGTTATGAATGTGGAGGAGAGGGAATTGGCTGCAGTTGTTTTTGTTTTGTGATATGCTCAGAACCTTAATGAATATAATATTCTCATTTAAATAAACCATCCAATTGAGAAAAGAGGTAACAACATTATTTCACACCTGGGAATTAATAGATGTTTATTGACTTTTGGTGAAGCTTCGAAGCAAGAAAAGAGGTGCTGTGTGTCTTGCTTTTGTTATCAAAATGCCACCTTTTCTAATTCCAGATGTAATTATCTGTTGGCACATTTCCTAATTAGCATTAGGTTATTGTAAATGAAATTTTTATTCTACATACAACTCTTAGTGGAACTAACTTTTAAACATCATGAAAGTTAATCTCTAGCCCTTTCCATGCCTTAGGTGTTGATGAGCACACCTTTTATCACAAGCTATATCAGTAGTTTCAACTCCTGTTGGAAAGTAAAACTCAAATGGTAATCCTTACTGAATTTTCCATCATGTATAGCTACTGTGTGTGTCAGATGATCTGAATAATATTTTTATTTTAGGTGTTTTTTTCTTTTTAATTGTTTCTGCATCTAGCTTGAAGCCACTGGCAATAAAAAATGAGCATTTCGGGTAGGAGCTTTTGAAAGCATGCCCTGTAGTTGCTTGATTACATGCAGTTTATCCTAGTACCTCCTTTTGTTCCTGGCATTCCCTGTTTCCCATGCTCTGCGCCCTTCCCGCATTAGGATTAAGGTCAGTAAATAATATCAAGAATGTCTACACTGCTAGTCTAATAAACTGTGTCTGTTGTAGTTTGATGGCATCCATGTGGTGAGTGGATCTCTTGATACGTCAATCCGAGTTTGGGATGTGGAGACAGGGAATTGCATTCACACGTTAACAGGACACCAGTCGTTAACCAGTGGAATGGAACTCAAAGACAATATTCTTGTCTCTGGGAATGCAGATTCTACAGTTAAAATCTGGGATATCAAAACAGGACAGTGTTTACAAACATTGCAAGGTAAGCTCTGGCTACCCACCCTTAGTTGTGTTTGTTAACAATTATAATAGATTGTTAGTCGAGAGAAAGATGGGGCTTTACGTCACGTAAAGAATTAACCTCATAGAAAATGAAAATGCATATTTTGGATAAGTTTATTAGCATTTCCACTCTGACTCAACAAAACGAGGCTACCATTGAGACAGTGTTTTAAATTGTGTTTTTAATGTAAAATTGTTTCATTACTCTGTGCCTGTACAGTTACCTCTTCCTATCCTTAAAGAACAATGTGAAGAAAGACCTTGGCTGTATCACAGAAGCAGCATACTCATTTTATTTTTTTAGTGATCATTTTATTTTGAATTCGTAGTCCAGTTTAAAATTAAAGAGCTCTCTTGCTGGGGAAGAAACCAAAAGGCTCTCTAATCTGATAGAAAATTGCTTTGGCTTCAACTTAGGCCCTTAACCATCTGCTTAACTAGGAGGACGGGAAGGAATGATAGTGCCATTCAAATAGATAAAGAAAAATGCGAAAGCCACTATTATTAAATGAGGCACAACAGCGTTCACTTCTTAAGTCATGATGAACTAACTTCCTTTTATTGGTCAGCCCTTAGAAAGTGTTTTTTTTAGTGAGGCCATCTGGGGGGCTATATTACAGCTTTTTACTCATTGGTTTTGTCTCTTCCTCAGAGTTTTAGAATAGTGTCCATTCAGTCTTTGCCCTTGACTGGTCCGTTCACAGTGGAAGGGCAACACTAGATGTCTATGCTTGTTTGTCCATCAGCAGAATACATGAAGCTGGACTCTATATCATCACCAAGAAAAGCTCTCGTTTCTACATCCAGAAAACAAAATGTGTGCCTGGTAGCTAACCAAGCTTCTTGGAAGACAAAACCCTTGAAAATTAATGTTGCTGTTACAGACAGCTACCAGCTTTTCTTACATCCCTGCTTAAATACTTACATACCCAGAACACAGTTTCTAAACATGCAGCATTTCAAATATTTCATTTATTGTACCTTCTAACATAGATGTCTACAGATTACAATGTAACTAACCCATAGCCAAGATTTCCAACCAGTAATTAAATCCGTTTGGTTTTTGCCTAGGTCCCAACAAGCATCAGAGTGCTGTGACCTGTTTACAGTTCAACAAGAACTTTGTAATTACCAGCTCAGATGATGGAACTGTAAAACTATGGGACTTGAAAACGGGTGAATTTATTCGAAACCTAGTCACATTGGAGAGTGGGGGGAGTGGGGGAGTCGTGTGGCGGATCAGAGCCTCGAACACAAAGCTAGTGTGTGCAGTTGGGAGTCGGAACGGGACTGAGGAAACCAAGCTGCTGGTGCTGGACTTTGATGTGGACATGAAGTGAAGAGCAGAAAAGATGAATTTGTCCAAAAGTGGAGACGATATACTCCCTGCCCTTCCCTCGGGGGGGAAAAAAAAATAAAAAGAAAAAAAAAAGAAAAAGAAAAAGAAAAAAAAAATCCCTTGTTCTCAGTGGTGCAGGATGTTGGCTTGGGGCAACAGAGTGAAAAGACCTACAGACTAAGAAGGAAAAGAGGAAGAGATGACAAACCGTAACTGACAAGAGAGGCGTCTGCTGTCTCATCACATAAAAGGCTTCACTTTTGACTGAGGGCAGCTTTGCAAAATGAGACTTTCTAAATCAAACCAGGTGCAATGATTTCTTTATTTTCTTCTCCAGTGGTCATTGGGCAGTGCTGATGCTGAGTTACAGGTTCCGCGAGCCTGTTCTTTTACCACTGAGACCTAGAAAGGAGCTGCAATAACATCCAAACAAGTACTGGTTGACTTTCTAATTAGAGAGCATCTGCAACAAAAAGTAATTTTCTGGAGTGGAAAAGCTAAAAAAAAAATATTACTGTGAATTGTTTTTGTACAGTTATCATGAAAAGCCTTTTTTTTTTTTTTTTTTTGCCAACCATTGCCAATGTCAATCAATCACAGTATTAGCCTCTGTTAATCTATTTACTGTCGCTTCCACATACACTCTTCAATGCATATGTTGCTCAAAGGTGGCAAGTTGTCCTGGGTTCTGTGAGTCCTGAGATGGATTTAATTCTTGATGCTGGTGCTAGAAGTAGGTCTTCAAATATGGGATTGTTGTCCCACCCCTGTACTGTACTCCCAGTGGCCAAACTTATTTATGCTGCTAAATGAAAGAAAAAAAAGCAAATTATTTTTTTTTATTTTTTTCTGCTGTGACGTTTTAGTCCCAGACTGAATTCCAAATTTGCTCTAGTTTGGTTACGGAAAAAAAAGACTTTTGCCACTGAAACTTGAACCATCTGTGCCTCTAAGAGGCTGAGAATGGGAGAGTTTCAGGTAATAAAGAGTGAAGTTTGCCTGCAAGTAAAAAATTGAGAGTGTGTGCAAAGCTTATTTTCTTTTTATCTGGGCAAAAATTAAAACACATTCCTTGGAACAGAGCTATTCCCGCCTGTTCTGTGGAGAAACTTTTCTTTTTGAGGGCTGTGGTGAATGGATGAACGTACAAAATAAACTGACAAAATATTTTAAAAATATATAAAACACAAAGTTAAAAATAAAGTTGCTGGTCAGTCTTAGTGTTTTGCAGTATTTGGGAAAACAACTGTTACAGTTTTATTGCTCTGAGTAACTGACAAAGCAGAAACGACTCAGTTTTTGTAGTAAAGGCGTCACATGCAAACAAACGAGATGAATGAAAAAGTCAAATGGTTTGCCTCATTCTCCAAGAGCCACAACTCAAGCTGAACTGTGAAAGTGGTTTAACACTGTATCCTACGCGATCTTTTTTTCCTCCTCCTGTTTATTTTTTTTGTTTGTTTTATTTATAGTCTGATTTAAAACAATCAGATTCAAGTTGGTTAATTTTAGTTATGTAACAACCTGACATGATGGAGGAAAACAACCTTTAAAGGGATTGTGTCTGGTTTGATGATTCACTTAGAAATTTTATTTTCTTATAACTTAAGTGCAATAAAATGTGTTTTTTCATGTTAGCATGCCTGTTTCTTCCACTGAGGTAATAATGCTTCATTATAAATATTTAGGGTTTGTTTCTGTGGTTTCATTGCATCCCCTGTAGTGTGACATAGAAATCAGTACTTTCCGGCCTCGTCTATACAGCTAAACTGAGAATAATGTGCTGCAGATGCAGATTTTATCCCTCTTCTTAGACTGAAGGGGACACTCCACTGTGCTTCTCTCTGTTAACATTGGGATGTACACATACGAAATCTGGGTCCCTCAAAGAGTTATATAACTTCTGTGATATTAATAGTAACAACTGGAATTCCTATAAAAAGTTCATTTTTAAAATTGGACCACATATTGTGTACTTACCAGGAACTTTCTATGCATTCTCCGTGACGTTCCCACCATCCCTGCGAGGTAAGTACAGTAAGTCCTCACTTAACAACGTTGATAGGTTTTGTAACTTTAAGTGAACCGACCTATAACGAAACCAATTTTACCATGGGGTAACTGATGTAAACAACAGTTAAGTTCCTTGGCATCTGGTCAACGTTAAAACAAATGACACCAAACAAAACAACGTTCTTTGAGGACCTGCTGTACTATTACCTCCATTTTAAAGATGAGGGCACATCAGTGGCTTAGATGGGTTAGGTGATTTGTCAGAAGTCAGGTAACTAGCAGAGCACCAGAGTTACTTTTAAGAAGAAAGAAACCTAGAATTTTGACAAGCTAATGAAAGGTTTTGGAAAAAATAAGTCATTTTTGTGGTACTTTTGGGCTCTGCTGTCACTGTTTTATTTAATGCATCTAATACAAACGAAAAAAAATGAAGTCAGTTATTCAAATTATATAGCCTCCCAAATCACAGGCTCTTTCTCCCTGCCCTTCTTTATATGCATATACCAGGGTGCCAAAAAAATGTATACACATGACTTGTATTCATCTTTTATTATCGGTATATATTATTACAATTTTAATACAGTTTTTTCCTTTCTTAAAATGTGTATACGTTTTTTTCAGCACCCTCTGTATATGAACATGTGTGTGTGTGTGTGTGTGTGTGTGTATAAAATCTTCTGTAATCTCAACTATCCAAGCTAGCGGTTCTCAACCTTCTTAATACCGCGACCCCTTAATACAGTTCCTCATGTTGTGGTGACCCCCAACCATAAAATTATTTTCGTTGCTACTCTATAACTGTAATTTTGCTACTGTTATGAATCGTAATGTAAATATCTTTTTGTTTTCCGATGGTCTTAGGCAACCCCTGTGAAAGGGTCGTTTGACCTCCAAAGGGGTCATGACCCACAGGTTGAGAACCGCTGATCCAAGCCATAGATGAAAATCTAAAACTTAAAAATTGATGTTATTTAATGACTAGATTTCTCACAAAGCATGTGTTCTTTACTCGTAGGGCAGCTATTCTTGGGCCTCACTCTCGCCAAACTACTAAATCAAAAGATCTAGGAGAGAGACCCAAGAATCTGCATGTCACCTAGCTCACCAGGTGAGTTATGGACACAGCTTTCAGAGCTGCTGCCTTGGATACCGTTCCAGCACGCTTGGTTATTTGGTTTATCGGTCCACATTACATCACAGACGCAAGAACATCAGGGAGAAGTGACAGGTTAAAGGAAAAGACAGAAAAACCACGTAAACACAAGGCAAAAATCCTTGAGTGCAGGGGCGACCAGCCCGTCTGCTTGAGGGTAAACCAGGGCAGAGCCCAGAGCCGCTGCTCCTGGCCACACTGAAGACTGAGTGGTCAAGAAAAAGTTGTAGTTCTATTTGCTAGTCTTAAAACTGCTTGATTTTTCATAACATAAATGGGGCTTAACTGTAACATAATTGAAGAAAAACATCACCTTTGAAATAAATACATTACAGAATAGAATGAGTTCACAGGCATTGCAGACAAATAGGCCTAAATTCAAGTTCCAGTTCAAATACTACTTTTTTTTTAAGATTTTTATTGGGGAATTGGGGGATGGGAACAGACAAGCTGCTGTCCTTTTGTTCTTCAGTCTAGTTGTGGAGGACGTCGCTTCACTGGCCCAAGTTGGCACCATCATTGCGCTCTTCCCGGGCGAGGCAGATCAGTCACCAGCTTCTGGACGGCCGCTCACTGCGGCTGCTGGCCGCTCATGCTGGCTGCTGGCTGCTGGCTACACACGGTAGCCCATGGCAGCCCACTGCAGCAGGGGCTGCAGTCTATGCCCGTCACAGGCGACTCACGGCAGCCCAGCTCCAGGTCAGCTTTTGTTCAGCATCTTAGCTGTGTCACTGGCCCTCATATGTGGGATCTGAACCGGGGCCCTCTGGTGTCCCAAGCCAGCTCTTAACCACCGTGCCACTCGGCCAGCCTCATACTACTTTCTAGTTATGGGACCTTCATCAGATTTTTTTGACCTTGTGCTTCCTCATCTTCTAGAATGTAACCTACCTCCTCAGGTTATTGTAGGGATTAAATGAAATGTTATAAAGCATATAGCACACTGATGGTACTCAGAGTTCAATAAATGGTAGCTATGATTAAAACTTTTAATAAAATAGACCTAGATAATTGTGAAATTCCTATATATGGGAACAATTGAACGTATTCGTGACTCATTGAAGTGTGTAATAAAAATAGCATTTCCATATCTATAGCAATTTACATTTTTTAAAGTGGAGTCACTTTCTGTAAGACTCTCATTTGAGTCTTACAGAAGCCTTGTACCACAGACTGGTATGAGGCACCTAATGGTGATTTTTGTATATACTTAGGTGTTCATTAAATATTATTTTATGAATAAATGCATAATCTCTGTTATGGTGGATCTGTTCCTAAAAGGAAAATGTTGAACTCATTCTAAAGAAATTACTGTCATTAGAGTAAGAAAGGTCATGAAGGAAACCCTGCTCTGTGGCCTCCTTAATGAAGAAATCCACCTTACATAACTGAATTTTTAAATCTTCCTATCAGAATATAGGCAGTCCTCACATTTAGATGTCACAAGTTCCCAAAGATCAAACATTGCCTGAAACCAAAGCTAAAATTAGGACACAAAAGTAACCCATAAAAGCCCGTAGCAGGAGCTCAGTTGTATTGAACATAGGGATTCCCTCTCTCTCTCTCCCTCTCTCTCTCTCTGTCTCTGTCTCTGTCTCTCTCTGTCTCTCTCTCTCTCTCTCTCTCTCTCTCTCTCTCTCTCTCTCTCTCTCCCCCACCCCTCTCTCCCCCCTCTCTCTCCTCTCTCTCCTCTCTCTCCTCTCTCTCTTTGGAATTGTCTATTATTTTGACACTGAACCTCTTACTGAGATTCAATAACCACAGCTATTTCATTAATTTGCAAGGGCTAGTGCATACCAAATCATTAAGTAAATGTTTCAACCTACCTATTTAATTTCAAAAAATAATTGACAATTATTTGTATTAATTTTTTAAGCATTTTTCTTTATGCCTTTTGAGCTAGTCTGTTATAAAGACTCCTTTCTATTTCTTTGAATTGATTAGAGACTACAATCAAACAACAGAAAAAGATCTCTGCTTTTCTCTTCCCCGAAGTGAAACGGGGGCCCAAGGGCAGCTTCCTCAGACCCAGGCAGTGCCTTGCTTTCTGACTTTACTGATGCACCCCCTGCCCATGGAGGTGGAGGGCAGATGGTACCTGGAAGGTGCCCGCTCAGCTCCATCCTCGCCCCTGTAACCCCTTCTGTGCCACACTGAAACCAGGAACAAGCAGCTTGCATAACAGGAGTAGATTTGTTACATTTTTCTGACTCCTCTCTTATTCATTTTCCTTCTATTAGTCATTCCCCACCCCCGCCCAAAACTCAAGATTATAAACTATACTCCATCAGATTCTTCAGCTGTTAAAGGATTCAACCTTGTCCCTGACAGTAATTCTAGGAAAACCTCCTCCTGTTTGGTAGCACTCTCCATTTGTATAATAATTCTACTGATGGTAAAAGTGGTTTAGTGTTGCCAAGGGATGAATTTGAATAAATGCTTCTGAGGAAGGTTGTTTTAATGTTCCCTGCCTTACTGCATTTTGCATATGTGTGTGTGTGTGTGTGTGTGTGTGTGTACACATACAAATACAAGAATATATTGGAACCTGGGAATAATGCTCTTGTTCTCAGTAAGTCATAACATCATTTGCCTTAAGCCTTTCCCTTCATACATAAAAATAAAGAAATTTGCCACATAAAGAGAAGGCGCTGGTGGCCAAGAGGAGGCTTCTGAAGTCCTCCCATGATGGAGCCACAGGTGGCCTGTGTGTCTGAAGAGGGTGTTGTGTGTGTGTCCACACAGTGTTCTTGGAGTATCATATTAAGCAGCCAACCGTATGGTAATTTGAAAAGTTGAGGCACAGTTTGTGATTTTAGCATTTTCTACTGCCCAGGAGATAGATGTTACGTTAGATCCAATGTGGCTGGCTCCATCTCCCTTTTGTTGAAGGTGCCTAGTCATTGATTTGAATTGCAAACAAAGCATGGCATTGTTCACTAGCCAACATGTCTCCTTATCCATTCGATTAATAGATTAATACGAGTGATGCCCAAATGAGTGAGGTTCTTGCCAACCTGGTCCTGGTGCTACCTTCTCTTTGTAGATGGAGACCAGAAATATCAGAAGGTACTTTCAAAGGTTCTTCAGGGAAAGGAAAAGCACCAAAAGCTGAAAGGACTCAGGATGCACCTTTCCCCAAAGTGTAAAGCATAAATAAATGCTAGATCCAGTTCCTGGGAAGACTCATTGCTGAGATGAAAGGCTGGCGACTTCCCAATTTGCAATTGGGTATAAAAATAGCAGAGTTTCTATTTCAGATGATCTGTTTCTCCCCAGGATTTTTAAGGACAAGGAACTACTGAGTGGACATTTTGATGTTTCATTCTTTGCTTTGGAAAATCTATTGTGGCAAAACCTATAAAGGCTGTTTATCTTTGGGCTTTGTTTTGCTTTCGCAGTCATGCTCTGCAAAAGAAAAATTATGATGAAATCACTCTTGCAAATCAATTCAAATATAATAGAGCCCAAAAATATATTGCCGATACACCCTTTTTCTAGGAGGGTCATAGATTATATAAAAGAGACACCAAACCACTACTTACCACAAGAGGAAGCTTACTTGCAAGACTTTTTTATGCTTATATTGATGAAGCCCATGAAGACTTTTCCAAACCCTTACACCTTACGAAATGCAATCAGCAAGACGTTGCAGTCCCCTGTCACCTGCGCCTTTCAGTCTGAAGACGCCCTCCATTTCTGCAGCGTGAGTTTTTAGTAGCTTAAATCCAGCAAGTACAGAGAAGGCATAGGGGTTAAAAGTAAAGCTGCCTGCGCCTTTTGGTAAGGGTCAAGTCTGGATTTTGAGAACTGGGAGCTTATACACTTAAGGCCCCTCTTAAAAGAAAAAAACCAAAATTAGATCCCAAAATAAACATTTAGAATGATAAAGATGATAACAAAGTGCTGATGCTTTGGTAATGCAGATCCATTTTTTTTTTTCCTGAGATCATGTTAGTCAAATGAGGAGCAAGCTTCTACACTCGTGAGAAGAGGCAGGGCCATGTAGAAGTTATATTGGTACATGGTACATCCTCAGTAAATGTTCGCAGCCATTATTATTGTTGAGAAAGACAGTCGTGTTCAAATTCCATTTCAGCCACTTGTGTGACGTTTGAAGACTTACATCTTTCTGAACCTTTTCCATCATCTGTAAAAGCTTAAGTAACTGTTGTGAATAATACATGAGGTAACAGGAAGCCCCTGGTATAGTGTGTGGCTAATTATGTACTCAGTAAATGGCAGCCGTCTTGAGTATTATCACTGCTACTAACAACGAAATTGGTGACTGTCTTCCAGGCCATCATTTCAAGTTTAATCTGGAAGAGGAGACCTGTAAGATTTCCAGAACACAATGTCCAAACTACCTTCCAAACTGTGCTGGGAACCTGAGAGCAATCTCCCCTGTTAGCAAGTAATACACAATCCAGTTTAAAATGATAAATTATCTCTTTCCCTCCAAAGACTTACTTAAATAATAGTAGTGAAATCAAAGAGGCATAACCCCAAAAGGGGAATAGGAAAGGAAAATCAAGTAGACAAAAGATTTCAACAACTTTGGGTGAAAGAAAGCAGATGGAGGAGTGGTCTCCAGACAATGGGTGAGAGAAACTACAACCTCAAGTGCCCAGGAAGAGGGGGATACAAATAAGAAGTGAGCTAATTCCTTTTCTTGTGGAATGCGAGGGCAAGACATGGGTGTGAGAACTGGGGGGCTGATTGAAAGTAAGAGCACATGGAGTGGGCGGAGTCCACCTTTTTTTCTCATCTTGCCGCCAGGGGACCACCTGTGCAAATGCCCCAAGCTCCGCCCACAGACACCATTTACAAGAACTGTGAAGGGGATGCGATCCAAACTTGAGTACACAGCCGCAGGAGAAGACCCAGAAATGAAAATAGAGATTAAGTTACAGTCTACAATTCTTCCTCACTTTCTTCCAGAATTCCAACAGGCTGGCATACACCAGAAGATTCATCCCCAGAGAGTGAACAACCCAGGAGAAAAGGTCTGCATATCATTGAACAGACAGGCAAGGGTTCCTCCAAAGAAACCTGGCTCCCCACCCCGTCAGAGGAGAAACTCCTCATTCAGGGACCCCAACCACACACAGAGGGCTCCCTATCTGCTTTTGAGTGTCTGTCTCTGAAATATGAACATAGCCAAGAACCACCAAACAGCTAAGACATCCAATAAGCCAAAAAACCCATGAAATAAACTTTAACAAAGAACTATAATTAATAACCTCAGCAGGATATAATACAGGGACAGGATGCAATTTTAAAAAGCCTTCATGTACACTAAAATGTGATAGAAATTTTAAAAGATAAAGAAAAACCTTCAATGGAAAATAAAAACTGAGGAAATTAAACAAAAGTAAAAAGAAGAGATTAAAATTAATAGAGAAACTATAAAAGACTTAGAGGATCAGTCTGAGACATCTAACATCTAAATAACAGCAGCTTCAAAGAAAACAATAGCACAAGATAAGTTATTCAAAAATTAATACAAGAAAAATCAACAGAATTGAAGTACAGAAAATCCCCAGATTTAAAGGGCCCACTGAATGTCCTTTGAATAACTGAATGAAAAAAAAACCCATACCATAATTCATCATTATGAAATTTTGGAGCACGTGGGCTAAAAAGCCCCTAAAAACTTGTGGAGAGAAAAATCAAAGTAAAAAAATGAGAATCAGAACTTTAGACTTCTCAATAGCAATGTGAGATACTAGACCACAAAGGTCTTCAAAATTTGAAAGGCAAATTATTTTCAATTTAGGATAGTACACCTGTCCAATTATTGGTCAAGTGAAAGGGAGAATAAACATTTCCAGACATGGAAGGACTCCAACCACTACCTTTTAAAAACTCGTTAAGAAGCTTGTGGAAAATGTGGTCCAACAAAACAATGAAATAAACCACAAAAGAGGAAAACATGGTATACAGAAAATAGGGATTTCAACATGGCGAGAGGAGTGAAGGGAGTTCCAGGATGATAGAAAGGCATTTGTACTCAAGAGCTGTACATTGAGGTGTGAGCTGGAGGACCCGTAGAAGAAAGGCCCCAAGAATACAAAAGGCAATGATAAATCCTTTCACTGCCATGACCAACCATTTAGAGCAAAATCTTCTGAGCATTCAGGACACCTGATGATATATTTAGAAACTTTTAAAGTTTCAATATACTAAAAGCTATGCAGCAGGTAAAAATGATGCAATTATGAATTCAAAGTAGTATGTGAAAAAAAACGTGAGCGCTGTGCACTATGTATCCCTGCAGTAAACTGTATGTAACCATAAAACTGTAAATACTGATTAATGATGTTGCAAAAACGTATGCAGAGGAGGGGAGGGAAGTGGGGTGGAAGGAAAGAGTTAAATCCTCATCTACCATAATTAGAAGTTATTAACGTCTAAAATAAACTAGGAGACAAGAGGATAAGCATATTATAAAAGGATAGAGGATACATATCAGAAAAATCAGCTAAAAGAGTTGAGAGTGTTTGCCTTTGTGGGGGAAGGAGATAGGTGCTGCATTTTGATATGCTTTACTTCTTTGCGTCACTTTGCGAAAATATACATATATATTTCTAAAAGCAGGGCCAAAAAATCAGTAAGGCATTTTTCAGAACTAACACCATTGCTTTACCCATGCCAGTCAACATCCATAACAAGGCATTGCCCTAGCTAGTCACCATGAGTCACCTAGTCTATGGCACAAAAGGGGTGCTCCTTCTGGAGGGGTTCCACAGCACAGGAGAGCTTAGGGTGGGAGCTGTGTCAGGGCAGATTACCTAGGTTCTCTTTGCCTCCACTTGTTCTTTAAAAAGGGCTCCAATAATAATCCCCTCTCATTAGGCTGCTGGAGGACTGAACAGATGATGCTTAGCATCGTCTCTGGCTCATGAGCTCTTAAAGGTCCCTTTTTTATCACTATTACCACCCTTCCTCAGTCTCGGGGGGCTGGAAAACTAACTTATATTAAGATCTGCAACTAGTCGGACCCAGAGCTTTGGACTTCAGATTCTGATTTGAGCAGGCGCAGATGGACAGACAGTTGTAACCCTGTGTACGAGGTGTGATAAAAAAAAATGGTGAATGTTTAAATAAAAATGTATTACAGTAAAAGACACATTGCCATTAATCCCCCTCAAAATACTCCCCCTCGCTTCGAACACATGTATCCCATTGTCTTGCCACTTTCTGAAGCAGTTCTGGAAGTCCTCTTTCGTGAGTGTCTTTAGTGGCACTGTCATGGCTGCCACGATGTCTTAAATCAATTCAAAACATTTACACTTTCATGGTCATGTTGTCTTTGGGAAAGAGCCAGAAGTCACATGGTGCCAGATCCCATGAATGAGGTGGATGAGGATACACCGTAATGTTTTTTATCTGACAGAAACTGCCATACCAGAAGCCATGTGTGACACAGAGCACTGTCATGATGGAAAATGAAGTAAAAGACACTCATGAAAGGGGACTTCCAGAACTGCTTCAGAAAGTGGCAAGAATGATGGGATAGGAGTGTTCGAAGCAAAGGGGAGTATTTTGAGGGGGATTAATGGCAGTGTGTCTTTTACTGTAATAATTTTTTTATTTAAACATTAACTGTATTGTTTGGTCATACCTCATATCTTATATCAAGAGGACTGGCCACTTCTGAGGTCCCAAAATATAGCCCCTTCCCCCTTATCAACCTGTTTTTCCATCATCTAATTAACATTGGGTTTTACTGTCCAAATTCTTCCACCAGGTATCTAACGTGTTTTCTTTACTTGGAAATACTTCTCAGCAACGTGAAAATGACTGAACTTTCTGTAAAGTGAAGTTCAGGGTATCTCTTTTGAAAACTCTATTTTTCCCTTGAAGTTCAAGATCCAAATGTCAAAAAGCCCAGAGTGGGGCCAGTAGAAGAACGGAAGCCATGAGTTGGCAGAATGTGCTTTGTGCCTGGACTAGGTCTGACACAGAATGCTAAAGGTGAGTGCACAGTTCTCTTGAGGCCAGAAGGCTTTTTCATACCTGGCAAGTGTGTGGTGGGGTTTCTCCTGGTGCACACTGGTACCCAGCCCAGCTGTGGCAGGGTATGCCGTCACTGTGAGTTACTCCTGACCTTCCAAATCTGCCTAAAACAGTCATCGCCATTGCCTATGGAGTCCTCGTCTCCCCTGGCTGCTGTCTTTCAAGGTTTTAGAACCCGTGTAAGCCTCAGAGGCCCACAGGCTTGGGGGGGCCTGAGGTGGGGGAGGGGCTTGCTGCGGTCAGCTCGATTCTTCAGGCTGAGTCCTTTTGAATATGTCCTAGATTGCCAAAAAGCCCCCAAACCACAGGCATTCATGTCTGCATTTGGTGGTATGTGGTATGTGGGTCCAGTAGCCACAGGCTATTTATTCATTTGTGTATGTTTCACTGTTGCTTTCTGGTTGGTGATCAGACTCTTTCCCAGCAAGATTCCCGAAGGTTTCAAAGCAACTAGAGGGGCCATTAACGAGTGTTTCTTTTTGGAAAACTACGTAACCGTCACTGGTCAACTGAAATCAGCTGTTTGTTGAAGTGGGCAGCTTCTTAATTTTCTGAAGTCTTCAGTGACTATTCATGAGATGTATTCCTTGAATTTTAAGGATGTCTGAACAGGTGAAGCCTGCTATCACTACCCTCAGTGAATTCTTTATTTTTTTAAGCAGCCATCAGGGGCCCAGGGCCTAATTTAATTAAGCAACTCTGCTTCATAACCATGGCTCTAATGAAAGAATCTTGTAAGTATTTGATTTGCCGCTTCTGGAAATTGGCCCAACGTCCCACACAGGTGCGCCATGTTGGAAGAGAAACACCAAAGAAAGAAATGCTGTGGCGTTTCCTCCTCTCTCAGAAACCACGTCTCCTGCTTTGGTGAGTATAAGTCTTTATAACTCCTAGGAGAGTGGTTCTGGTTCTGTGCTCACCAAAGCCTCTCACCCCGGACTACACAGCCCTTTCAACCACAGAGCCTGAGCCGACACACACACTTGTGTTCCTGTTTATTTCCTCTCAGCTTAAAGAGTTACTGCAATGGGGAAAATAAATTAGAACTAAATTAGACTGAGATTCAGAGTCCTGGAAGCATGACTGTCGATAAGCATTACTGGTTGTTTTATGTCTCCTGCCCGGGGATGATGGCCCCCCACATCAGTAACTGGCAATCTAGCTAATTGGTGCACAGAACGGAAATCTGGATCTCGAGAGGTCCGAATCTGCTAAACTAGAGAGAAACTTCCTTCAAGTTGTGCCAACTATAAGGAAAAAAAAAAAAGTCACTTACCTACAGAATATTCTCAAATTGTTAAAAAGTTCTTTCTTCACTCTATTCTCTTGCTTACGCTGAAGAAATCCAAATTAGAGAACTGAAGATAATCAACAGAGGAGAACAACAGATCAGCTTGGGCTAATATCAGTAACAGTGAAGACCAATTAACAAATTCATGAATTGTGCTGTTTACACTTCTATTCCGAAGGTTAATTATGCGATCAAGTAATCGTTTTTTTGCCTTGATTACGGGGCCCTTCGGCAATAAAAAAGTGTGTGTTCACTTAACAAGTATGTTTGCATTTTCGTCCTGCATTGATAGCAGGAACAGGGCTCAGTAAAAATTGGCTAACACACAGCTATCATCAAAGGAAAGGGTCTTAATTTAAATAGCTTCAAGACTAACTGTGTAAACAAGTATCATTCGTATAAGTGCTAACACCCACCTATGCCTTTCTCTCTCTCTCTCGGCTTTAGACTGTGTGCCAGTTCTTTTCAGATGGTGTACGCAGGAGAGTCTTTCCCGTCACTCCCTATTGGGAAGTATCAGTAAAATTAGCTAGTTGGCTTTAAATATATGTAAAGAAAAAAGAAATGTCACCCACACTGTCAGGTGATACGTTCAGAAAGGCTGTTCCAGCTCACTGAATGTGGCAGCTTACGTGTTATCCAGGGATAATCTCATGGCAGGCACCTCACGTGAATTTAGTTCATGTAATTTATCACAATAAGCCCATAAGGTTGACACTGTCATTATCATCATCTCTCCTTTATAAGTGAGGCTCCCAGTGAGTGCCTGTTGAGGTTGGGTTCTCCTCATGGCAACACAGCCACGCCTGGATGGATGCACACGTTGACTGACTGTCGATACATGAAGAGATGGTGTCTTGGCTGAAATGAGGACTCGCCACAGAATTCTCTGGATTGAGATCACTGTAACAAATTCATTTCATACCTTTCTCTTCACAAGAGCGCCTACTGCAAAAGGGAGACAGTATGTACAATAGTTGTGTGTTCAGGCTGCGGAGTCAGATCCCGGCTCTGCTGCTTACAGCCAGGTGACCCTTAGGTCTGTTACTCTCCTGGTAATGGCTTCATCTGTAAAAGGGGATCTACCTGATAGGTTGTAATGAAGACAAAATCGGATAATCCAGGTAAAGGGATTCACACCAGCAGCACAGCCTCACACTGGTGAGCTCCTCAGAAACGCAGAATCCCAGATCCCATTCTGGACCTGCAGAAGCAGAACCTGTATTTAGTCCTCCAGACCATTCACCTGAATGGTCCTTCATCTCAAATACTGCACTTTGAGAAGTCATAGTCAAGAGAAATGCATGAGCACTATTAGCTATAATTATATAGAGATCATCTGCCATCAAAGTAGCTCACTTCCTGCCAAAATAATATAAATGGAGCCACTTTCAAATGGAGCCGCAGCTGCCACCCCAGAGGAACTGCCTTGTGCATCTTTATGCCTCAAATCTTTGGACTATTAAAACAAGGCAAAATAATCTGTGGACTGGGACTAAAGCAACATTGTGCCCCGAAGAACTGTTTGCAAAGGTAACAAGAAAGCAGTTAGACTTAAATAATTAGCACTATATTATAAATTATATTATAAATTATAGCATCACTATAATTTATCATTTATAAATTAGAAACATTGTTTAGAATTTGCATCACTGTGAGTTAATCTGCACCAGTAGAAATGACCTCCTTCTGTTGATGTACTTGTCCCCCTTCATGTTCTTGTGCATACCCATCGCCTTTGTATCCTGATAGGAGCACTATTGGCGCGTCTGAACCGGTGAGTCCCACATAGCTATTCTTATTGATTTCAAGTAAATGCGTGTTGCCTATCACTTTAAAGGGCCTTTTATTTTTAGGGTAGCCTTCAGCATTGCCCTGCCAGGAGTAAAGTGTTAAAAGGGCCGAGACCTTGGAAATGAGGTGCTAGGCCCAGTCTGGAGCCTCTACCCCTCCCTCCCTGTTCCTGCTTTTCAAAATTTTCAGAGATGAAGGGTGTCCACAGATGAAGAAAGTGAAGGAGACTTTCTGGGGAAAACCAAAGTTGGGGAAACAAATAGCCATAAATGGTGTTGCTTTTGCGAAGAGCAATGATGGAAGCTGGCAAGTCATGCCTGGTACCTAAACTAGGAAAGCCTTTTTTTTTTTTCCAACACAACCCAAGTCTTCTGCCAGATCATGGCTTTTAATTTCACTGTACGGTTACTGCTCAAAAGTGATTCACAGGCCTTTAAAGAGCCACTCTGCTTTAGAAGTCTGTTTAGAATGCCGAGAGTTTGAAGATGAGTGTTGGAAGTGAAAGCATTTGACTGTCTAAGTATTCAATCTCCCAGGTACTTCGATGTTTCACGGTGAGAACTGGTGTTCATTAAACTGTACGCAAATTAGAGTTCAAACCAAAGATATAAAGGAAGACATAATTGGTGTATGGAGCCATCCACCATTGTTAGACTTAGGTGAGAAGACTTATACTTCAGAATTAGTTCCTTGCACAAAAGAAAATTATACAGCTGCTTTCTGCAGGCGGCAGATGATGTGTTTTATCGCACTCAATTTACAATGAAATGAAGCAGAAGTCTGCAGGACTGCATTAAAGCTTTAATTTTCCTTTTGGGTTTTTCTTCCAGTTTATCTTCAGAGGAAACCGGAATGCTTTGATAAATAGAGTATTTGCCAGTCAATAAATAAAAAAGCTATTTTTACCAAGTGGACGCTGAATTGCTGCTGCACACACACAAGCTTCCTGGGAGTTCAGAGGATGGGAGGGCACACCACCCTTCAGCGAAATTCCTCTGGAGAAGCAGCACTGCTCCCTGTCCCTGGAATCTGGCTGCCCTGACGTCGTGTGGTTCTCAGGGAGCTCTGAGGCACCCTGGGACCTGCCTTACCAGGCCTGTGCTCCAGGTACAACTTGTGGGAAACAGAAAAAGAAATTGAACTCTCAGAGGAAGATAAATCTCCTCAGACATATCGTGGCACCACTGTAGCTCCAAGAGGAGCTTTGTAAGGGATGAAATATCCGAGTCTCCCACCCTGTAATACTTTATTTTCTAGCAGCTGAACTAGAAATCCTGAAGGAGCCATGCTTGAGGCTAGAACTGTCACATGCCCTGCTCTGCACCCCTCCGACAAGCCCTCCACAGGCATTCTGAGTTGAAAGTTGGGGCGCACTTGGGAAGAGCTGGGGAAAGGCCCTCCCTTGGAGCTGGAGGGCAGTGGCAGGCAAGCAAGGCCAGGTGGGCAGGCTATGGGCTGGGACTCCAATTGTCTGGGTCTGCAGAGCAGGCAAGGGTCTGGGCTGAAAGGGGAAGGTGTGGAAGGCACAAGCAATTAAATAGATCCTGGAATGTGGAGCAGTAGCATGGCGGCTTCCTGGCAGGGCTGAGGCTGGAACCTGGAAGCTGGCTGAGAAGGTGGGCCCAGCAGGCACATCCCATCCAGGCTGAACAGCCTGCAGCCTTGAGGTCTGACCTGTGGGAAAGGTGCTACTGCTGCCGAATGGGCTGGGAACACTGCTCTGGGAACTAAAGTAATGACAGGAATAACAGCCACCTCTCAATGAGCCCATTTTAACAGTGAGTCCGAGAAATGGGTGAGTGTTATGTCTGAACAGAAGCTAAGGGCATGCCTGCCGTTTGCCTGGTGGTGGAGATTGGAGATTAGCCCCCACATAGGGAATTAAAGCTGGTCCCCTCTCTGTTCAGTTCCAGGAAGTTCTGGAAGGGAAGCGTGTGAGACAGAAGAAGAAAGTTGGGGCATGATTTCTGAGGGAGGAAATAGAATGTCCAGAGAAATGGAGGAAAAGGGGTTTCAGGAAAGCAGGAAAGGAATTACAAGAAAAGATCCCAAGAAAGAACGGGAAGGGTGTTGGGAATTGAGGGAAGTTCATGGGCATCCCAAGTTCAGAACAGTGGGGAATAAGGCTTCCTCTCCTCCCTACCTTGTTTAAGTCAAGAACCTCAGAAACTTCCTGGAGCCTTGAGTATGGGAACCATGGCCGGGATAGAACCTGGAGGGACATGGCTCAAACCACTCCAGCGAGTCCTCTGTCATGGAATATGGACAGTGGGGCAGTGGCCTGGTGACAGAACCACAGCTAGAGCCTGAGGTGCCTGCTCCCAAATTTCCCCTGCCCAGAGGATAGCTAGGACATTCCCTGGCGACACTCTCCCAAAGCAGGGAGCAGCCCTAACACCATTCTCCGGGTACTTGACTCCACGTGCCGAAGGAGGCCGCTGGTGGTGTTGCCCTGGCTTTTGCAAGAGGGAGAAGATGGGGCCCCCAAATGCAAAAGTGGGGTGCCAGGGTCGATCACACAAAGCACTTCTTTCTGGAGCTTTAGCAGTTGATCGTGGTTTGATTTCACACCTGTCTTCCAGCCCTCTCCCTAAAGGTACCAAGTGTTCTTTGTTTGTTTTACAAAGTGTACATTTTAAATTTAATTTTCTCAATGTCTCTTAAGATACTTGCACCAAGACTTTGGACTCACTTGTTGAAACATTGATGGGGAATGGGGGTGGGGGGGGGGGCGGGGGGAGTGTAATAAAATAGAGAAATAGAGAAACTCACGGGAAAGCTCTTGCTCCCAGCCCCATCAATGAATCGTGAAGACACCTCCCCAGGCAGCAATCTCTCCACTGTTTTGCCTGAGAACAGCAGCACCCAACATACACGAGACGTCTCATGGGCTTGGTCTGTCAATGCTGGCCTCGTCACCATCAGTGAACATTTCCAAAAGGCCCTTCTAGAACGACCAGTGAAGGTGCTCAAATTGCTGTCCTGGACATTAATCAGGCAGCTGATCCATAATATTTTGTAAAAGAAACCCGTCCTGCTGCCCTGGTTGAGGGATGGGGCTGGCAGGAGTAAATGAAGCAGAACCAGGGGAATCAAGAGATGCTAGAAACACCAGCCAGGCCCTGCCAGGCAGGGGCATTGAGGAGAGCCTGAGGTCAGTTTCCAGGCTGGACCCCTCCCGGGGGGCCACCAGGGAAGCCACTGACCCAGGAGTCCCCGCAAGAGGATGGTCAGGAAGGGCAGGAATGGAAACAGGATACGAGGGGCCTTGGACATAGAGAGAACCCAACGTTCTGAGATTTCCAAGACCGTCCTGATTCTTTTTCAATAAAGATGTACCAGCATTTCTACTCTAATGTCATACGTACATTGCTAAAAACCCTGAGTTCTACAAAATAGCATGCTAAAAAATAGTAGGGATGATGGGAAAAATGGAGCTGGGGCAGTCCATAAAAATCTGTAGAACTTGGAAGCCAGAACATTAGCAAGAACAATCACAGCCCTAGTAAAATAGGAGCCTGGTTAAGTCCCTCCTGGCATTTGCACAGGGCATCACCTGCTGTGAATTCTGCGAAGCCTTAAAGCCAACCCCAAACCCTTACCCTGGGGCTCTGACTTCCTCCTTCTAAATGTGGGTTCCGAAGGGCCTTCACTTCCACCAGAGAAAGTTCCATCAACATAAAAATTCTGATTCCGGGTGTTTTAGTGTTTTTAACTTTGGGGGAAATATAGTCAAGCTCCTAGAGCTAACTCTAGTTTGTAAGAAATATTGAAGATAGGTGAACATCTTAAATAGCACCATGACCATACAATTAACCAAATCCATTGTAAACCTGATTTGAACAAATCAGCTGTAAAAATGCTTTTCTTAAAGACAAGGAAAATTAAGCACAATTTGTAATAGGTGATATTCAGGTATTAGCGTTAATTTTATTTGGTGTGTGATACTGTGGTTGTTTTAAAATCTTTATCTGTTAGACATAAGAACAGAAACAGATGAGGTAGATATGTCAAACAATGTTAACAATGATTAAATCTAAGCGATGATTATGTGACGTTTCTTTGTACTATTCTCTTGTCTGAGATTTTTTTTGTAATAATAATAATAAAAAAAATAGGATCTCATTTTGTACTGCCAGAAAGTAAGGAAGGACTCACAAAACACAACAAAATGCCCACAATTATGGGAGCAGGCCAACTGAAAGAGCTCCCAATGGCCAAAGTTGGAACAAGTTGAGCAAAGAAAAAAATAATCGTACTTTAGACTATAACCAAAAGTATAAATATTCATAAATCCACAGTGATATTTTAAAAAATGATTGAATAAATAAATACATGGGGGAGAAAAAAACAAATGTTCTGTGCAGAAGAACTCCAAATAATTTACAGCTTTCTCTATGCTCTGCCTCAAGGACGTGGGGGTGGAACATTCCTCCTCCCTCCCTAGTGTGGGCTGTGCATCGTGACTGCCTTCCCAAGAGAAGAGCATGAAAAAGGATGGGAAAGGAGTAACTTTGCAAGTGGAGAAATTTGACAAATATTACCTCAGCCTGGTGGTGACCAAGGTTAACACCCACAGTGGTAAGTCATGTTGATACTCTATACCCTTGATATAATGGTACTTCACCTCTGTGACCTTCTTCAAAAATGCTATAACCACAGTCCAATTATGAGGAAAAGCATCAGACAAATCCTAATAGAGGGACATTCTACAAAACACTTGATCGGTACTCTTCAAAACTGTCAAGGTCATCAAAAACAAGGAAAGTCTGAGAAACTGCCGCAGCCAAGAGGAGCCTTAGGAGACTGGATGACTAAATGACGTGTGGTGCCCTGGATGGGATCCAGAACAGAAAAAGGACATTAGATAAGGAAAACTGAATAAACTATGGACTTCAGTGAAGAGTCATGTATCACTATTGGTTCATTAATTGTGACCAATGTACCATACTTAATGTAAGATATTACTAGTAGAGGAAACTGGGTGTGGGTTATGTGGGGACTCTCTGTACTATTTTCACAATTTTTCTGTTAATCTAAAACTGTTCTAAAAGATAAGTTTATTTTTTTAAAAAATAGGAGATGAATTAGCAAGATACAAGATCAGAAAATTAAGTTTGCAAACTCATCCTAGAAAAAGTGCTACCTACCTCATTGCTGAATTTCACTATGGTCACCTTTGAAGTACTCCCCCTTGGGAAGCTATGCACCAACACCAGCACCTAGTCCACCCTTCAAAGCAATTTTGGAACTCTTTTTCTGGAATGGTCATCAGAGCTGTCGTCATATTATCCTTAATATCCTGAATGTCATCGAAATGTCTTCCTTTCAATATTTCCTTTATCTTCAGGTAAACACAGAAGTCATTGGGGGCCAGATCAGGTGAATAGAGAGGATGTTCCAATACAGTTATTTGTTTACTGGCTAAAAACTCCCTCACAGACAGTGCTGTGTGAGCTGGTGCATTGTCATGATGCAAGAACCATGAATTGTTGGCGAAAAGTTCAGGTTGTTTAAGTTTTTTACACAGCCTTTCAGCACTTCCAAATAGTAAACTTGGTTAACTGTTTGTCCAGTTGGTACGAATTCATAATGCATAATCCCTCTGATAGCAAAAAAGGTTAGCAACATCGTTGCAACAAGTTTGCAAACTTATTTGTCAGACCTCGTATAATTGGCCCCTCAGTCAAGAACACTGTGACAGTTGAGAGAATTCAGACCAGTGGACAAGATGAAGTGGGATGGAGTTGTGCTCAGGGACCCCCCACTCTCTCTCTTCCACTCATTTTTATTCTTTCCCAGCCCTTCCCACACTTCCAACCTCAGCACCTCTGAAAATGCCCCCAGTTCACTCCCACATCTTTTACCACTGACTCTTGCTTATTGGTTTGTTGGTTTGGCCTTTTCTTAATGACAGCTTTATTGTGCTATAATTCCATACCCAAAAGTACAATTCAAATGTACAATTCAGTTGTTTTCATTGTATTCACAGAGTTGCACAACCATCACCACTCTCTAATTTTAAAACATTTTCATCCCTCCCCAAAGAAATGCCATATCTATTAGCAGTCATCCCTTCCACCCTCCACCCCCTTGCAACTACTAATCTACTCTCTGTCTCTGTGGATTTGACTATTCTGAACATTTCGTGTACAAGGGCTCATATAATATGTTATCTTTTGTGACGGGTTTCTTTCACTTAGCATCAAGTTTTCAAGCTCCATTCGTGTTGTAGTATGTATCAGTACTTCCTTCCTTTTTTAATAGCTGAATAACATCCCATTGTGTGGAGATACCACATTTTGTGCATCTATTCATCAGTTGATGGACGTTTCGGTTCCCACTTCTGGGCTATTATGAATAATGCTACTGTGAGTACTCATGTACAAGTTTGGTGTGGACATATTTTCATTTTTCTGGGGTATATACCTGGGAATGAAATTGTTGGGTTATATGGTAACTCTGTTTAAGTTTTTTTTCTTTAAAGATTTTATTGGGGAATTGGGGGAGGGGAACAGCCAAGCCGTTGTCCTTCAATCTTAGTTGTGGAGGGTGCAGCAAGCTCAGCTCCAAGACCATTCACACTGCTCAGCTCAAGGTGCTGTGTTCAATCTTAGTTGTGGGTGGACGTAGCCACCATCTATGGGGGAGTTGAACCAGCAGCCTTGTTGTTAAGAGCGCATGCTCTATCCCCTGAGCCACCCAGGTGGTTGCTCAGCTCAAGATGCTGAGTTCAGTCTTTAGTTGTGGGCCGGCATAGCAATAGGTAACCTTGTTATTAGGAGCACGTGCTCTCACCAGCCAAGCCATCCTGCCACCTGTTGGCAGCTCAGCAGCAGCTCAGCTTGGGCACAGCTCACTGGCCCATGTGGGAATCAAATCGGCAACCCTGGTGCTCAGAGCTCACACTCTTGAGCAAGCTCTTAACCAACTGAGCCACTCGGCTGGCCCCTGTTTAACTTTTTGAGGAAATGCCAAACAGTTTTCCAGAGTGGCTGCACCATTTTATAATCCCACCATAAATGTATTACAGTTCTAATTTCTTCTCACTAATACTTATTACTGTCTTTTTTGTTTTAGCCACACTAATGGGTGTGAAGTCAGGTAAGTATTTCATTGTGATTTTCATTTCCTTAATGACTATCAATGTTGAGTACATTTTCTCTCTTCTTTTTTCCAGCTTTGTTATGATGTCATTGGCAAATAAAAACTATATATTTAAGGTGTACAACTTGAGGTTTGATATTTGTATACATTGTAAAATAATCGCCACAATCAAGCTAATTAACATATCCATCATACCAGATTTTGAGCACCATTTTATGTGCTTATTGACTATTTGTCTATCTTGTTTATAGAAATCAGTTGCCATTTTTAAATTATATTATTTGTCTCTTTATTGTTGAGTTATAAGAGTTCTTTATATACTCTGGATAAGAGTCCCTTATCAGATAAACAATTTGCAAATATTTTATTCAATTCTATAGGTTGTATTTTTAATTTTCGAATGGTGTCTTTTGAAACACAAAAGTTTTGACTTTTAATGAGGTTTTACTATTTATTTATTTATTTATTTATTTATTTATTTATTTATTTATTTATTTATTTATTTATTTATGTCTCTTATGCTATTTCTGTTTATCTAAGAAACCATTGATTAACCGAAGGTCATGAAGATTTATGCTGATGTGTTCTACTAAGAGTTTTACAGTTTAGGTCTTACATTTTGGTCTATGATCCAACTTAATTTTTGTATATGGTGTGAGGTTAAGGGTCCAACTTCATTCTTTTGCATGTGGATATCCAGTTGTCCCAGCATCATTTGTTGAAAGGACTATTCCTTCCCCTGTTGAATTGTTTTGTCACCCTTGTTGATGATCCACTGACCACAAACATAAAGGTTTATTTCTACTTCGTTGTTTTTAAAATAACTATTATATTCTTGTTACAAAAGAAATATTTGTTCATTGCTGAAGTTTTGGAAAATACAACAAAGAGCAAAAGAGGGTATATTAAAACATGCTGTAATTTCATCGTCTAGAGCAAACTAGGTTTTTAAAACTTGGTTTCACAATATTTTGACACATTTTTCTCATAAACCAAAAACCTGGGGCAGGGGGTGGAGATGTTCTGATGGTCTGCATATCCTAAAAACTGCACAGGTGACTCTGGTGTGCATGTAGCCAGGGCAGAGAACCACCCCGAGAGAGGCCATCTTGAACTGTGCAGACGTATTCAGATGAACCATGGGGATGAGGGTTGTGCAAGCCTCCTGGGGAGAAAGCTGACATAGGACAGCATGCTAGCAGCCCAGCTGTCGGGTGGCAGGGCACGTGGGGTGGGGATCTCCCTCCCACACAGCGCACTCCTTCCACTATTGCCATTCATGGGGAAGCCCACTTATGCTGCTCCTGCTCCGGTGACCCACCAGCCTCGGGAGTCAGCCTCCCTCGTCTGTGCCGCTGTTGCTTCTGCTTCTCTGTTTTGATTTCTCCCTAGTAGCTCTTTTTCTAAGTCTCAAATTCACAACCCTCAAGAGAAGATCTGATCGGGTCAATGATTCACAATTCAACGTGGAGCAACGTGGAGTCCTCAGCACAGGTCACTGGAAGTGACCATATAATTTGTCATTAAAGTTGAGATCCTTTTGAAAGTGAATGTGAGGGCTAATCCCAATCATGCCATAACTTATACCTGGAGTAACAGGTATAAGCGAGACTGTCCCAGGCAGACTCAGATATCTGCTTGCTCTCCTTTATAGGCACTGATCTTCCTTAGGTTCACTCTAGTATTCTCCAAATTTGGCTCTGTGTAAAACATTACATATTATATCCTCCCTCTTCCCACCATCTTTCTGGTGGTTTATAGTGCACATTAGCATATTTAAGGCTGAGAAGAAATCTGAATAGCTTTATTTAACATTTTCCATATTTATTTGACTGTCTTTTCTTTATGTAATATGTGCTTGGTGGGTTCCTTTTCAGCATGGATTCCTCCTTTCACCTCTCATGACCAGGCAGTGGCCAATTAGGGCATCCCATCCCATCCCCTCAAATTCACTCATGAGGTCAGGGGTCACATGAAAAGATTTAGACAAGCGAAAGCATTGAACCCAGGGCTTGCACAAAAGCTACCAAATATTTTCTCTCTCCTCCTCTGGAAGATATGAGGTAAAGATGAAATGACAGCAGCTTTAAAGTGAAAATAAGCCTAAATATGCCATCAGCACCCTGGAGGGCAGTGAAGAAAGCCCCTGCACCCTGCTCCATCTAAGGGGGTAATAAAATGAGGGACTACTCCAGCAGCTTCCTTGAAGAGGTTAAAAATTGGCAAATATCCCTGTCAATGGTCAACTCAGAGGCAATTCATAAGGGAAAATGGGGGGCGAGATAAATAACTTCCCCAGAAAGAAATTGGGTCCTTGGTGACATTGTTGAGTGACTAGATGGTTTCTCAACTGAACCTAGCCCTGCCTTTGGGTTAGTAGCCAGAAAATACCTTTTGTTTTTAAGCCTGTGTGGTTTGGGTTCTCTTTCACTTATAATTTTAACAACAGCTACTTAGGGAAAAGCTGATTTTGTCTCAGTCTTCTAAACCAGAGACCTCTGGACCAGGGTAGTGTGGGCAGGAGGATGTGTCACATGTCACAAATGCAAGTGGGTGTTGATGAATTCCTGCTCAGGAGAGGGCTGTGGTAATGGCAGGCTAGGTATACAATACTGTGTTCATTTGGCAATGTAGCACGAACAATTTCCTATGGCATTCAATATACTTCTTCAACGTGACTTCTAACCACTGTATAGTATTTCATTGTATGCAGTAATTATCCATTTATTTAATCAATCCCCATTTTTGTTCCTCTTAAAATAATATAAATAATGTTTTGATAAACAGCTTGTGCATAATTGTTCAGGCCCATCTCTGATGATTTCCTTATGATTAATTACTAGAAGTGGCATTGCTAGGTCGAGAGGTACAACATGGTCTTGAGGATTTGGCTATACATTCATGACTAAATTGCTCTCCAGGAGCGATGCATCAATTTATACTCCCAACACCCTCATGTGAGAGAATGTATCCTGGGACTCCACATGTGATCATTTAAAAATCTTTGCCAAGCGATATGTAGAACATAAGATCTCATTGTTTCACTGTGCCTTCACTTGATTGTTAATTTCCCATCATCATTGACTTGCATAGGTGACTTCTAGTTCAAGAATCTAAGAAAGAGCCACAGAGAGCTCTGACAACAGATGTATGGGGACCGACCAGCCCACGCCATGAGGCCTGCACTGGCGTGAGAGGACCCTGTGAGCTGAGAAGGTGACCCAGGTAAGTGCATCTCCCAGGGCTGAGACATGGAAGGAAAGAGCTGAGCCGCTCATGTGAAGAGGAAAGGACAGGGCGCAGAGGAGGGGAGACTGTACAGGACCCACCAGCATCAGTATAGTTCCTCCTTACGGAGAGACACGGATAGGAAAGAGGAAAAGGAAGTGAGAGAAAGAAAGGGAAAAGAACTAAGGTCCTTTCCAGGGAAGAAGAGGCCATCCAGGGCTTGGTTCAGCAAAGTCATAGAAACCCCAGTCATTGAGGCTCTTCCCTCCATTTCAGAGGTGTTCCTGGAGGAAGGTGAGGACCTCGTGGCCCCAGGGTGAGGGGCCGGCCAGGGACCAAGGGGGCCCGCGTAGTCTGGAGGACAGAGGGCGCCTCCAATTCACCACATCCCTGCCTTTCCTGAACAGAACATTCAGCGTCTTCCTCTTTTTTCTCTCCTGGATTATATGCCTGTTCTCATTTCAGAAACAAAATTGTATATCTTTTAATTTTTTCTCTAAGGAACAGATCCCGCAGGAACCTGCCAACAACCATTTCTCCTGAACTTCCCTGACCTGCAGACCACCTTTTCCTCTTCAAACCTTCCTCTCGTCACCATTTGCTGGTGGGTTTGGACTCCTGCACACACACCACATCCCAGAGGCAATGGCACCTAAGACTGATTTAAAAAACACACGCTTTTTTTTTTTTTCCGGACTGCAAAATACCCACGGTAGCAAAGAATAAATAAAAACCACATGTAATTCTACCACCACAGAGAACGACTATTAACATGATCGTCTCCATATCTGGTAGCTTTTCTTGGACTAGACAACTATGTCATCTTTTCAAAATGTGATTTGTAAAGGACTCTTGTTCCCAAGCTCTCCCTCCCCACCCTTTACCCACTGATCCCAAATGAGATTCGTGGAGAAAGAGAGAGCAACATTACTGCTTTAGAAATTCTCCGTGATAAACATGAAGGAAATTACTACTTTAACATACATTTCAAAGAGTTTCTTTTGATCAAAAATGACCTGTCACGCGGCCCCTGCTTCTTAAGCTTCCAGGGAATTATTGTGAAAGAGATTCTTCTTTTCTTTTTTTAACAACCATAAATGGAAAATAAGACCTGAGCTGGGGTGGTCCCAGAGGCTGAACAATTGCTGGGGGAATGAGATGTAAACAGGAGCAGACAACAAGGTGACAAAGACGAGGGTCTCCCCTCCATGTGAGGCAAGCAGGGAGGTCCCCAGACAGGCTCAGGAGGCCTCTCTCGAGGATCCAGTGCAGTCTTGGATCCCAGGTGCAGCAGTTGCTCTGGTAACTTCTTTGGTGCCACCTGCCCAGGCTACCTGGGTACAGGAGGTATTTAAGTACAAGTTTACTGATGACACCCTCAGGACAGATGGGGGAGTTCCAGGTTTAGGAGCTGCTAAAGAGCTGCTGTAGACCAGGGACCCCCAATCCTGATGAAAACAAAGGTAGTTTTTACTCATATGCTTTGCTGGTCCTTTCGTCCTCTTTAAGAATCCTTTAGAGCAGCGGTTCTCGACGTGTGGTACCAGACTGGCCGCATCAACTTGTCGGATATGTAAATGATGGCTTCCCCTTAGGCCTACTGAGTCCGACAATCAGAACATCCAGGGTGGGCCCAGCAGTCTGAGATTCTGATGTGTGCTGAAGGTGGAGAACCATTGCTTAGAACACACACACACACACGACTGGGAGTGGCTCTGAAAGCGAAAAGCTTTCTTATGGAGCTCTGTTTGGGGAAGACTACTTGGGGGAAGACTTGCTAACACCTCTGTCCCCAGGGGCCCAAGTGCACAATCACAATACAGCCGTCCCCCTTCTCCTTGGTCTCACTTTGTGAGGTAACCCTTGGTCAACCGCTGTAAGAAAATATTGGATGGAAAATTCCAGAAATAAGCAATTCTTAAGTTTCAAATTGCCGGCTGTTTTGAGTAGTGTGATGAAGCCTCGAGCCATCCTGCTGCGTCCCGCGTGGGGTGTGAGTCACTCCTTTGTCTCCACGCTCTCCACGCTCCCCTCCCGTCACTTAGTAGCCATCTCAGTTATTACATGGGCGGTCACAGTGTCACAGTGCTTGTGTTCAAGTCACCTTTATTTTACTTAATAGTAGCCCCAAAGCCACTTACATAACTTTTATTACAGTATATTATTATAACTTCTATTTTATTATTATTGTTAACCTCTTACAGTGCCTAATTTATCAATTAAATTCTATCATAGCTATGTATGTATAGGAAAAAAACATAGTATATATAGGGTTCTGTATTACCCACTGTTTCAGGCATCCCGGGCAGATGCAGGGTGGGCAGAGGTGGGAACTACAGTGCAACGGCCAGGGCAACTGGCAGCTTTAATAGACTCCTCTTTGTAAACCTAACTCATCCTTCCTCTGGCTCTTGCATCCATCTCCCTCTCTCCCAGCTCCCACCCACACTTCCAGCCCTTCCATTTCCTTTTCTTGCCCCTGGATATCCCCTCCTTGACTTAATGCTGCCACCTTTCAGGGACCAGCTACCCCTCCATGAGGCCGACCCGGATTCTCCCCAGCGGGAAGGCGCGTTCTGTTTGCTGAACCCCCACCTCATTCTGTCTGAATTGTGTTCGAAGCTCTTGGGGCACAAGAAAGCAAGATTTAGGCTGGAGTCACCTTTGTCACCTCCACAGTTGTGCCTGCCGAGGAAGGGCTGAATGGAGGAGCAGCGAGTCAGAAATGACAGTGAAGCAGGATGGGAGGACTGGGAAGGGAGGAGAATGAAACCCACAGAAATAAATCACATCTAAATGGTGACATGATTGATCGAGACAAATTGGCCCCCTGGTTTCTAGTTTCAAGATTGATTATCACATTAATTTTATTCAAATGAGCCTATTTCTTCACAGTGAGCATTCGATAAAGTATCCCTATCGGAAAAGGATATTGGGCCGAAAGGACAAGGTTCAATGAAGGTGGGAATGCTAAAGGTAAAACCAACAATCCCTTTAAGACTTATTTCCCTAGCCTCAAAGACGTTCAGCCCTAATTTTCTTTTTGCTACCAGTCCGGGTTGCTTCTTTCTGTGACTAACAATGAGCCCTTCAGTTTTCTACCACTTGACCATGTTCCATTCAGCAAGGTTCATCCGTATCTCCCCAGCCTTCTCTGACACTCACCTTTCATTTCAGCAGTGTAACTGTTGAAAGGCAACCTCTGACCCTCTTGCATCTAGAACTACCTCTGTTGTTCTAGGCTCTGTCTGCCTCACCCCTCTGTTTTGTGTCGATCCACTGAACTTGGTTCAGCATCTAAAACATCTAGCACAGACTGTTGGTTGGAAGTGAGACCTCAGAGAGCCAATTCACCCCTCATTCTCCTGATGCAGGAACTGTCTGATCCTTCTGTCCTGGCCCAAGGCGCCATTGATCCTACACTTTGTAAAAACAGCACGTTCAAAATCGAGTCATCATTTCCACCAGAGCAAGTGGGGATCAGACCGGCTGTGTTTCTAGATGCTCATGTACCTAGATGTGAACATAGTCCTGGGGGGTCCACGACAGCAGCAGTCTGAAGCCAACCTGGGGTGGACCCCTGCCCTAGGATTTGCTAGCTGTGTGACAGTGACTTGGAACTTACCCTTCCTCGACTCAGTGTCCCTCCCCTAGAAAATCCCTACCTCAAAGGGTGGTTGTGAGGATTAAAGGAGAAAAGCAAAGAGAGTGCTTGGCACAGTATCTAGCACATAGTAAGTGCTCAATGAAAGACAGCGCTTAGCTGACTAGTGTAATAGTAATAGCAGACTTCCTAACTGACATGCTGCCTGGGCGACTTGGCACCTGTTTTTTGTTGTTGTTCTTTGCCAGTCACCTCTCTCTAACCTGCTCCCATCAGATGGCACTGAAACCCAAACATGAACAGAGCTGGCCCACTGGGGAGTCGTCCCATCATGCTTTTCCCAGTCCATTTCACGAGGCTGGGCTTTTCCTCGGTTTAGCGTCTGTGTATGTCACGTCATACACATCACCCTGATGGCCAGACTCCCGAGTCTCTAACAACTTGAGATCAGAGACTCAGTCTTGTAGTTCTATATCTTTACTCTCACTAAATCTTTGCTGAATGAATGAATGAATGAATGACCCTGCCTGAGCTTAGTCATCTCTCTGCATCCACTCTAATTCCTGCTGGGTCACCACTTGGCCTGGCCCTCACCTGTGCCTGGGGCTCTGGTTCCTCTCCTCTTCTCTCCTGGTTGCCCGTCCGCACCTATTAGCCTCTACTTTCTCAGGAACAGTAAGGCAGCTGGGAGCTCAGGCTCAGTGAGTGCAGAGGGTCAATAAACTATGCGAAAGAAAAAGTTCTAGTAATAAAATAAGGAAGGCTACACCACTTAGGACAGTAACCTGGAGCCTTTCTTTCTCCAACCTAACTACACACAGAAGCAAAAACTTTTACTTGAACGTCCTTTGATTTTAAACATTATCGGTCAATGTGCATTTAAGAGCACCACGTATGAGTTTAGCATTTTACTACATGTAGAGGCTCAGAAAGAAGGACTGTATTATTCTGAATGTCAAGTAGGTTTCCTTTATAATTATCAAATAAAACGTGCATTCCTGCTCTTGCTCTCTGCATTCCTGGTGACCCCCCCCCCCCGCCTTCATGTACCAAACCTCATTTCTGGGAAGGGAGCCAGGGGGTCAAAGGATACTAGATATTGGAGTGGGAGGGTGTGATCACGGCACATGCCATTTTATTCATCGTTAGGAACATTTGCACAGCAACTCAAGTCAATGAACACCATATAGCATTGTGGTAAGAAATAAACATATAAATACAAGTTAAATACAATTAAATCTTAACCTTAAGTAGTTATCAATGAATGTTTAACTCTGGTTTCCCTTTTCATTTTCAGAAAAACATTTGCACCCTTCTGTGTTGTTTGGGCCATATTCCAGACCTTTCAACTTCCACTGTGTTAGCTGATGCATGGAACAGAGATGCTGGGAAGCTACCTCCCAGGATGGCCGGGAAAGGTTGCAGGTGGGAATTAAGAAGACAGGACCTCCCAGGAGCACAGGCCCAGCCACATAGCCAGGCCTTGCAGGGACTGGAACAGAGCCCAGGAAATGGGAGGACACAGCACAGCTCTTGGGACTGGTTTTTCTCCCTCCCTCCTCAGCAGGAGGCCATTGATTTTTGCTATCCCTGAGACTCAGCCTCATGCTGCCGTGGCTTCTGCTGTTCCTGGCTTTCCAATGAACTCTTGTGTCCTCTGGCCAGGGCATCATTTCTGTACCTCATAGATTTTGTGTCTTCAGTTTATGCGTATCTTGAGTCTCCCTTGGGTCCTCTAAACTCCTGCTGTCTGATGTGCATAGGAGTCTTTTCTGCTGCTGGCTCTATTAATCAACTAACGAGTTATCTCACTTTCCTCCCCAGTTCAATCCTTAGAAAGAGAGAATCAGATTTCGGCAGCTGATCACCATGGTCTCTGTTTGGAAAAAGTGTCGCTCTGTGCCAACTCAGAGGTCACTGGCCGACGTATGGATTAGCTGTCTTCAGGCCAGCGTCCACTCAGCAGCTGGGTGAGGACAGAAGACAATAAGGCCAGCTTTGGCACCTCCCTAAGCATTGCACGTGATGTCAGGGACATGTCAGGGACGCTCAGCCTTCCGGCAAATGCTTGCAGCTTTTCTCCTGCTGCCCTGGACTGTGAGTTCTATTCTGGCAAGGCACGGGGGCGTTTTGCTCACAACGGTCTGCTCAGGACATAGCACAAAGCCAGTTGGTTCACATGTATTGGGTTGTCAGAAAAGCCATGATGCATTTTTGCAACGAAAAACAGAAAAATATGTCTTGATTTTTCCGACAACCCAGTATTTGAATATTTTTTGGAATGTTGGAGGTCACTGGAATGTTATCTTTTCCTGACTACATCCTACTCAAAGCCCAAATCAGGAAATTAACTTCCATGATGGCTCCAGCATGCTAAGTTATTTAAACCTTCTCTGGGTGTATATCAATCATGTCATCCTCACTTTATACTGGAGTTGTTTATTTAATCATTGAGTGAACTTTCACAGTGGCCAAAAATCTTGTGAATGGCTTCTCCATATTGTGAGAGTTCCCCATGGTAGAAATCTCCAGTTCCCATCAAAGAATGCCTGAACTTCCCAGACTCTTGTGCTAGCGTGCAGGTATCCATTTATATTTGGCTAGTCAGGCAGGACTCTCATGCAAGACTTGGATTCAGGTATACGTTTCATGGGAAAAGAAGCAGCACGTGGGTCATTCATTTTGCGGGCTGGATCGTGGCAGATGTGGTGCAGTTATGGGGCCAACGGTGGCGCCAATGGCTTCCTCATTCTGAGGTTCTGTGGGTGCCAATGACAGCTTGTCTTTGGCTAGCTATCTTTGGTGGCATCCTGGAAGTCCGGCCTAGAGCCTATTTCTTCCCAATGATTTTGTGAGATATTTATAAGCCTTAATTAATCCCTTTACTAGCTAGAGTATATGAGTATGATACTGTCTGCAACCAAGGACCTTGACCAATACCTGCGTTGCTCCTATCAGGTAGGAACCTCATGAATTCAGGAAGCATGCCATGTTTAACTTGGTACCTCTTGCACTGAGCACAGTGTGTAGCATGTAGTAGGCTCTCACTAAATGGAAGATACAGATTAGTGCATTATTCACCTCTATTTGCTTACCTGGGTACAACTCTTTCTAACTAGTTAGCATTTTTCTTGAAAGCAAAACTGTCCTTTTGAGAAATCTTACATTTATCTGCTCATGCAGATTATCATCCATTCCAGTAACTGTGCTGGATGCTGTGCATAGAAAGTTGAATAAGATTCAGTCCTTGTTTCTCCCTGAAACCAATGGAGGGACCTATCATTTCACTATGTAAATATGATTTGTCGTCCATGCTTGGAGCGAGAAAGAAAGCCAGGAAGATGGTATTTGGCCATCCTAAGATCAGGTTGTGATGGGATGTTAAAATACTGCTTACGGTATTTCTAAAATATTCCCCATGTAGCCAGTGTCAACTCTTGGTTATTTGCAGGGATGGTGAGGAAAACAGCTTTACCATCTTCAAGATGCTGATCAGCCAAATAATGTTTATCTGGGGCTCTGGAGCTTTTTTTTTTTGAAAATGGCAGAATCCTATGTTCCAGGAATTTATTTCCAACAACATGATGATGCAGAACAGGAAAGACTAGACTTGGTGGGACCTAGGAATCCATCCATTTCCCTTAGCCTGCCCGTCTGTTCGAACTTTCCCTCTAACACTCTCGGTGCTGGGAATAGACTCTTCACCCACCGGATTAATGCAAGGCATCTCCCGGAGCAGAGCTGCCCTTCCTGAAAGCTTTCTGTCAGTTGGAAATATCATTACATATTTCATTTCCACAGGGTTTCCCTGTTGGGATACGGGGCTTATAGGAAGACCAGAGCCACAGCAGTTGAGGTGACAATTGAAGGAGAGAAAATAGAAACTTGAAAGCAGAAAAGATATAGCCTAATCTGCAGACAAACCTTGGGTAGTTTTTATGTCTATTTTTCTCTGTTGCCTTGTAAAAAATAGTTTTCTTTAACTCTCCCAGAATCCCAAGTTTCCTCAAATAATAGCATTCTTGGCATTCATTTCCTGCCAGGCACCAGGCTCAAAGCTTTCCCTGCGTTATCTCATTTAATCCTCACACTAACCCTCTGTGGTATGTATTCTAATTCCAACACTACTGCTCAGAGGCAGTGAGAAAGGACATGTGTGTACAGCCCTACAGGCAAGGATTCAAACTCTGCTTGTTCGAACCCCCCAAATTGTGCGCTCACTACTCTTCTACAGTTGTCCAATACCAAGGAATATATTTCAGAAACGTTCTCTTATCCTTGTCAGAGTTTTGAGGGACTCGAAACCTTTTGCATCCTTGCCATACTTCAAAATTGGGTCCCTTCTGGTTATTTTCAATAGCTAAGCCCTAAAGTGTAAAAATCTACCCAAAGCATTTTTACTAAACTTATTCTATAAAATTGTATTTTTCCTACATATGGCTGGTCTTATGGAGAGAGTGTGTGTGTGTGTGTGTGTGTGTGTGTGTGTGTGTGTGTGTGTGTGTGTGTGAATACCTACTGTGTGGCTTCTAGAACACCGCCTTATGTATCTGCAAAATAACATCTCATGTGGTTAGGGTGTTTTTTTATTTACAAAGGGATGAAGCTATTATTTATTTTTAATCTTTACCACAAAGCTATGAAATAGGTATTAGTATGATATTTTACACATAAGAAAAGCAAGGCTCAAAAAAGATAAGCAATATGTCATGATTACACAGCTGGGTATGGTTGTCCTCAGACCTACAACCTCAGACTGCTACTAAGATAGCGATAACTGATGAGAAAGACCCTGCTGAGGTGACAGGCCATCAACTCAGTCATAGAAAAAAGAATGAAATCTTACCATTTGCAACAACATGGATAGACCTAGAGGATATTATCCTAAGTGAAATAAGTCAGATGGAGAAAGACAAATACCATATAATCTCACTTATATGTGGACTCTAAAGAACAAAATAAATAAAACACAAATAGACTCATAGATACAGAGAACAAACTGATGGTTACCAGATGGGAGGGTGGATTGGAGACTGGTTGAAAAAGGTGAAGGGATTAAGAAATACAAATTGGTAGTTAAAAAATAGCTATAGGGATGTAAAGTACAGCATAAGGAATATAGTTAATAATACTGTAATAACTACGTATAGTGCCAGGTGAGTACTAGACTAAGTGGGTGGAATTACTTCTTAAATTATATAAGTGTCTGACCACTACATTGTACACCTGAAGCTAATATAAAATAATATTGAATGTCAAATATAACTGAATAATTTAAAAAATGGACATAAAATTTAAAAAGAAGAAAATATTTGGTTAACTGTAAAGAGAGAGAGAGAGGGAAAGATATGGAGGGAGAGAGAGAGGGAGAGATATGGTGGGAGGGAGGTAGGGAAGAAGGAAGGAAGGGAGGAAGGAAGGAAGGAAAAAGAAAAGCTCAACTGTAATTTCCCACAAAAATTACAAGTTTTCAAAAATTACCAGAAGTCTTCAAAACAGGCCACAGTTAAGTTTCCAGTGGCATAAACATCCCTAACAATAAATTTCAAAATCACAATAGCAGCCAAATGGCCGCTCTTTAGAGCAAACAGAACAATGTGTCATTTCACAATTTAGATCTCTCTTTTTACATTTTCCAAGTAGCTCCCTGGGAGGATCTGTGCATTTTGCGGGTGGCTGGTGCTAACATGTTCTGGCACTTGATGGCTGCCCCAAACTGTGGAGAGTTCTTCTCAGGCAGGGGGATAATGCTTCCCTCTCCTTGGCTAATTGCTGCCTAACTTCCCATTCCCTGTAAAAGGCAGATGACAAAACTCCCACAGAAACTTCCCATGGCTGTATCTGTCCCCATCAAGGGAAATTAAAATACCCGAATTTACATGCTCCGAAGTTTGAGGTTTCATTTGCATATTTTTTCAATCCCACACAAACACGGTTTTCTTTCAAGAAGGAAAATGCATCAGTTGGTCGGCACTTACCTGCATAACCATGTGACTGGTTTGGAAACCCTTGGGAGGCAAAATAACATTGCGAAAGCCTGGGAATTGTGTTCATTTTATAGGTTCCTCCACAGCCTTCCTAGTTACTTGACTCGAAATTTACTGAGCAAAATCAGCCTTATAATCATAAACTGTCAGCAATGAAGAGTCCTCTACATGATTTTCTTTCAGATCTGGAAGTTCTCTCAAAAGTATAGGGAAACCTGACCAAAGGAAGGGCAAGAAGAGAAGGTATCCCTTTTGCTTGGGTTTTATGCCTGACTTTTTTTCAGGTAGACCGTTTTTGAACAGGACTTAGGTAGATGGGAAAATATGTATATACATATACATACGGGTATGTGTATGTGTGTGCTGTTTTCATTTAAAGGGGAGAATTTCCACCACCCTTCTTTTGTTATCCTGTCTAGTATTGGGAATTAATGTAAATCAGGACTCGAAGACTCTTAGGAACAAGTGTCAGGAAAACCAGTTCAAACCAGTTTAAGCAACAAGAAAAAGTTAAAATTCTTTAGCTCATTTAAATAGCTAGAGTCCAAAGTAGTGCTGTTTCAGGCATGGCTAGGTCCAGGAGATCATACAATGTCCTCAAAGCTTGGTCTCCTTTCTCCATCGTTTAGTGCTGATTTCTTTCTCAACCAGACCGTCTTTATCTGGTGGCCCCCAGAAGATCCAAGCTTAGAATTTACCAGCTTAGCCACTCCTGTGAAAAGAGAACATCTTTATCAATAGATTTAGTAAAATGTTCTGGGACCTGCTGGGATCATGTGTCCATCACTGACCAATGCCTGTAGCTACGGACATAGAACATGTGGCAAGGCCAGACCTGGGCCTGGTGCCCACCCTCAAAGCTCAGAATGGGGTTGACTCACCTGCACATGTGGCCTGAGAGTGGGAGAGGGATGGTTTCCCAAAGCAAAATACAAGTTTTGCCACCAGGAGGGGACAAGGATGTTGGTAGGCCAAATTTACAAATGTCCACTAGATTTACAGAATCCTCAGGATCAATTTTAAAACTCCTGTTGTCTCTGCTTTAGTCTCACCGTTCTCCATAAACTAATTTTTCAAACATAGGAATCTTATTAAGAGGTGAGATCGTCAGCCTTACCTCCTCAGTTAAACTGTCCTAGCCCTTTACCTGGTATAGCTGACTGAATTGCTATTAAAAAATATTTGCTGTGTGATAGTAAAAATGTTAATTCTCATGAAATGATAAAAAAAAATGCAGTCAGTATTGTCTAGGGTCCAAACTTAAGAGTCTCTCTCTCTCTCTCTCTCTCTCTCTCTCTCTCTCTCTCTCT
>NW_017731408.1:2727454-2802724 GCF_001890085.2 Hipposideros armiger | reverse complement strand
TATATATATATATATATATATATATATATATATATAAAATTAACCCACTGTATGAAACATAAAATAAAGCTAAAGTAAAATTTAAAAAAAATTTGCTGTGTGATAAAATTGCATAGAAGTAAATACACACCTTGCACCATGACTCACCGGAGAGCCAGGCCAGGATCCAAACCACCGTGGGTCCTGATGAGGCCTGCAGGGAAGCCCTCAGAAGGGTGTCAGATGTCTCCCCTGCCCTCAGGAAGAGATGGAGTTGCCCAAGATGACTGCAGTCCAGAAGCTCAACAATGGAGGTAGGCTACTGTTAGAAGTCCTATAAGAGACGGAAGGCAGGAAGCTATACTGAGCACCTACTGTGTGCCAGGCCCTGTGCGAAGGGCTTTACAGAGGTCTTCCCATGTCATCCTCACAATCCTCAGGTGAGCTAGCTTTTAGATTTTATATTTTATAGATGAAGGAACTGAGAGTTGATGAGGTTCAGGTACTACTTGTGTGAAAAAGAAAGGAGAGGAAAATTGTAATTCCCAGGGTTTGTTAAACCAGACAAATAAAGGAATCAACTTTCACATGAGGACAGACTGATGTGCTCACACTTTTCAGCCTAGAAAGAGGACATGTTCAAGGATTCAAACATGAAAGAAAAGCTGTGTTTGACCATAGACTGGTTTATACAATCCCAGATCTCCACAATAAAGGGGGAGACCCCTATATGCCCTAGATGGCCAGGGTGGGGCAGTGGTTAGACCCTCGGCCTCCAGAGTCCAAGTTCTCAAGTTCAAGTCCTCATCCTTGAACTCTATATACTTCACCAAGCTCTCTGATCTCCGCCTCAGTTTCCTCATCTGTTTAAGAAAGGATGGTACTGATAACTCCCACATCTTAGGGTTTACTTAAGAATTAAAAGAAGTAACACATATAAAGCACCTTGCAGAGTGCCTGGTACCATAGTAAGGATTCAATAAATAGCCATTATAATAATTAGGGAGCATGTTGTACAACCTAAAAGAGATAACTGTAGATCAAAAGAAAGCTGACTTCACAGGGTGGGAAGTAAACTCGCTAACCTGATTAGTCCCAAAGGTGGCACAAACTGAAAATATAAATAGAATAGAAAAGAGTTAGATCATGAGTGGGTAACCTTTTCTCTACTATAAGCTAAAGACACACAGAGTGGAAAAAAAATCCATTTCTGGCCCTGTGTGAGTCAAAGAAGCCCATGGGCTGTGAGGGGAACTCAATTAGTCACTGGTTGTCATGCCAATGCAAACATCACCCTTCCACCTACTCCCCAATCAACACATTTCATTTGAATAAGTAACAATGATAATAGCATGCACTAAAAATTCTATTTTTTAAAGAAGTTAAATGTACTTCTGTCAAAAATCTGGTTTACAGAAATTATTGCTGTGGGCCAGATAAAGATTTGCATAGTATCCCTAAAATGGGTTGAGTATAATCATGGAAAAGAAATCTTCAGTGGGTCATTAAGGGACCCTTAGGAGTTTTTTTGCGGGGTAGGGGGGAGAGACAGGTGGAAGGGGATCCTCCTAACATTCCCAGCCTGACCAAATGCACATTTGTGGTGTCAGAGCTTGAGCTAGGGTTAGGCCGTCCTCTGTTTACACTGCCTTCTCCACGCCCTGAAGCCTGATGTGTGTTCATCATCATGCCTTCTTCAAGACTTACTTGAATACCTACAATTTGGTGATATGCATATACAACTTAAAGAAAAAAGAAAAAAAACCAGGCCGGCCGAGTGGCGCGTTGGTTAAGAGTTGGCTTAGGAGCGCCAGCTCTGAGCAGCAGGGCCCCGGTTCGGATCCCACATGAGGGCCAGTGACGCTGCACCCTCTACAGCTCGACCTGGAACTGGGCTGCTGGGAGTTGCCAGCGACGGCGTAGGCTGCAGTTGGGCTGCAGTAAGCTACTGTGAGTGGCTGGCAGCCGGTGTGAATGCCCAGCAGCTACCGTGAGCAGCCGTCATGGCCGGTGACCGACCTGCCTCACCCAGGAAGAGCGCAACGATAATACCAACATGGGCCAGTGAAGCGACATCCTCCAGAACTAGACTGAAGAACAAAAGGACAGCAACTTGTCTGTTCCCCTTCCCTGATTCCTCAATGCTGTTACCCTCCCCAAATTCCCCAATAAAATCTTTAAAAGAAAAAAGAAAATAAAAAACCAAAACTACTTTGACCTAAGAATTTAGCTTCTCACAATTAATCCTAGGAAAAACCATAACTGATATGCAATATGATTTATAATAGCAAAGTAAAATAACAATAAAAATAGAAATAACCAAAATGTCCAAGTTAAATTGTTGTGCATCTACATGCTAGAATATGATGAGCTATTAAAAATGCGATGGGTCAAAGACCATTTGATGATATGGGAAATTATTATCTATGAAGTGAAGCAAGCAGGTTACAGAGCAGGGGATTAGGTAAAAAAATCCAAATTTGATATATGCAAGTTTATGCAAATATATGCATAGAAAAACTAGTAGTGTGTTACTCTGAAATGTGAATGGTTATTTCTAGATGATAGGATTACAGGTGGCTTTTATTTTTCTTTTGTGCCTGTCTATATCTTCAAAAACCACTTTTTATGACGATTCTATATTTCTTCTGAAATCAGGAAAAACACCCAATAAATGTTACACATAAGAGAACCAAGGGCCTACAGTGCATGAGAAGGAAAGACCTCAGGGAGGGCTGCAGTTGGGTCATCTCTGGCCAGAATCTTGCCTTACCCTGGGCACCAGAGGTCACATCTGAGGTGGCAGCCAAGATGACTAAGTTCAAGTCTGAGATGACCTGGGCTCCCAAAGGATTTGTCAGCTCCCTGAAGAAGCATTTCACACTTCCTAAGCTTGACCTCACCCACCCCCACTATGAATAGTGTTTCGGTGTCTTCAATTAGTCTGCACATTCTGGTCCTGGTGACAACCACAGATGCTGCCCAAATGGTGAACTAATCATTTGAGGGGAGAAGTCATTACTGGGCTTGTGGATGCTCCACATAAGCTTTTATGACCAATGAACCCCCACCATCATCACCTCGCCCTCCTCCTGCAGCTCCCGTCTCATCCCCTATGCCCCGTGAATGCCACATAAAAAGTAACAAGAGAAGCTGTATTCCTAGGAGCACAGTGCTGACCATTGTGGAAGGATATGACTGTGTTGATGAGAAACGCAAGCCTGAGATGGACATTCCCTTCCTGCAGGATTTCTTAAAGTTTGGTCATTCAACCACTTACCACAAATTTCCTGGCAAGAAAATGCAGATTCCTGGGTCCACCGTAGGCCTACCAAAATCAGAATCTCGGGGAGAGGGAGGTAATTCTATGCACCCTAGAATTGGAGAACCACATCCCAAGAACTGGAAAAGGAGAAGAAAGAAAGCCCAAGTGTCTGGACTAAGCAGTATACAGAGCACCCCTCACTGAACCGGGCACTCCATCTTTGTGCACTCAAATATAAAAAGGCTTACCATTTATTGAGTGCCTACTGTGTGCTAGACACACCCCTGGTGCGTTAGATCCATTATCTTAAATAATCTTCTCTACCACCCTCCCAAGGGAGCTTTTCATCCAGATGAGGAAACAGAGTAAGAGAGTTTACTGGAAACTTGTGTACGAGTCCTTGTATATGAACTCTTGGGTTGTCGGAAAAGTCATGACACATTGTTGCAATGAAAAACAGAGAAAAATGCGTCATGGCTTTTCCGACAACCCAATATAAATTGTCCCTGTCCCCTCTCTTGGGTGGTCTTCTCTCCTCTCCATCCCAAATCTAAACCTAATATCCATTCCTTGGCTCAAATAGATAAAGTGGTTTTCTCTGAGATGACACTCCTCTGCTCACCCCATGGGTGTCCTCTCTCCTAATCCACTCATGTTTACCCTCAGTGCTTTTATAAGTGAGATGTCTGGCTGCACAGTACGTATGTAGGGCTGACAATGGATTCAGCTTCGAGTAGATTTGTTCTGGGCAAGGGCTGATTCCCAGCTCTTTCCTGGATTCTGCTGCAGGGTGTGCCTAGGTGGCCATGTTTCCACCATGAGATCCCATCTCAGTCCTCCTTCCCTCCCACCAGTACAACTAACTGACCTGCGTGTGCCAGATATGGCTGCTTGCTCCCCCCCCCCCCCCCCCCNGGGACACTTCCTGGGCAACTTTGAAGCTAGGCTTAACCATGTGGATAAATTCTGCCCATGAGAGTGGAAGTGATGTGTGCAATTTCAGGGCCACATGTTCCCTCCATCCTGCTCCTGTGGTGTGGGTATGGTGGTGAGCCATTCTGGACCACAGGGCAAAGGCATCACCCTAGAAATGACAGCAACAAGATGGAAGGAGCCTAGATCTCGGACAACATTGCAGAGGACAACTGCTGCCATGGCAGCACAGACTTTCGTAAAAGAGAAACAGACTCTCTTATCGGGGTCTCCCTGCTGCAGAAGGCAAAATAATATCTGAACAAATGCACTGAGCCATCCAAATTCTTTACCAGGAATTTGGAATTAACACCTTGGGAGCTAGCGTGGGGGGCCCAAAGGTCATGGCCACAGTCAGGGCCCTGGCCAGTCAGAGACCTTGAATAAGCAGAGGAAGCCAGATAGAGAGGAGGGTGAAGCAAATGAGCAGTGAGAAAGAGGTGGAGAAGGACCCTGGAGAGGGTGGCTGCTGACATTCTTGATGACATTCCAGGTCCCAGCACAGTTCCTGTGAGCCCAGATGTGTATCTTGCTGTTGAATGTCATAAAATTGCTCTGTGTTCTTTTTACTTGAGCTACTGTGACTGGGTTTTTCTCTTTGCAACCAGGTGAGTTGCAATTAAAGTAAAATGCCCTTTATTATATTACCCTAATATATCTATTGCTATATATTACAATTATTGTATTACTATAAATTATATTATTATAATTCTTCAGATCTCAGATGTACATTTTCCTCCACAGTTTAATATCCCTGAAAATGGGATGCACTTTTATCTCACTTTTTGCTTCACTATTTATGTTTAATGTGGTAAATTTTATTTTTATTTATTTATTATAATTTTTTTTTACCTCTCAAAGCTGTTGGCTTTGTCTTAGGAACACTCTCTTCCATTGATATGGTAGTGCCCTAAGGGAAGGGCTTTGTTTAGTGCCAACATAGTGCAGGACACACAGGTACTCACAAATCTTCAGTGGAATGAGTGATTCTGTCGGTCACAGGTATTATTGAATCAAGGAATTATCATACAGGAGCAAATGAAAGGAGCCACCCCGGACACAGCGTATTCTCCTCCAGACCTTAACTCCCTTTCCATGGCCATATTGATACTTTGGCCCAAGCTGTTTCCAAACCATGAGCAAATTCTCTCTTCTCACCGCCTCAGCTCTCCCTCCTCCGAGAGCTTTCTTAGAGAAACCACCTTTCAATGCATTAACATCACTGCTGCTTCAGTCCCCTCACCCTGATGTCACCCTATCTCCCACCAGGAAAGGTTGTGTAACTCACAAATTGGACTATCAGTTCCTTTGGAGGGCAGCATAAGAACTCTTTTTATGGTGGTCCCGCTGGGCACACAGGCCAGGGGCTCATTCCTTTACCATCCACTTTTCCATCCAGCTCTGGGTATGGTGATGGCAGTGATGCTGGCCCAGAGTGGCCTCTGCCTCCTAACTCATTGCTTTCAGGCTGTGGGAGTGCAATAGAGGGCGAAGCGTTGCAACATTTATTGTCAAGGGCAGTTACCACTGATTAGGTGCTGAACGTGGCTAGCACACGTGCTGCTCTTTACACGCCCTTCTCCTCACCTAGAGTTGACCCTTGAAAAGCGCGGGGTCACGGCTACCGACCCTGCGCAGTCGAAACCCACGTAGAACTTTTGATTCCCCCAAAACTTAACTACAGTCAGCCTTGCATCTGCAGAGTCGACCAACTGCAGATCAAAACCAGTATTTTCCATGCTTGGTTAGGAATCCACAGTTGGGAATCTACGGTCAGGAACGTGAAAATAGTTTTCTATCGAATCTACCAATGGGATTGCGAAAACACTGTTAACACAGGTTGGTTGAATCTGTGCGGATGAGAAGCCTACAGACTGGAAACCTGAGGATACAAGGGAGGATTGCATTGGTTGACAAAAATTGGCGAATAAATGGACCAGCGCAGTTCAAACCCGCATTGTTCAAGAGTCAGCTGGATATGAGGTAGGCTCCCATGCTGGGTGCTGGATGCTGGGGGGGCGCAGAATAAATAAGACCTGGTCCCTGTCCTAGAACCTGAAATAGCAGTGTGAGGGACCCGAGCAGATATGGAAGCAAAGTGCCTGTGCTGAAGGTTCTACTTCAGGGGCTGGGGTGGGGACCTGCTTCCAGTCCTTGGCCTGAGACTCCTTTCTCATCTTGGCTGCAGTTTGAAGAGAGACCATTAGGACCCGGGGTAGGTAAGTGGCGAAAGCAGGCCTGAGGAGCTGCTTCCTGCTCTCGGAGCTCCCCACTGTATGGAGAAAGGGAAAGGCACCCCACCCTAAGTCTCTCTTCAGCCTGTGGTCTCAGGCCTGGAAGGCCATGTCACCCAACCCTGCAGGTGAACGCTAGGCTCCGGGTTACCCTCCTTTTGGACTGGCCTTGAGTGACCTGGGGAGGGAGTGGGCACTGAACTGTTTTCCTGCCACTCCTGGAAGCTTAGGCAGGGCCCCAGCCACAACCCCAGGAGAGACCCATTCCTGCCCAGCCCCTATCTGAGAGGGGCCTGCTCAGGCTCTCCCCGACCTTGTAGTTAATACCAACAGGGCCAGAGAAGGGAGGAGGAGTGGGCATGGGCAATGCACGGAGGAGCCAGCGCAGGCATCAGCAGTGCCAGGTCTTGCCTGGACATGGAGGGTGGAGAGAGGCATTAGTATCAGAGATTTAATATCAGTTAGTCTGGGGCAACTTTCATGAAGGTACTTCTAGGGAGTGGTGAGTGGAGGGAGGCTGCGTGGGTGGGAACTCGCCCTGGAAGGAGGGGGACGGCCTCAGAATTGGAAGGGGCTTTATCTCGAGGAGTTCCAGGCCAAGCTGGTGTCACCCAGGTGTTGTCACCTGGAGGCCCCAACCAGTCCTGGCATGGACAGCTGTGCAGCTGAGGCAGGGCTGGGGGTGGGAGGGAAAGGGGAGTCCTCAAATTGCCCCTTAGAGCTGGCCAGGCAGGTTTACAGGATAATTACAGGCCCCCCCACCCCCACCCCGTGTGGAGTTGTTTGCATATGATTTGCACATGAATAGCCTGCACTTTCAGTTCCCAGGCAGTTTTCAAGTTAAATATTAATTGTTGCTGCCCTTAGGGTTTTTATTTCTTGATTCTGCATTTTCTATTTCTTTTCACCCACTTGCTGTCTATAAGTTGGATGTGTGTGTGTTGGGGTGGGGGGGAGAGGGAGCAGTGACGTGCCGGGAGTGGGGCCTGATGGGCAGGGAGGACAGTCCCAAGCAAGGGGATGGCCACCCCTATCAGGTGAGAGGTGGCCATCGGGCTGGGTATACAGGGAAGAGAAGACAGATGGGGAGTTGGCAGGAGTGGGGGATCAGATATCTACTGCATACAGAAGCAATAGGCATGTAAAGCAGTGACCCAGCCAGTGCTGCTAGAGAGGCTTCCCAGAACCCTCCTGGCCCCAGACAGGGTCCTCTCTCAGATGATAAAGAGAGCTGTGGTCCAGGGTCCCTCTCAAGCCAGAGGGGCAGTGCCAGCAATGGCCTGCCAGCCTCCTGCCTTGGCCCCCACCTGCTTCCCAGAACTGCGTTCTCCCATCCTCTTTGTCACCAGAGGCCCTGGCCACAAGCAGCTTGAAGACGGGGGAATGGTGAACCCTGTCTTAGTTGGAGCAGTGGTTAGCTCACAGGCTCTGAGGCTGAATGTGCTTGGATTTGGATCTTGGCTTTGTATTCTAGTAACTGTGCAACTTCGGGCAAGTGACTTCCCACCTGCGTGCCTCAGTGTCCTCTTCTGTACCATGGTGTTACCCACAGTGCCTGTCTCATGTTGATGTTGTGGATGAAGCCAGTAACTGTGTCTGAAGCTCTTGGCCTTGGGCCTGCCTGGCATGTAGGCTGTGCTTCACGCAATTTAGCTGTAGATAATTACATCCCACGAGTGGGTCACCTGGTCCCAGCCTTGTGTAGTGCAGGGCACCTCACACTAGCATAGGCTCATAGAGCTTTCACTCAAAAATTTCCTGAGGCAAAGTCTCACTAGTTCTGTTCTCCTGAGGGTTGTTGACAGCACACACATTATAACCACATTAAAGGACCTTTGAGAAGGGAGCTTTGAGAGCTTTTCCAGGCAGTGCCTTCTGTTCTTGATGGACTCTCATTAGGAGACAGTATTTCTTAGGGCTGCCTCCCAGCTCCACACTCCAAGTGGACTCCAGTCTGTCCTTTGGGGCAGTGCAACCTGTAACTCCTCTTTGAGAGCCCATGAAAGATTTTGGGATGCATTCCCCTCCTGCACCTCCTTTTCTCATGCTGCTTGGATCAAATGCCTCACTCTTGCCCCAGAACATGGTGGGGCTACCAGGTAGGTCTCTGCCAGCCACTGATGGGTGGATGGATTGCCCTGTGTACTTGATTGGGTGCATTGAGGCCTCCTGGGAAGTGTGAATAATAGCCTAAGGCTGATAGTATCTACCATTGCTAGGTGCCCCAGGCACCCTGCTTTAAATGCGTGCTCCCTATAAGAGATGAATGCTGTTATTATCCCCATTTCACAGTTGCGGGAACTGAGGCTTGGAGAGGCTAAGGGATTTGCCCCAAATGGCTCAGCTTTTATGCTGGAGAGACTGGCTGTGACCCAGGTTGGCGGGCTCCAGCCACTGGCTACTATCTGCTGTTGGACCACCTCTCTCAAGGTATTTTCCTCGTACTGGGTTTTCTCTACTTTTTCTTCTGTAAGGGGTGAATGGCTTAATGTATATATTCCTTGTAGAATCTGCCTGTCTCCATATCTGCAGTATAGGCACTGTTTGGGTATGTAGCCAACAATGGTCTTTATTTTTATTGGCTCCCCATATAGATCTGAGGCTTGAATTGTCCTTGGGGCTCCCTTATCCATAGGAATGCCTACTTGGCCTCTCTTTTCTATAGAGATTACCTTGACATCCTTCACTCCCAGGCGTCTCAGTCCCTCTGTGATAGGGGCACCAATTTCTTCCTACTCACAAGCTCCAACCCAAATTTTTCCTCGTCTATCCTATCATCATCGTGAAACATACTCACACATGCTGCACCTCAGGCCGGCCCTGGGCTAAGTGCCTTCACCTGCCCAGGTGCTGGGGCCCTGACCTCCGAGTGAAATGCAATTTCTGGGCTGTCTGGGCTAGGCGGTCCAAGAGTTTTCCTCCAGGACAAAGAACCAGGGCACCACTTACACCGGTAAGAGCACCTCTGATGACCATGACCTTATTGGAGCTGCATCTAAATGTATTCTTGTTAAGCTCAGCAGAAGAGCCCAGAAATCTCTGCAAAATTCAGCCACATACCAATATGCTTAGAGAGGAGGAATATCATTAGGAAAATGGTTAACAAAGTTATTTTCTTCACATCTCCAAGGAAACAGCTCTAGAGTAGGTTTCTTATAGAAAGCTGGAGGAACCTGTGAAGCGTTAGGAAGCTCGCTCAATTCTAACTGTATTGGAAATACCTAATGAAGGACTGAATCTTTACTTTGTAAATCCAAGCGAGGTCACGGGAAAGAGGAGAGCTCTTATTCACTTTCTTATTTACCTGGACAGGGCACAGTGACCAGCTAGCGTGGTTGCTGGTGGGGAGGTGACAAGTTCAAAAATCATCCCTTCAAGTGCTGTCTGTTTCCCATCAGGAGGAATGCAGGAGTGGCCTGGGAATGAAGGAGACCTGGATTTAGCTCGGTCTCTCTCTCTAACTGTGTCCAGACCTTAATGCCCCCCTCTCTGGTTCTCTCTGCAAAATAAAGAGACTGGCCTAGATCCTCAGTTTCCAAACTTTTAAAACTGTAGTCTCTTCTCTTCAAAAAAAAAAAAAAATCTCTTGTGAAAATCTAAAGTGTAAGACAGATAAAAAAGGAAGCTGGTTTTCATTGTGGAGCCTAAAAGCTGCTCCTAAGTCTTAATCTGGAAAGATATCCTAGGCTTACTGAGAAGACTAGACAGCATTCTTCAATGACGTCCTCAGTTGGTGGTCCACGCTAACTGGGGTCCATCAGGAAAGAGCGGGGAGGGGTAGCCACAAGCAGGCCATTATTTTTTGAATTTATAGCCTCCTTTACCTGAGGTACAGTGTCAGTGTCACTGGGAGAAATGTCTTTTAATGTCCTGGATCGTTAAAACCCAATAATCTCTTTGAAATGGCTTAACTGCTTCCTGCAAGGAGATAAAGTAAATAAAACTGTCGTCTCCGTGTCTGCTGTCACTGTACTGATGCAGCATTTCTTTTCTTTTTTTAATAACTGCATTCATTTCGGTTCAAGCCAATGCATTTATGCCATGTTGGTGGTATATAAATTTGGTAATTAAATCCTGTTATCTTGACACTATGGGCAGAATAAAAAGCAGTTGTGATGCTTTAGCGAGGAAAAACGTGGTGAGGAGAGAGGAGATTTGTTTTGTACTTTTTAAAAAATTCATTTTCACAGAATCTTTTTTTAGTGCTAGAGAGTTGACAGATGACTGTCTAACAGAGAGATCCTTGTGTGGGGAAGGAGTCTAATGAATCCCGTGAAATTACTCTTCACTTTGTTGTATACCCCAGCACAGTACAAAGTGTGTGCTGTTTATAATCCCACAGACCTGGAATTTTATCTAAGCGCTACGGCTTTCTAGCTGTGTGACCTCAGGCAAGTCACTCACCTTCTGTATCTGTCAGGGTGCTTTTGGCTGCAAAGATGAAAAATCCCAACCCAGAGTAACTGAATAATTAAAGAAAATGTTTTATATCCTATAATAAGATGTTCTGATTTAAGACAACTTCAGGGATGTTGAATTCAGCAGCTCATTAATGTAAATGAAGAGCCCAGATTCTTTCCAGCATTTTTCACTGCCATCCTCCGTGGACTGGTCAGGCTCCAAACCTAGTTCTATGATGGCAAGATGGCTGTCCCAGCTCTAGGAGCCCCATGTAGACCCAACAATGTTTAGCAGAAGAAGAGGGCCTGTGTCTTTTATCAGAAAGAACGCAGTTCCTGGAAGCTCTCCAGGAGACAGTTTCACCTCCTATTGGCCAGAAGTGTGTCTTGCCCACCTCCTAACCAATCACTGGCAAAGAGAATAATAGAATGATCATGGTTGGCCCAGATAAATTAACTTTCTCCTGCTCCCTCCTAGGCTGGTGATGGGACCCCTGAAGTTCATGGCTATGCAGAGAAGTCTGGATACCTAAGTAAAACCAGGCTTCTATTAGAAAGGAGGACAAGGGGTGAGCTGTTGTTGAGCTGGCAACTGGTAGTGTCTGCTACAACCTCTTTGATTCTGTTCATCTGTAAAACTGGGATCATAAATATCTACCTTAATAATCCTATTGTGAGGATTCAATGAGATGAATCCAAATCTTTCTGTCACAAAGTGTTAACAGGTTGGAGTGCTGATCAGGGGTGGGCCAGCTTGTCCAGAAGACACTGATTAGTAGGCATGGGTGTGCTCCCCATTCCGTCTCCAGAGGGCCAGAGAATCAGGTTCCGCTAATGATGGAATTTTGTTCTGGAGTGCTTCCACCAGACATGTGGCTGGCTATAGCCAGTCCTCCAGGTGGCCTGGTGGCTTGCCTCCTATGGTCTGCTTTTTACTTTTTACGTTATGTTCATGACTCATGTAACTGGAATATGGTGGGACTTATTTTCTATCCCAAAGGGTATCTCCAGCCCTTAAATGGTGCAATCTGGGCTCATTTCTGATTTCAGTGTTGAGTCTGCTTTATGATCCTTAGAAAGAGTGATGCAGGTGGTTCCCATGCCATCTTGGAGCCAGCCTGCCTCATCGTCTCCCCAAACCAGATATGCAGGAACACCACGGAGGTATAATAAAAATGTAGTTCTCTCCTGAAATGTTAGAAAGTTCTCAGAGTAGTAAACAGTATAGGGGGGCCAGAGGTTGGAGCCATTATCAACTTGGTCAATACCCTTGCCGAACATAAGGAAATGTCCTTCCAGACCTGAATCTTGGGTAAAGGGCCTCAACCATGCACGTTCCTTCCTATCCTGCCTCTCTCTTTCAAGTCCCTGGGTCCTTCATCTTTACTCTTTTCCCTGGGAGAGCCCATGCCTCCTCATAGGAGGAGGGGGTCCCATACCTTTCCCTTCCCATGTCTTGCTGGCTGTACAATGAGAGAAAATAGGTTCCAGTAGCACAGGTAAGAGTCGTGGAGGGTGTGTCACTGCTGATTCTGTCTGCAGTGGCGGCTCCCTCACTAGTTCGCCTAAGAGGTAAGCACAGCGCACCTATGTAAGGTTTAACTTGTCTTGAAGACTGTACAATCTTGTGTAAGAGAAATAGCATTGCTCCTATTAGGAAAGCTTTGTTCTTGCCCTTTCCATAAACTTAGTCCCTGCCATTGTTGTGCTAAAAAGCATTTGGCTTTTTCTTGAATCTGCTATTGTATTACATTACAAGAGCCACACGTTGACAATAAAATGGCTCTCTCTGTGGTACCCTGGAGGGACAGCACCCACTTGGATTGTATTCTTTTGGATTTTCCTGATGAAAGAAAAAGAGGGAGGGTTTCCAATTTATTTCACTACATGTATTTCTGCTTTTAGTCTGTGAATGAATTGTTTATTTCGTGAAAGGTAGAAGTAGAGTGAATAAGGGCCTGTTCACCACATTATGGAATAACAGAACTAGTGGGCAACTCATGAGGTTTGTACATTGAGGACAAATAGAAGGAAATACCATAATATCTAGCGGAAAATGAACTTTTCAAACCTCTTGTCCTAAGAGGTAGTTATAAATAGCCTTAAAAAGGTTAGATTTGCATATAGTATGATCGTTTACGAGGAAAACCCAAAGCCGAGCCAGTGTGAGCCCCAGCCTTGGGTGGAGAAGCACATCCTCTCACCATGTTCTGTATGCTGCTTTCCGCGGAGCTTGTCCCAGCTTCTGCTCTTCTTTGTGTTCAGCTTAAATAGACACCCCTAGCAGCCAACCCTGGGTCCCATTGTTCATGGAAAAACACTGCTGTCTAGAAGTCATCATACTGGGCTTTGTGCCAACTACCTTGGCATTGTGGGGACCTGAACTGTTCTCAGTATAAAGTCCTGCTGGTTCTCTCCTAAGGAAAGGGGTTTTACCAGCTGGCCGAGTCAATTTCCTCCAGCCATTGCCCCATGCTAGCCCATGCTTGACCTCAGTTTGCTTTCCTCTCACCAACCAAAGCTCTTAGAACACTGCTTGGCTGGGGCTGTGCATAAGTCAATGACCAGTAGTGGTAAAAGTGGGGTTAGGAGCCCTAGAATTCCAGACATGTAACCTCTCTGAGCTTGAGTTCTCCCACCTACAAAGATGGAACTAGGCATACCTACCTCCCAGGGTTGCCATATGAGGAAAAAGCGAGTTGCTATACATGAATAACCCTAGCACTCGATCAATAAATCTTTAATCGCATTCACAAATCTTGTAGGGCAGCGTACAATTTATCATTCTCTCCAGAAAACTCATCCTTTTAATCATGTGGGTAGTGACTCTGTTCTCTCTTTCCCATTTCCTGTGAGTAGGCGAGCTACTTGCAGGCAGAAATTGATTGCAACCCACAAAGTCAATCTCAGAGTGCCTAGTTTGGGGCCACATATTTCATCAGAGCGCAGCCACTGCTGCCCGTGTGAGAGCTCACTCAGATACCCACATGGAACAGATGAAGGAACATAGCAGATTCTGTGTTCACACTTGTGCACAGTCACACTGCCAGCGGATTCATCCTGGAGCGAGAAAACGACTGCATAAATATGATCTATACACACCCCCACATGGATTAAAAATATAGGCCAATATGTACTTGCCAAAGAAAGGACTAAGCTATTTTCTTAAAAGAATATATTTAGACCTGACAGCAAATCCCAGTGTTTGCCAAGAGAAAGGGCCTGGGTCTCCAGCATGGCTTTCTCACCTGTGAAGGGCTTGTCCTCCACAGCACCTTTGGGCTCCATGCTCAGCAGAGTTACGATTTTGACAGGTCAGGGAGGCAGCCTCCAGAAAGCCTTGTTAATTTTGGAGGTGAACTAGCAGGATTGACACTTGCGGTGATTCCCCACAATAAGGCCATTGAAATAGTGTTCATGAAGGGGGTGAATAGAAATGGGTTCTGACGTCTTCTGTACATGGTGATGATGGATCACATTTAATAACCATTTTGTGCCTGTCTCTCTTTGGGCTTGTTTAGCGGCTTATTCTTCTCTTGATTTCAGGCCATAGCTCCTATTATACTCAAGGAGAGAAATGGGGGACTTAGAGGGAGCTTGGCCTCCAAAGGGGGGCTTTCACCTTGGCTTGTGCTTTCCATGGATTTAGTGGTTGACCAGAGAGTTTCCTAGGAATAAAAATTACTGGGTGGGCGTTTGAAATGGATTCAATCTCACACCCCCCTGACTCTTAACCCCACTACCTGCAGCACAGAATATTCAGAAGTGAACTTCATAAAAGGAGGATGCGGAAGCAGAAGTGACCTAGCTGAGAGCCCACACCAAGCCTTTTTACAATAAGCGGACTTAACTGGACAGTTTTTGTAATGGTTTGTTTGGTCCTTTTTTTCTGGCAGGTGGGAAGTTTTCTATTTGGTTTTATTCCTCTTGGCACAGATGGTTGGTTTGGATTAAGGACTACCTTCAGATTCAAGTTCATTCTCAGTTACTTGGCTTGATTTCTCGTGAGTCATGGCTTGCCAGGAATCTCAGAGATGCTGGGTCACGTGCATGGACTGTTGGGTCTGCTCTCATTTTCCCATCAGTTTACCTCTTTAGAGGCCATGGAGTAGCTTCATCTCCACTAGTAGCACCCCCTCACTGCAGGGCCTTTGTGGGAAAATGCCATGCGGAGCTCAGGCAGTGAATAAGTAAGGGCAGAGTCATCATTGTTTTCAAAGTCCTCATTCTCCAGTCTTCCTTGAAGAGCCCTAGGAGCCAGTCTCTGCAAGGATCTTAGATCGGCTCTCTTTCTGTCTCAGGAATTGATTGAGGCCACTTTGCTGTAAAGAATATATCCGGAGACATATCCAGGGCTTGGATTTGGTCAGACATGGATGACCTGAAGCCATCCCGTTACTTTTTAGCGCCTGTGAATCAAATCCCTTTGCATATTGGTGTGTGTCTTCATTTCCCTTTGCTGAAAGTATTCAGACTGTCCTCCTTTCTTTTTCCCCTCTAGCTGCAAACAGTAAAAGTGAAGAGTGCTTGCTTTCAAAAAGCCTTTAAAGTCCTGCCACTGTCTACTGGAAAGTGCTAATTCCTGAGTCTCCCGATGATTCTCACCTCTTTGTGGATCACTCAGAGCTTTGGTGCTTTGGGCTATAATCAGTCTTACTTTTCATCTTTCATCTCTTTCCTGCCTGTGATACATGGTGTTCCCTGCCAGTTGCCACTTCCTCTGTCATCCATCTATCTCTATCTACTGGCCTATCTATATCTACCTCTCTACCTCTCTCTCTCTCTCATTCTCTCTCTCTCTCGTTCGTTCTCTCTCTCTCTCTCTCTCTCTCTCTCTCTCTCTCTCTCTCTCTCTCTCTCTCTNCTCTCTCCCTCTCTCCATATATATATACATTTTTATGCTCAGAGTTGACAAATGCTAGTGAGACCCCCATAATGAAGAACCTGTCCAGTAAATATACCTCAGTATATATCTGAAATGACACACATTATTTCTCCACCACACCTCCTTGATTGAATATAATTATCTTTTCTAGTCCCCTGAGAAGAGATCAAGGAAAGAAGACAATGTCAATCTCTGGAGAGCTTCTTCAGAGATGGCGGGTTTCTTCTTTTGAAAGGCTAATAAGTTCATTATTTACTGAGCACTTTTCAGGTGCTGGGTTCTAGGCTAGGCCAGAGGTTCAAAGATGAACAGGTCATAGCTTCTGAGCACCAGAATTGGCCAGTAAGTCTAGTGGATGAGGGATCAAGCTGAAGACATTACTGAACTTTTACTAGCTGTTGCAAACTGGTCTAGAGAAAAAAAAACTCAGTGGAAAGCAGACACTCAGTCTGGGTAATCCAACAGGAAGAACAGAGGAAGACCAGGTGGGAGAAAGAAGAAAAACTGGCAAAATGAGGTTGGCAAATAGTAACCATCACAAGACCATGAGCTGAGGGAACTTGTCTTGTTCATGGTTGTATTCCTAGGGTCTAGAACAATGCCTGGAACATGTCAGGTGTTCACAGAATATTTGTTGAATAAAAGGATGAATCTCAGTAGCTCATTTTCCCTTCCTTTTTGGCTGCACCATGTGCTGGAAGGAATCCCCTCTCCTCCCTGAGATAGGACAATGCCATTAGGCAGGTATATCTTGGGAATTTGTACCATCTGTCTGGGGCCTCATAGAGAGGGTGCACCAGATGGACCCAAAGTCTATTTTGGTCTTTACTTTGCATGTTTCTTGTTTTTCTGCATCCTGTGCAGATGGATACTGTCAGGTTATTTATAGCAGGAGTTTGCACACAATAATAGAACAGTTGCTCTAATTCCAATGCCAATTGAATTACTTTGGCTTTGCATTCTTCAGAGGACCTGTAGCAAACACAATGTTAAGTAGCTTTAGTACCAAGACTGTTCCCAATTTTAACCCCATTCCCCAAGATAGCTCTCTCTGAAACATGGGACACAGTGATTTTGTTTGCTTGTATTTCTCACAGGTTTTAGAAATAGCCCATTAATAGAGGCAAAACATCTAAATAAAAGACAGTGCTGGAAAACTTAATGGTATACTAAGTAATTAATACACATAGCCAAGAATGCAAAGATGGTTCTTATATACAAAGATGTTCACCATTTTAGGACTTTTAATAGTAAATATTTGAAAACAATTGATATGTTCAACAATAGGGGGCTTGTCTAGAAAATTGTGGTCCATTCATATGCTGTAATACTATCAAAAAGTCTATTCTAGGATAATACTGAATAGTATGAGAAAAGGTTGATGATATAGTCAGATCATATTGTACACATACATATACATTTTTATGGCCTAGTCTTATAAAACTATGTATGCCAAGACAAAAAGATCGAAAGGATATAATGAGTAATTTCTAGTGGGAAAATCATGGGTGAGTTTTATTTTCTCTTTCTCCTTTTCTGTTTTAAACAATATTCCTACAATGAATATTTGTAATTATTACTTTTGTAGTGTAGAAAAATGCTATGCATGCTCTTTTGAAGAATAGTTCCTTTGGTTTCTTCCAGTTGGGCCTTTGTATCTGAAGTTTGTATTAAAGACTAACTCAGGGCATCTGCCGTAAGACAGCCAAAGGAACATATAAAGTGTGGATTCATGGTCTTTAAAGCAGGCATTTAAAAAGTTGCTTTTAGTTTAATCTCAAAAGGAAGAGGTAGGTGGTGTCTTCTCTGCAGAGATTTATTAATTCTGGTTTGTACATTATCCAAGCATCTCGAACTTGCCCTATAGGCCATTTATAAAGAAACCAGCGTGTGTAGGCAGCACATGCGTCTTCCATGTCTATATATTGTGCGTTGCTGGAGGCCAGGCATCTATCAAGTTTGTCCCGGGACCAAGACCGATGTGCAACGTGTAGAATCTCAGCTTTAAACAGACAGCAGAAAATCTTTGGGGAGGGGAAGTTCTGGAGGGGCAGAACTCGTGCACCCTGCTCTGGCTGATACTCTCCTGCTTTCCAGGGCGTTGTGTTGGAACTTAGAGCAAGCGCGCCACGCACACCCTCATGAGTAAACCCATCTTGGTTAGAGACACACGTTTTTCTAAAGCCTGAGGGAGGAACGGTCTGACTCATAGCCACTGTTTTAACTTGAACAGTCAAACTATAATAGCTACACAGCAGACTCCAATGATGAGCAGCAGCATTTATCTCTCCTAGTTTGCATTTGCAGGGACGCTCAGTGTTATCCGCCCAGATACAGCATCTATAAAGTCAGCTGCATCATGCACACTATTTTTAGCTATGAGAAGAGGAGCCATATCTAATGTAATCTATGATAGCACTGTAATTAAAATGTCCTGTATAATGAGGAAATCAAATAAATAAAGTACAGCGAGTGTTATGTTTCAGGACAAATAAATGCTGGGATTTAGGTTGCCTTAAAATTCAGCTACTTCTCAATAGCCCCAAAACTTGTCCCTGCAATTGAGAAATGAGGCGCAACAGCCTTTGGTGTCAGAGCGAACAAGATTAGGGACAACATTTCCAGCATGGGATTTCGACAGCTGATGGTGAGAAATGCAGAACACAATTTACTTGACAAGAACTGGTAACCTGGGACAACCTGGAAAGATAAAAAGAAATGGACTAGCGCTTGATCCTTATCTTTATTCTACTGTAGAATCTGATAATGCTTTTTTAAAAATAATGGTACACAACAACAAAAACAAACATACTCTGTTTAGCCCGTTCAAATCAACTTTATTACCATTGCTGATTGTATCATATTGTTCTGTCACTGCAAATGTGAGGGAACTTTGGTGGCTATTGTCCTTTCATTTCCACTTGAAATTTGCTGCTGGGAAAACCAATGATAGTTTTGCTTTTCTCTTATGTCTCCTACACAGTCTTTGAAATAGCTTCTCGATAAGAAGAAATATCTATCCTTTAGCCCCATGGGACTTTTCACTTTAGAGTGGAGAGAATATGGAGGAAAACTTTCCTGTTAAAAGAGAGTGGGAAATACAGTATATGAGGTAGAAGTCAAGAACGCAAGAAAATACCCACGGATGCTCTGTATCACCTTTTGGTGTGAAGAATTTCACTATCTATTGTCCTTCCGAGCACGAGACTATCCCCAAAGCCTCTGACCATTAGCAGAATAGTCATGGGAAATTGATAGCCTGTGATATCCTGATCTCAAGAGAATCTATGTTCCCAGCAGCTCTCACAGATTATATCAGCAATTGGAGAACAAACCAGGCAGCTCAGGGTTTTCATTTTGGAGCTGTTAGCAACTGCAGTTGTCAACAGGAGCCAACGGCTCTGCAGTATCCATCCATATGACATCCACAATGCCAGACAAAGCATTTATTGAATAAATATATAAATCTATGAACTGCATAACTGGAGAAATGAAGGAAAGCTTCACTGAGCCCTGAGGTTACAAAATTCCCTCCCAGTATCACTGTCCGCATTCTGTAAGTTTTAACATGTAGTATTATCATTATGATTCATAATGATTTGATTAGAGTTTCATGATAATTTCATTTTTGACACACTAATCTAAAGATAAGTTTTTAATTTTAAAAATGAATGTTTTAAAGAATTTATCTTTTATTATTTATTTTTAAGCTTATTGCATTTAGTTATAAAATATGGTCTGTAAATATACAGATTCTTTGAAATATGTTGAGACTTGTTTATTTAACTCTGTTATGAGGTCAATTTTACACATGTGCCATGTAACACATGTTCTAAAATAAATTTCATGCATGTGTTTTCTGGCTTGTAATCGAGGGCTTTATATGTTTATTAAATCAAGCTGTTAATTATGTTTTCAAATTTTCTATACTTTTATAATTTTTTTTTGTCTGCTTGATATATCAGTTTCAGAGAGAGGTATGCTAAAATCTCCCACTGTGTTTATGAATTTGTCAGTTAACTCCTTGCAATTCTATCAGATATGATTTGTATATTTAATGCTATGTTATTAGTTCATACAAGATTACATTATTTTTCCTAGTCAATGTAATATTTTATCATTATGAAGTGCCTTCATAATATTTAAAAGGCTTAAAGTATTTTATCTACATTAATATAACTATATATGATTTCTTTTGTTTTTTTTGTACAATATTTGTAAATATTTTTTTGTAAATATGTGTACAATATTTCCTTTTAATTGGTTACTTTCAATCTTTCCATTCCTTATATTTTAGATGTATCTCTTATGAACAGTATCTATCTGGTATTAAAAAATAATTTGACAATCTTAATTGGCAACTTTAACCCATTTACATTTATTGTGATTTCTTATATATTTAAACTTATTTTTAGTATCTTTTGCCATTTCTTTGAATTTTTTGAATATCTTTTTTCTTTATTTTGTGCCTTTTTTTGATTGACAGCTTTTTATGAAGCATTTTCCCAACTACTTTTTGAAAATTATTAGCTCTATTTTCATTATTTTATTGGTTAACTTTAAATGTTTAGTTGTTCTTAACAAAGCCTCAAGTTACTTTATATCTCCTACTCTTCTCTTAAACTTTTAGCACATGTAAATCTGACCACTCCCTCATATCTTACACATTATTGTTGGCTGCTTTTTTAAACCCCTAAATTATGCATTATTAATGTAGTTCTATGCAGTAACTATTCATTTAGTTTTATTCGCATGTTTGCTTACTCTCAGCTTGCATTTCTTCTTATATCTTAGATTTTTTCCCACAGAGATATTGTTCTTTCTTCCAAAATTATATCTTTTAAAGTTTCTTTCTTGATAGGTTCTTGGTAATAAAGTCTCTCTGTTTTTATATGTCTGATGGAATTTGATATACCTTGGAATAGAGTTGGCAGGATTTGCTGGTGATTGAAATAGAGGGTGATAATGGGGGAAAGAGGGTAGCCAAGAGAGTTTTTCGTAGAGTACTCCCTATAACAGACATGTAAAAGACTCTTACAGATGGTGCAATGGGAAACAACATGAGACAGTGTTGCTAACTACAACAAATGCTCCCCAATAGACATGTAGATCCAAGGATGAAATTCTGGGTCCACAAGACCTTTAAAAACAATTATAGGCATTGATTCATTCCCCAGTTTTGTTTTTTTTAACTTACCAAATCTACTATTCATTTATTTGTTCATTATTTAATTTGTCATTTAAACAGATTTTTAAAGTATCTACTTTGTGGCAGGCATCATGTTAGGCGATTAGGATCTGAAAATGAGCAAGTCCTTATGTGGGCTTTGCCCTTGCGGATCATACTGTGGGAGAACTAATCGTAATCAAGTAATCATTCACATTTGGCTGTTCTTGATTAATGATACTTTTGCTGGCATAACTGTAAATGTAAATTTGTGATGGTGATAAGTGCCGTGAAGAGAGGCTCCTGGTGCTCTGAGAACCTCTAATGCAGCGGTTCTCAACCTGTGGGCCGCGACCCCTTTGGGGGTCGAACAACCCTTTCACAGGGGTCGCCTAATACCATCGGAAAACAAAAAGATATTTACATTACGGTTCATAACAGTAGCAAAATTACAGTTATAGAGTAGCAACGAAAATAATTTTATGGTTGGGGGTCACCACAACATGAGGAACTGTATTAAGGGGTCGTGGCATTAGGAAGGTTGAGAACCGCTGCTCTAATGGAAGGTTTGACTGTTGGGAGGTCAGAGTCGGCTTCTTTGAAGATGGAAGCTGAGAGCTGAAGGATGATGAGTAAACTGGGCAGAGTGCATAGAAGAGCCTCCCAGGCTGAGGACAGGGCAGGTACTGAGCCCTGTGACAGGGAGAGGGGTGAGCAAAGTGCATCAATGTAGCTGGAGTGGGAAGAGGGGTTCAGGTAGAATCTGGAACAATAGAAGGGGACAGGCTTGGGCCCTGAGAGGCCATATCAGGGAGGTGTCCTTGTCTTGGGAACAGTGAGAGCTGCTGACATGACTTAGGCAGAGGGAGAGACCAGATCAGGTTTGTGTTTTGAAGAGAAACTGTACAGGTTTCCTAACTTTTTCTCCTATATTGGCTGGCTCAGGGGACTGCAGAGTGACTCTAGCTGTTTTGAAATGGCGACTCTTCACCTTTGTGGGAGGGAAGTCTGGGCACTGTCTATTCCAGGGACCCTGCTGGAGATGCTCATAAAACCTTCAACACAGGTGAAAATGGTAAGCGTGAGGCTTTCTGGGACAGGCAGGGGAACTGTCAGTTTCCCCTTCTGTGCTCTAAGCCCGTGCTCAGAAATATGTTCTAAGTGCCTCCAGGAAGCAATGGTATAATTGATCAAGACCAGCTGAAAAAGCCCTCATAAACCTTTGATCCTGGAGGAATGAGAAGCTGTAGCAGTTAAGGATCAGGCCAGGGCTGCTCAGTGCATTGTTTTCTGTGACCTCCTCTCCTTGTCGGGCTTTCTCTCTCCTCTCTCTCTTCCAGCCCCTGCGCCGGGGCATGGGTGGGGGTGGCAAGATAGAAGGTGATAGGAAGGAAGAGGTAGTCATAGTGTCATATGCAAGGACCATTGAGAAAAGCGGGTCCAAGGAAAGCTCTGGTGCTGGTTCCAGACTTCACTCTGCACCTAACCTGCTGTGTGACCTCAGGCAGGTGGCATAGCCTCTCTGTTGGTCCCTGTGTCCTCATCTGTAGATAAGGGATTTCCCAAGGGCGTCCACACACCTGGCGGTATGTTTAGGGAGGTGCCTGTGAATAAAGATGATGCAACTTCCTGTGGAGGATCAACCCTACTAGAAGATTTTTGAGGAAAAATTGTTGCTTTTATGTTAAAACAAATACAGACATTTATTTATATTTTGGCTCAGAATGCAAAATTTATGCTTTTTAAAAAATATAGTAGGCATGTCAAAAAAGTGGCTTATTGGGCTGGCCGAGTGGCGCGTTGGTTAGGAGTTGGCTTGGGACACCAGCTCTGAGCAGCAGGGCCCTGGTTCGGATCCCACATGAGGGCCAGTGACGCTGCGCCCTCTACAGCTAAGATGGTGAACAACAGCTCAACCTGGAGCTGGGCTGCCGTGAGTTGCTGGCGATGGTGTAGGCTGCAGTGGGTCTGGTTGGCATTGGGCATGAGCTTTTGTGAGCTGCTGTGAGCCGCCGTGAGTGGCTGTCCAATGGCTGGCGAGGGACTGCCTCACCCGGGAAGAGCACAATAATAATACCAACCTGGGCCAGTGAAGCACCGTCCTCCACAACTAGACTGAAGAATAAAATGACAGCAACTTGTCTGTTCCTCTTCCCGATTCCCCAATGCTGTTCTCCGCCGCCCTGCCACCCCCCTCCCCGCAATTTCCCAATAAAATCTTTAAAAAGAAAAGTGGCTCATATTCTTTCTTTATTATTCAGGGTACTTGAGTGGGGAAGGTTGAGAAGCACCGGATTGGATGTGCTCTAAGATGCCCTCCAGCTCTTTAGCATTATGATTCTTTGGTTTTATGTTGAAGATCAAGGAGAAGGAGGATTAAGCAATATGTGGACTATAAAAGGATTTAGGCGACCCTTTTAGGTTTTAAAAGAAAGAGTGCATATTAGTGTGGATGTTCAACTGTGCCCCACACTCTGTCACGCTCTGGCTTTGAAACCTCCTGTTCCTCTCCTGTGAAAGCCCTTGCCCTTCCTGCTTGCTTGGCTTACTCGTCCTTGTTCTTAGTGTCCCTTCCTAGGGGAGACTGTCCCTTCCTTCCTTCCTGCCCCAGTCCTCTAAACTGTTGGCTTAGGCTCTACCCTACCCTCACCCCATATGTTCATAGAACTCAATGTGCAGCTCAAATTTTGCACTCACTTGGCTTTATTGTGTTACTGTTTTCTTGTCCCATTGTGTTAACCTGCTGCTTAACAAGCCTTCACATTGTTTGGAGAATGAAGTCCCACTGTGCCAACAAGCCCTTCACGATGTTTGCTGACCTCTCTTGCTTTCTGTCTCATAATTCTCTGATATTTGGTCTGGATGGTGGGCATGCCCAACAGCTTGTAGGTCTTTTGAGTGCCATGCTGGCTCCTGGCTTTTGTTCCTGTTTCCCAGAATGCTGTTTTCTGGAATGCTGCTGTCCTTGTCCATATGAAGAGTTCCTCATTATCCTCCAAGACTTGATTCACTTGCCTCCCGTTGGAGAAGCCTTTCCAAGCCTCCCATGGCTCCCCTGTGTGGACTTCACCACTCCCCAGACACAGCTGTGCATCACCACCTACCTCATTGCTGAGGTCATGTGTTTGCATGTCTGCTAGATAAACAAGCGCTCGTGGAAGACCATCAGTGTGTGCCCCGTATGCAGCACAGCACAAGACCCCATCAGTGCATGCCAGTTGAATCAATATAGGTCTAGACGAGAGAAAAGAGAGGGGGAATGGTCTCTCTGTATCTCTGTAAATGCCACCTTCCCTCCACATTAGCCCAAGCAAAGAGGATTCTGGGTTCCCAAGGCTGTAAATACAACTAAGCATGCAGGCAACAAGCCATTCCATCATTCACTCATCTTTTGACTCACTTATGAAACATCTTCTGTTCATTCATTAATTTACTCAAAACTATTTGCACTCTCTTATCTGTTGAGAATTCAGTCTAAATAAAACAAAGTCCCTCCCTTCAAGACCGTTATGGTCTAGTGGAAAGAAACAGACAATAAAGGAAATATTTGTTTGCGCTGTGCGAAGGGAAAAACGGCAAGGCCAAAGGCCAGATCGTGGAGGGCATCTGAAGTCACTGTTAGGTGTGAGCAGAGAAATGGCTTGGTCTCATATAGATTTTAAAAGGCTCACTTTGGCTGCTGTGTTTGTAAGGGGGCAAGAATGAAAGCAGGAGACCTGTCAGAAGGCTTCTGACTCCACGTAAGAGATGATGGCATCTTGCCCCAGGATGTAACAGAAGAGGCAGGAGAAGCGGTGTGGTTCTTGATATATTTGGAGGGACACCCAATGGGCTTTGCTAAAATGGATGGGGTAGAGAATATGTGAGAGACAGGAATCAAAGGTGATTCTATGAGTTCTGGCCTGAACCATGGGAAGAATGCAGTTACCACTGACGACAGAGGAAGACTCTGGCATGAGCAGATCAGTGGGGAAGACCAGGGGTTTAGTTTGGACTGTTCACATAGAGGTGCTCATTAGGCATGCATGTGACACTGGTGGGAGATAAGGTGTGCAGCTGCGGGGAGAAGTGCAAGCGGGAGATGAGAGTTTGGTGTCATTTATACACAGGTGTGCTGTAAGCTCTTGGGACTGCCTGAGGTTGCCTAGGGAGTGAAGACTGACACAGGAGAGGAGAGGCCATTCCGGAGGCTTAGGGCATTCCAACAGGAGGACCTTAGGGAGATGAGGAGGAGCCAGCAAAGGAGACTGAGGGACTGGAAGGAGCGGGAGAAATGCCAGGGTGAATGAGGGACGCCCAGATAAGTATCAGTATTAGAAATGAAAGGCAAAACATGGGCCTCAGGAGTGTCTGAGAACGTTCTAGGAAGCTTTTTGTTTTAGGCATCCTTCACACAGGACAATTAGCAAAGATAGAGCTGAAATTTAAAAAAAAAATGATTTCTCTTCCTATGGAAGAGAAGAAAAGAAGATATATTTTTATTATTGGCAAATCAAAAGAAGGTGTCTACAATTTAGTATAGTCAATTATGGTCTCCAGGACAAAGCTTGCCCAGAAAAAAAAAAGAAAACTTACTTCAAAAGTAACATTCTAGGAATGTCAAGTTGCCTAGAAAACCTTCAGTTTGTGTGTGCTAGCCAGAGATGAAAGGAAATCTAACAAAAGCCCCGGGCTTGATAAATGACAATGAAGATTTAAAAAATGGCTAAACACTGCCCAAATGTGTTACAGAAGGTGTTTGAGCTCTTCAGAGTTTCTCTCCTCTCTCTGCAGCTTCCTCCTGCTCTCGGTGGGCAGAGCTTCTTGCTAGGAGTTGGCCGACTTCTGGCCAGGGACTAAAGCCTTAACCGAGGACTAATTCAAGTGGTGCTTCCTGTCAGTTCTCCATTAATCCATGTAATGGAATGTCAGTGCTGGAGGAGAGATCGTCTAGACCAGTGCTGTCCAACATCAGGTCATGTATCATGTCGAAATAGCCAACAAGTCATACATACAAGTCACACATATTGGGTTGTTGGAAAAGTCATGATGCATTTTTGCAATGAAAAACATAGGAAAAATACATCATGACTTTCCCTACAACCCAATATAACTTAAAATTTCTAGTAGCCACATTAAAAAAGTCAAAGAACCAGCTAAAATTAATTTTAATTTAACTTAATTGTATTTAATCCAGTATATTAAAAATATTATCATTTCAACATGTAGTCAATAACAAGTAACATAAACAAATGTGAGAACATCTTACCTTCTTTATTTCACACCAAGTCTTTCAAACTCGGTGTGCATTTCACATTTGCAGCACACCTCAATTCAGAGTAGCCACATTGCAAGGGCCCAGTATTCTCTTATGGCTAGTGGCTTCTTTATTGGACAGTACAGATCTAGACCATGCCCTTCAGTTTACAAATGAAAGGTTTGAGCCCTAGAGGGAAAGAAGTGAAATGGTGAAGACTGTTTAGCTTGTCAATACTGGAACCAGGTCTTAACCCTACCAGACCTGAGCCCCTGAACCTAACTGTCCCCTATACCTGGGCTCCTGAGCGTTAAAGAGTTTCTTCTGCTGTTCAGAAACAATCTCCATTTAACTGTTCCTAGGCCTCTTAATTTTTATACCTTCGTCCCAAAACACCAATCCTCATCTCTATTCTTCAGTCCCTCACTCTTGCTTAGTGATTTTGTATCAGAATCACCATGGGGCATGTTCATCAAGCAAGTTCCCTGATCCCATTACCCCTCTCTCCACTCGCTCCCCCCAACCCCCCAAAAAAATGCTGGTTCAGGAGACCTGCAGTAGGATCCTAGAACCTGCCAAACCAGCACTGGGTGATTATAATGCCATTAGTCATGGACCAATGTGAGAAGTATCCTTCTAGAATCTTAGTTGTTATGAAGTCCTGTAGTCCTTAAGGGAGATCTTAAAAGGATTGCCATGGGACATTCAGAAAGTCATATTTCAAAAACTGCTTCATCTTCCTTTTCCATATTTCCGGGGTGTAGAACCCTTCCTGCCCTAGCTGTTCTTTCAAATCAGAATATTCTCTTTATTGTATCTTCTGGAGTCTAAGACCCTTCAGAGAAAGATGGGAATCTTTGGTTTTCCATTTTTCCTGATGGCCCAGCCCACAGAGTAAAAATACCTGTGGAATGAATGAGTGCTGTGCAAAGGAACAAAGGCATGATTCCTAGACTTTCCTTTTAGCTTTGTTACCCCCTCACTCTTTTGCATTTACTTGGTTTGCTTTGGGTCTTGTTGACTCAAATCTTGGGGGCCAGAAAAAAAGAGAAATGCCAAGATCGTTAGTAGAGAATCTATAACAAGTACATAAAAGGCTTATAAATAAGTTAGAAGTTGATGTCCTTGGGGAAGCCTCAAAGAAGAAGGGGTGACCTTCTGTGCCTGGAGCTGAGTGAGTCTTAGTTTAAATCTTGAAATGACCCTGGCCTCTGGAGATACAAACTGATTTACCTTTAAACTTTGACCTTTGAGAGATGGGTTATCCTTTTGATGTACCAGAGAGAAAATCCTGGAAGAACCGAGGGCAGCTGATGGAATTTATCTTTTCTTGAGTGCTTAAAGCTATAAGATATTGTTTACAAATATTAAAATAGCCAATTGTTATAACTGATTTACCTTACTTCCATGCTTCTGTTATACCATCACCACCACGGCCGCCACCGCCACCATCGCCATTATCACCATCACCACCATTACTGTCATCACCATCTCTGTCACCATCATCATCCTCATCCCTCTTTGTGAAGACTGTCTTCTCCTGACCCAGACCACCCCACAGGGAGATCCTCTGAGATCTGTTTGGAGTTGAAAGAGACAGGTACATCCATGAAAGCGGAATATAAATACACTGTACGCACATAACCTTATTTTATTTTTGTTAGTAAAGGAAATGATGATTAATGGTTGTTTTATACTTACTCTTCAAATATCTGTAAAACCAGCTAATATTTTTCATGGTTAACAGCACAGGCAGCCCTATCAAAATACCTTAACATATCAGAACATATTGCTGAATTATGAAATCCTCTCAGTTTTCCATCTACATGGGCTCTCTCACATCTCAACTGCCTTTACAATACGGCTGTAAGTTACCCTTTGTGTACAGGCTCCAGCTTGGAGCACATTTTTTGTCTCTGGCCTTGTTGATCTCAGGAGATTTGATGAAACTCATGGGAGAAACTGAACTGAACAGGTGACCTAGAGCCAGGGGGTGACTAAGAAAGCTCTCATGACTTGTCCCCAGCCTCTGGCCTGGCACAGGTCCCTCTACCATCCAGTCGCGACCACCGTGGCCTTTGGAAAAGACACTGAGCCTCCACACAGGGGTTCCAGTGGCCTTTCTCCTCCAAAGGTCTGAGGGCAGAAGAAGGTGGCAGCTGCGTGAGCCACAATCATGGGAGTGTCCCACAGAGGCCTGCAGAGCACTGTTTCCCCCATTCTGACACCCTTTGTCACGGGGATAATCAGAGCAGGGTCTGGCACATTTTAAGCCTCCAGTACATGGTTGAAAAAAATGAATGGTCGTCAAATAGAGCACTTACCCTTTGCCTCACATTTAGTGATTCATTTGTATACGTACATATATAGTACATACATTCACATGTAGTTCCATATTTAAATGTGAATTTTTTTTTTTCACTTAGTTTTCTTTTACCTCCCTATTTCTTTATTCTCCTTCACCTGAACATGCTGGTCCTCATGCTAGGTCACAGCGCTGTGTGATGTGAGCTGTGCACAGCCAGCTCCCAGAAACTGGCACATGAAGGTGAGAAGCAAATAGTCTCAGAAATGCTCTCAGCGCCTCTCTCCAGCACAAGCACAGAGTGCCCTGGACACATCTGAGGGGTGACAGCCAGTGGGAACTCCACTTTCACGTGGTCAGGGGAACAGAAGCCCATTAGGTGGCTCCAATTCCGAAAGAAAGGGAGAAAATGGTCTCAGGGAAACTGGGACGGTATCAGGGTGGAGGCTGAAGGAGCTGGATTTCAGACCGACGAGATCAGCAGCGGTCCCTGGAAGAGCATTTGCTGCCTCTGCAAATAGAATCAGGCTCTGGGCATGGGGTGGCGAGGAGAGGTGCTGCCAGGCTGAGTCGTTTCTACTCCTGAAGCTCGCCAGCTGGGCCCAGGGGCCACTGGGTCCTTGGTGGCAGTTGAATAGCTTGTTCCCATGTTCTGAGCTGGGGAGACACTGCTTCTGCTGCAGGTGTTATTTGGGAGAAGGGCTGCTTGACAAACTAAGGAGGAAGCAGTGCAGAGGATACATGTGTGGCCCCCTCCTGTGGCTCAGGTGTTCAGAGGAGGAGGGCCAGGGGACGCCCTGCCGGAAGTTGGCCTGACTGCACTGTTTGCCTTGGTGCAGGAGCCCCAAGGGCAGGCCGTGGTGGCACATACTACATGGCCTGAGCCCTCTCCTGGGTGAGATGCTAACTAGCGATGTTGGCGGGGACGCCTCAGATCCAGGAGGAAACAACCTTCTTGAAGTGCATGTGTGGTGGGACATTGATGACAAGCTCAAAAGGAGCCACATTTCTTCCTTCCACACTCCCTAATTCTCACCTAATTTGCAGGATCAGATGATACTGTCAGCAGTGAGCATTCCTGGGAGAAAATGGAAACATGGGGTGAAATAACCAAGTTGTCCCCAGTGCTGCTTTCTTCACGTTCTGTATCCAGCTGCCGCCTCTGGCCAGAAAGCACTTCCTACCTGCTCACCGTTCACAGGAACCATTGCCAAGCATCCGGGGAGCAGACAGGAGTGGGCAGCCCAGCTCTGTTTCCAGTAAAGGTAAGAGGCACTTCCTGTGGGTGCTGCTTCCGTTGTGTACACTTCTACACATATCTTTACTTTTCCCCCAGAAAACTTAGAAAAGGATAGAACACACCTGGTCTGCCCCTCCCTGATCATTTGGTCTTTCTCAGCAACTGCTTATGCAGAGAAAGACTTTGCCTCCTTTCAGACTTGACGGGGTGTGCTTCTCACGCTCCATCACGTTATCATCAGGGAAAATGATGTGAAGTTGTTTTAAACTGTGAAGCACCTAAATCTATGAGGTTACTTTATGGCAGAGTCTTGGTACCCACAGATTAACATCCTCACTTTCAGAGTTGGTTGGCTTGTTTTCCAATTCAAAGTCCACTGCGTGTAGAACATGTCATTTTGCTGAGGTGTGAAACCGGAGGTCACTGAGGCACTGGTGTGACTGAGCAGGAGCCTCCTCTGTCACCCTCATCCACGTGGCAGGCCTGCTCTGTTGTTGTCTACTTACAGGGTGTCTGAGGAAAGATTATGAATCTGCAGATTCCTAAGGGCCTCATCACACATGAGTGTATGTATCGTCTCTCGGTTTGTGTAGAAAGCATGGAAGGGTAAAACAAGCAACCAACAAGCGTATCCCTCTACCCCCAACCCAAACCAAAAGGACCCTGAATATATAAAATACCGGAAGTCTTGGGGCACTTCTCATGGGCTTGTACCACAGATGTAAATGTCTCAATGGGTATATTCTTGTCCTTCTGGTAATGATTTAGGATGGGGTCCCAGATCCAAATTCCATTAAATACACATTATGGCAAATTGGGCCATAGGGAGGACCCACTGAATTGATTTACAAATCTATGCAAAGTGATGGGCTTGTTAGACAGGAGGCAGAGGGGGAGAACCAAGTCCTAAGAGTAAGTCTCGGGAAGGTTCTGTATTATTAGCTCAGGCATTTGCTCCAGAAAGCAGCATTTCTCTTCTCTCTCACAGTTCTATTTCTGATATAAAGAAGACCTTGGAAAGTTGAAACAGATGAAATACCTTTGTGCAGCGTTTGCTTTACTGATATTGTTTGGATGCATTCTGTTCATAGTGAGCAGGTGGGTATTGATCTGATCAGTGGCCAGTTAGGAAAGTTAAAAATCACCCTTCTTCCCTCTCCTGAGTAATGGGGACCATTTGTGGTTTTTACAAAGTAAATCAGCCTTACCTGGATGAGAGAGCTTTTCTTTTTGGGTTTTGCCTTTGAGCAACTTCAAACTTAACTCAAGGACAATTGAAGTCATTCATTCACTCAAAATTAATTTATTGAGTAGGTTAGCCACTATGGGAATAAAAAGATATAATGGCATAAAACCATTACAAAGGTCTAGTAGGGTTTTGTTGAAAATATCACATGTGTCCAAGGATCTGTAATGGAAAGTGAAAATATTTGGACAATCTAATGAAAAGTCATTCAAAAGGGACATTTGACAGTATGTAGAAAAATTAGTTGTCAGATTGAATTTTCTCCTTTTTTATCAGCTCCATGGTCTCACTCAGAGAGCTGGAGGTTGGGTAAGGCAAGGTGGAATTGCATTCCAGTTTCTCTGTGAGGGACTCATTTTAATTGAAGGATTCTTTGTTTTTGTTTTTGTTCTGGTATAAATTATTCATGGATTCCAGTTTACCTACTCTCTTTCTACTTAATTGTCCCTCACATTCTTCTCCATCTTTTTCATTGAGTGGGGGAAGGAGATAGAGCGGGAAGAGGAGGGGGAGAGGGAAAATGCTTTAAATGCAGGCTGAGGTTGCAGATCAAAATGCCAGGGCCACACCCAGGACTGAGCTGAGGCTGGTGTCAGACGTGGGGTGGGAGGGGGGGCATCAGGATGGCTCTAGGCTGCCTCCAGCTGGAACTGCTAGATTAAGAGTCTTCCTTACAGTAGATGGGAGAGTTATGGGCAGAGATGGGCAGGGCTGCATAAAGAGAGGGATGAGAGACAAGAATGATAACAACTCGGCAAGGGAATGAAGGGGCCTTTGCTGGTACTTGCATCCCCTGCTTTCTCCACCTGGGCCGCTTCCCTCTTTGTTTTATGCAAAGAAATAAACTACACTCCTCCTGCTGTTTCGCTTTTACTACTCTCACACTACTACCACACTCATGACATTTTTGACACTAGATGTGTAGGGTCTTTTTCTGACACCAACCAATTCTGTGCAACATCAGCAATTCAATGCAATTCTGACCCTAACCGGAGTTAGCAAAGACCCCACAGTTTAAGGGCTCAATCCCAGGAGACTGCCCGCCCACTTCAGATGCCAATTACAAGTCGCAGGTTCCCAGGTTACCCACAACTTTGGTCTGACTTGGCTACAAATCAGAGGTTCCCATGACCTACACCCCATCCCCCCGGCCCCCGTAGATTCGATTATTTGCTAGAACAGCTCACAGAATTGAGCGAAACACTTACTTAGGTTTGCCAGTTTATTATATAATAAAGGATATGATAAAAGATACAGATGAATAGCCATATGAAGAGATACATAAGACCCCAGAAGGGTCCTCGTACAGGGGTTTCTGTCTCTGTGGAGCTGGGGTACATCACCCTGCAGGCACGTAGATGTGTTCACCAACCCATGAGCTATCTGAACCTGGTACTTTTGGGGTTTTTATGGAGGCTTCATCACATAGGCTTGATTGATCATTAACTCAATTTCCAGACTTTCTCTCTTTCTTGGAGAATGGGGTCAGGCTGAAAATTCTAAGCTTCCAATCCTGGCTTGATCTTTCTGGTGACCAATCCCTACCCAGGTGCCAACCAGGAGTCACCTCATTAGAACAAGACGGTATCCTCCAGGAAATTCCAAGGAAGCCAAGAACCAGAGTCAAAGAGTAAATATTAGAACAAAAGATTCCCTTAGTACTCTTATCACTTAGGAAATCACAAGAGTTTTAGGAGCTCTGTGCTAGGAACTGGGGACAGATTTTGTGTGTGTGTGTGTGTGTGTGTGTGTGTGTGTGTGTGTGTGTGTGTGTGTATATATATATATATATATATATATATGTATATATATATATTTTATCTTTTCTATTATTTCACATTTTGCTAGAGCCAATTGCCTCTTCTTCTAAGCTACCTTTCCTGACCCCCAAATGCACCTCCTGTGTGTCCCAGGCATCTGAGCTTACCCTCATTGGTGTCCTTGCCACATACTACGTAGCTGTCCCTTTCCCATGTGTACTGTCCAGGAACCTGCAAGTTTCCCGAGGGAAGGAATCTCGTCCGTCATGTTCACCATGCTATTCCAAGTACGATGCTCAGCTCCGGTGTGTGTTCATGAATATCTGATGAGAGAATGTCAAATAAATGTCAGGCGCTGATGGATATTGCTTGAAAAGGAAATGCATCAGCCCTTTCCCAGAGAGCATAAATTCCTGTCATAAAACTTCTGCCCCGTAATCCTTCATCAATCACTGGGGAAGGCCAGCCAGCTCCTTCCCACCCATTCCTATTTCTTCACTGACCTGGAAGGGCTTGGTACTGCCCAGGGCAACCTGCACACATGGCCCTTTGAAATGCACTTAGCGGGATTGCTTTTTCCCAGATGCCATCTGAAGCCTTCATATTGCTAACAGGACACTCTTTAGACATTCGCCAAATGCCCGGCATCCAGCAGCCCTGTTCCAGCACATGACTTCCTATAACCAGGTCCTGCCGACTTCTCACTAATACATTAAAAATAAAAAACACACCCTGAATGGCTCATACTTTCCCTCTCCAGTGACCTTAACCTCGTGACTGACTGGGGAAACTGTGACTCAAACTCAGGAAAAAACATTGCTGGTGTCACCAACAGAGACAAAGGCACCTCCTGGGCTGGTGCTGGGGATATTAATAAATCCATTAGATTGGATCGTTTGCACCACCAGCTCTCTTTTCTTTAGGGAATTTGAATGTTCGAGTGCTTTAAAGTGGAGATAAAACGACCCATGATTCATGCCCCTGTCTTTCTGAAGAGTTTCCTTGTATAAGCTCGAGCAACCTCTGCAGTTACTTGAAGGTTAGAACTATTCTTTCCCCAAAAGGAGAAAACCATTTCACTTTTCTGTTCATTGCTTTTCTCCTTCAACACCTGAAAAGAGAGGTGAATTTCCCCTCCCTTTTCCTTCTTAACAAGAGAATCTCTTTCCTACTCTTCTTGTCTGGCAATTGAAACATTAAAAAACAGAATAGAAATCTTCAGCTCATCCTTCAAGACAACTTTGGGTTTTGTTAATTTTTTTTTTCTTTCTCTTTTTGTTTTTATTGGCTATTAGGCTAGCAAGTTTTGAATTTGAGCAACTCAGATCCTAGGCTAGCCGCATGCTGAGCTCATTATGCAAAGCTCATTCACTGAGAAAATGCCTGGCACCACCTGGGTCTCAGCACAGAGAGAGTTTTTTTTTAAAAAGAAGCTTTGGTTCTGTTTTCTTAACTGGCCTCCTGCAGCTCTGAAATGGCATGCTCTAGACAGCATCTAGTCCCATTTGAATTGGGGTAAGATCATTCAAGGCCTAGAGTGCTTCCTGGATGTCTGAGAGAGAGAGACTCCAGCACTGGTGTCTAGGAATTAGGTGAGGTTCAGGAAGTGGGTGTTCTGATTTGGAGCATACTTTCAGAGCACGGAAGGGTTTAGGGCGCCTGAAATATTTTAGTGGGACCGAGGACAAATGGCCATGCTCTTGAAGCTACTGCCTCTGCTCTGCAGATGGAGATATGATAACAAAAGTACTAAATCCCTTATGAGGCCTAAGGCAAGGTGAAGAGAAATTCCAGCTTCCCGAACCACCCACAAGAAAAGGTCTTGAGGTTTCCATGAAGTGCGTTTCTTTGAAAAATTTTGACTTGCTTTAATTTCCTGAAGTTCATTCATTTTCCAAAGCGGTTTCCCTCCAAAGGGTGGTTTGCTCTCTGAAGGGGAATTTTAATACTAGTGTCTGTTGTTTATCTCCCCCATCTTTTCTGAGAAGATATATTGTGGAAAAACCATTAGGATGCACTTCACCCTTGAAACATCTCGTGAAGGTAGAGGGAGGGGATGAGAATATATTCTTCCTCCACCACTTGCCCCGTTTTAGAAGCAGAGAAATTGAAACTCATTTGTGTCCAGTGCTGACCTGCAGCGTCCAGCTTGAGAGTTGCCCCCTCCAATCTGACCTTGTCTGTCTTCTTGAGATGAGGACCCTCTGCTCCCAAGAACTTAACATGTGATTTTTCTTGGTTAAAATCATTGTTATAGATGCCATTTCTATTTATATCACAAGGAGCTCACCCAATAAGCCTGGTTATTAATTAAAAATGTAATGTAGGAACTTGGTTCTTAAAAAATACTATGAATGAATTCACTGTAAAAAAATAGTCAACCCAAGTCCCCCAGACCACTACTTTTCCAGAGGCTTTCACATTTTCTTTAGTGTCCTTCTAGAAGTATTCTATGTACAAGCATATAAGTGTTTGTATACACACACACACACACACACACACACACACACACACACACAGAATTTACATTCCAAAGATTGCTTTTCCCACAGAGAAAAAGAAAAAGCCTTCAGAATTATATTGAATAAATTCTATAATTTTTAATGCTGGCTTGGCACGGGCAATGGTAACAAACACTATTACTCATTCTCAATGGAGAAAGAGTTATTTCTATTTTCATATATCCTCTATATGAATACATTCTAAATTCATATACGTGTATCTTTTTGTTTTAATACAAACATTAGCATCTTATATAGTTTACGTCTCTTTTTAAAACTTTGTGATGGTTCTTGGATTTGTACCAATACGTGAAAGTTTATGTATCAATACATAAAAAAAAGCCTATCTCATTTTCCTTAAACTGTTATATGGCATTCTTTTACGATTAATAGCTCTTACTTGTTGGGCAATTTAGGGTTTCCTGTATCTTGTTATTATAACGCTGCAATGAATATCCCTATATAAATTGTCAACATGTGTGTAAGTATAGTTAGGGAATAAATTTGTAGAAGTGGAATTGCTGTGTCCAAGAGTGTATGCATTTTAAAATTGGATACATGCTGACAAATTTTATTCCCCAGAGAGGATATAGCACATTAAACTTCACCAGTTACATGAGTGTTTCCTGGCATCCTTATCAACACAATGTACTATACCAAACTTTTTGATCTCTGTCAACCTGATAAGTTAAATTCTTGTTTTAACTTAACTTAAAAATTCTCATTTTTGTTTTAATTTACAGTTTTTTAAATTTTAAATGAGATTGGGCGTCTTCCCTGTGTTGGAAAGCCATGTGTATTTCTTTCTCTGTGGGCTACCTTTTTATGATCTTTGCCCATTTTTCTATTGAATTGTTCATTGTTTTCCTCTTTATTCACAAAAGTCCTTTATAGCTTAAGGAAATGGATCAATGATTCATGTCCTCTGAAGCACCCCTCACCGTTTTTTACTTCTAGCAATTAGTTACTGCTCTTAGATAACTCCTTCCTCACCCATTCTCCCCACTTGTCTCTGGTTCTACTTTCTTGTGTATATTGACTTTATCTTGTTTATGTGAACAGGAAATAAAGGTGAGAATCAATATGCAAGAAAGTATGCTTTTGAATATCTAGTGAGTATATATTTTGCAAGATGTATACGAGTATGAATAGAATCTGAAGCCAGAAAGGTCCTTTACCTGGCATCTATATCAGTATCAAAAGACTCTTCTTCCTTTTGGTTGATTGATGGACATTTGGTAGTCTTGTATCTTGTTCATTGACTATGAATTCAACAAACTTCTTAAACTCATCTTTACACCCCCTTATTTTTTGTTTTTCTTATTACTGTCTCTTTCTTCCAATTTACTCTCAAATAGTGATCATTATTTGATGCAAATAGTTATTTCTAGACTCTTACCTCTTCATTAAGTACCTGGAGCAGGACAATCTGCATATGAGATTATGATGGGAAGAGAGAACGCCTCAGGTCTGGCTTCGGGGTGAGCCCCAGTCTCCTGTGTCAGGGTTCTTGGGCCAGCCTTTCCTCTGATTGATTCCAGGAGATGGGGCCTCTGGCGAGGTTGTACTCCTTTCTCCATAGGTTCTTGTTGAGAACCCACCTTTTCAAATCATGTACAAACCAATTCAACTTCAGCAAGCATGGCAATGATTTGTGGGGAACAGCAGAAATTCCTCTGTAATTATGCGTGAATTAATGTGTGATTTCCTAATGAGCTTAAGTGAAGAAATCATCGTTTTGTGATAAATGCTTTATATCTTAAAGTGCCAGCAACACGTATCAAATAAATTCAATCAAACCACTCTCATCTATATAACATTTACAATTATTATTTAACATGCTGGCTTTCTTTGCTGCTTTACTGCTTTGGGTAATTGCAGAGTCTAAAAGTTCCCTTTTCATAAACAAGGCCACAGAAACTCATTATGTTGGAGTTTTTCTTAATGTGATCATAAATGAGTTCATTTTAAAATACATTTGCATGCTGTGCAGGCTAAGACCCCTCCCCTCCCCTCCTTATCAGAAAATGATGTAGTTATTGAAGGACTTCGCTAAATCTGGGACATTTGTCCCTGGAATGAGCTAGGACATCTGAGACTGTCACTTGGACATTGACTAGCAATGTCCAAAAAAGTTGGGAAAAACATTCAGTCATTGAAATACGGTTCCTCTTCATTGAAGAAATAATGAAGCCCAGTGAGTTCAGTGACACGATCAGTGGTCACAGGGCAGGGATGAAGTCAATGAGTCCAGCAGGGAAGACAACAGAACATATGGATTAAGGAGTCAGCTCTGGATTTCTGGATTTAGATTCTGGATGTGCTGCTAAGTAGCTGTGTGACTTTAGACAAGCTACGCAGCCTCTCTAAGCCTTAGTTTACTCACCAGTCAAATAGAGACTGTGCCTATTGTTGGGAGAATTAAATGAGGTGGCATATGCAAATTCTCTGGGCACACTGCCTGGCATATAACAAATGGACAACACACTGAAGCTGGTCAAATAATTATTGGTGGCCTTGAACACTGATAAATATCAGAAAAAGAAAAACTGACCCCCACCCCAAGCATTTTCCGTAGTGGCTAAGGTGGTAGTTTGTTCCATTTGTATCTTCCAGGGAGCTGAGAAAGTGGCAGGAGTTGATGATGGTTTTGTTCCTAGGACCCAAGGTCATTTCCTAGTGGGTTGACTGAGGAGGTTGTCAAAGCCTAGTTGAATCCTCTTTCGCTTAAGGTATGTTAGAATCGGGGGTTTGGTAAATGGAAGCCCAAGTTGGTTTTGAGACTCATATTACAATTAGCAATAGACTCAGGTTTGCAGAATATAGTAGAAATCTCTACAGCACTAGTCTTTCCAAGGCCCCTTCTAAGAAACTCTGCCCTATCCACAGTCCCTGCTCAAGGGGCAGTTATAGGCAGCTATGTTTCATGCTTTGTGACTCAGCCCACCTTCTGCCTAGGTCACAGCGGATGGCGCAAGCATAAACCATTGGCTCAGGGGCAGTCCTTAGGCTGCCCAATGGCCACGGGAAGCTAGGCTTGGCCAGTCATATTTCTTCACTCAGTAATTAAAACTAAAACAACAACAACAACAACAACAACAACAACAAACAGTAACGAAACTGCCAAGGTATGGACCTGAACAAGCCCTAATGGGCCTTGTGCAAGCTAAAGTTAAAACTGGACAGAAACTTAAGAGAGAGGAGAGAAAGCTGTAAGGAGTGGAGAAGAAAGTTCTGCACAGAGAAAGGAGGGTCAGCATGAGGGAGAGACAGCGAGTCCAGTTAATTCTGGCTGCTGCTCTGGTTCCAGATGCTTTGCTAGTTCCAGACACAGTCTTTACACATTTCAACAGACACCCTATTTATTCCTTGAGGCAACTTGAGGACAGACCCTTCACAGGAACTTGTAAGAGACCACCTCAAGCCCAGTGAGGGCTGCTGGAAAAAAGCAGAAGTTGGAATAAATAGGTAAAATAAAGGTCAGGATTGATAAGTAGCAGCAACAATATGGAGCATTGTTAATTATTCACAAGGAAACTTGTTATTCTTTTTATTTTTATTTATTTTTTTATAGATAACAGTGCAGACCTTGTAAATTGTCATAGAATGCTTGGTTTCTGAACATCATTGAATAAAATGATGTAGTTCTCAAGGTATTTAATTCTAATGAAATTCAAAGAATTTCAGCTTCCATTCAAATAGAGAAATCTATTATCTTTTTAGACAATTGGCTTGTTCATCGGTTCTTCCAAGGACGTTAAATAAAACACATATGAATGTCCCTTTGTTGGACTATGCATAGATTTCACAGTGGCTAACATTTTTTCCTAGTAAAGAAACAACTTTCTATCCTTTTCTTTTTCCTATTTCCATTGCTGCCACCATAATTCTACTTCGTTTTTCACCTGAGCTATTGCAGGATCCTCACTATGCTGTGTATACAGCATGTGCTCATTAAGTGCTTCATGGGATGTTTGTGCTACGCCTGAGCTAACTACAACTCCTCAAAGCCATGTCATCACACAAGGAAACAAATGGAAAATTCCCAACCGTTAAAAAAGTAGCAAGAATAATACAGTGAACTCCCAAGTATCCATCCATAACACAGATTCAGGAAGGATCATGTCGGGACCAATCTTGTTTCATCTCTATATTCACAGACGCCCCCTTCTCCTCTTCTCTCATGCTGAATTTGAAGCAAACCCAAGGTATCACATGACTGCCTTCATAGGTATTGCTGTGCATATTTCTAAAAGTTTGAATGTAACCAAAATACTATCATCAGAACTAAATTGAAATAATAATAATTATTTAATATTATCAAATATCCAGTCAGTGTTCAGATTTTCCTAATTGTCTTATCAAGGTCTTTTTTATAGTTTCATTATATGAATCAAATAAGCTTAGCACCTTATCATGGTTGATATGTCCCTTAAGTCTCTTTGAATTTATAGGTTTCTCCTCCTCTTCCTCTCTTTCATTCCTTCCCTCTCTCCTTTACTGCAGTTTATTTGTTGAAGAAAGAGGGTCATCGTCCTGTAGTTTTCCACAGTCTGGATTTTGCTGACCATGTTTTTATGTTGTTATTTAAAATGTCCCTTTAGCTGCTCTGTTTTCCTGAAACTGGTTTCATATCTAAACTAGAGTTCCACTCAAATTCAGGTTCAACTTTTTGAAAATACTTTAAAGGCACTATTGTGTGCCTCCATTAAGAGGCACATCATATCTTTTTGTCTCCCTTTTTGTGATGTCATCAGTCATTGATGATCGTTGTTCGGATCCATTTAGATCATTAGGGGTTTCAAAATGATGATGTCCTAATTCTGTCATTCCTCCTTCATGTATTAACATGACTACTAACTTCTCCTCAACTATTTGCTTACCCTGAGCTACAGTTCATATAGGAAAGGCAAGATAAATGCTTGATTCAAAATCATTTGTTTGTTCTCTGGCGTCCATGAAATGGGGCCCATGAGTTTCTTTGTTAAGGGTTATTCTGAACTCGTAGAATTAAATGTATTTGAGGTGTTTCAATCCATTGTGGTTATTATTCTTGATGGTCATAATGGTCTACCTTTGGCTCCTGGGAACTTCTTTAAGTTGGCTCCCGCGTGTTTCGACCTGGCTCCAATGGTCTTTGATGTCTCCCTTGCTGTCTATATAACAGGATGCTCCACTTCATCTCATATATTTCCTACCTTAGACTCGAGTCAGTTTTTTCTCCAGGAGAAATCATCATTTTCTCCTGGTTCCTGTTAGTGGAAATGCATTTGAAGACCACAATTTGGACACTAGGGATGTCCATTGGTGCAGGATTGTTTTCATTGCTGGGCCTTTTCAGGGTAAATATGTATTTTTTTAAAAATAAAAAAATGCTTTGAGTTCATACTGATCCATTTAAATTTCAGGAATATAGGGTTTTTATTTACTTGAGCTGATATTTTTATCAATGAATACATTGCAAATATTTTTTTTTCAGTTTGTTATTTATTTCCTTTCTTCTTCCTTTTTATTTTGCTTATGGTGTTTTTACCATACACATGTGTTTTATCATCTCTTCAATTGTTAAATAGTCAGGTTTATTAGTCTTTTCCTTATTGTATCTGAATTTTGAGTCATAGCTGGGAAAGTTTGCCCTATTCTCATATGATAGGAGAATTCATTGATACTTTTTTCAGTGGGTATGTGGTTTCATTTTTATTTACATTTAAATATCTGATTCATTTGAATTTATGTTATTGTATCTGGATGAACAAAATATTTTACCTTTTTCATGTGACTTTTCTTTTAACCCAACATTACTTTTTCAAAAGCCCTCTTTCCCCCCTTTATATGAGATGCCACCTTTATCCTACATTAAATTTCCACATGTGCTTGGGTCTATTTCTGTACCATTGATCTTTCTGTCTATTCATGTGCCAATACCACATTGTTTGAATTATGGAAGCTCTAAAATATGCAGTTCATTTGCAGGATTTTCCAGGCTATTCTTGCTAAAACAAAACTTTTGGGTGTGGACCTATCTTTCTCTCTCCTACTAGGGTCCTATGCCTGGTTTCTAAGATGGCACTTTGGTGATATGGTAAATGGGTCTGAGGAAAGGATGGGCCCCTGAAGACAAGAATCAGCAAACTGGCCTCCAGGCCGGATTTATTTATAAATAAAATTTTGTTGAAATATTGCCTATGGCTGCTGCCATGCTGCACTGGGAGACTTAATCATTGTGATTAAGACTGTGTGACTGGCAAAGCCTAAAATATTTGAGTACTATTTCTGTCCCTTTACAGAAAAAGTTTGCTGACCTTTGCCTTAAGATAACACATTGGCATCCTAACAGGTCTTCTAGAGATAACGCTAAGTCCCAAACAGGACCTGCTACATAATTTGCCGGGCCCAGTGCAAAATGAAAATTTGGACCCCTGCTTCAAAAAGCAGGAAAAAAGTGCTGTTCAAGGTGCTTTTTCCTTCTGTAGTTTCTCTCAATTTGTCATTCTGTTTTGTATATGCTATTTAATATCATTGGTAGTAAAGAAAAATAAAAAATTCAAATTAGCATGATACTTACCTTTCATCTTTATATCGTGCAATATCTCCTTTAATGAAAACATAAGAGCTTTTCACTTGTGTGCAGAATCACTGAAATGACACAATTCCTGTTTCCTCGCTGGTCTCTGGAAGGTGCTTTCAGTTGGCCAGAGGAGATAAGCCCAAGGCAGACTCAGAAAGTTGGAAAGTCAGGCATAGAGTAGGCCCAGGGGAGCAAGTGCAGACCCCCGCAGAAGGCCCGGGAAACAGTTCAGGGAACATGGGGGTTAATGCCTCTCTGGTTCCCCTGCCCACCAGCTGCTGGACCAATGCGGAAAAGATGCCCGAGCCACCAGTGTGCTGGGGTGTTGGGCAGCAGTGGTCACCTGGGCAGGGGTGAGGGATTAGGTGCTGAGAACCTGTCCCAGGGAGCTGGGGAGACCTCATAGGAGTCCAGACCGTGTTTCAGCTGATGTTTCAAGCCCCCAATGCATACTCCATTGTCCCATTTGATTTCATATACAAACAGAAATTCAAAGATAAAATGATTAAGGATATCAAGATACGACCGCAGAGCATTAAATGCCAAGTTCAGGGCCCTGTGCAACTTCACTGTTTGCATGCTGGTGATCCTGGTCCTGAATTCAAGTACTGATGGTGATGCTGGGAATATCTGTCAGCACCACAGCTTGAAGGGAATGGGTGGGGGGTACAAATATTTTGAGGAAACCTGCAGATGTGTGCTATCTCTTATTGACACCTTAGAGAGGTTGTCCAACTGCTTAAATCCTACATTTTTTTTCTGTGTTTTTTTTAACATGCATTTTTTTATTGTGGTAAAATATACATAATATAAAATTTACCATTGTAACTATTTTTATGTATGGAATTCAGTGACATTAAGTACGTTCACATGGTGCAACTGTCACCAACCCTCCATCTCCAGAACTCTTTCATCTTGTGAATCTGAAACTTTGTACCCATTAGATGATAACTCCCTGCTCTGTTCTCCCCCCGGGCCCTGGCAACCACCATTCTGTTTTCTATCTCTCTGAATGTGACTACTCTAGTTATCTCATATGACTGGAATCATACAGTATTTGTCCTCTTGTGACTGGCTTATCTCACTTAGTATAATATCCTCAAGTTTCATCCATGTTTTAGCATGTGTCAAAATTCCCTTCATCTATATTTTTTAATTCCCTTTATTTTTTTTAAGGCGGAATAATATTCCACTGTATGTATGTACCATATTTATTTATCCATTCATCCAATGATGGACACTTGAGTTGCTTCCACGTTTTAGATATGGTGAATCACATTGCTGGGAACATGGGTGTACAATTTATCGCCTTTTAAAGCTTGCTTCCTTTATCACTGAAGGAACCTTCACATAGAACTGCAATGATGCTGCGGTGACTCTGTGGGGACCTGAAGCCTTAGGGACATTCCCAGGGTCACATGCAATGCCCCCCTGAGGATTTGGTTTCTAGCCTGCATAGATTGACAGTAACAGGAAAATGTTTCAGAAAGAAAAACCACTGAAGCATTATTTTTCTTTGTTTCTGCAAAACAATTTGGGTTTATTTTCTCCCATTTGAGGCTTTGTTTTCACCAATGCAAATGTGATTGTCTTTCAACGCTAGAGAAGGGCCTTAAATAACATAATTACTTCACCAATCATCTACTTGGCTACTGAAAATCATCTTAGCGAGGTCTACTGCTTGAGCTCTATAGGACCCCAAATAACAAACAAGCTGCTTTTCTTAACATGCTAATTATTTTCTAAAGTGAGCATTGTTTTAAAAGCGGGATTTAATTGGCTATTAAATCTGCAATTGAAAGATTACATTATGAAATAAACAAACGTATCAGTCTAATAGATCTTCGGAAAAAAATCAGACATTCTACTTCAGTTTTTGTTAAGTGCAAATGCATTCAGATATATATTTAATTCTCTGCCCATTTTGCTGTGCTTTGCAGCATTCAACCTGAATTCTTTCCTGGGCTGGTTCCAAAGGAAATCATCTCAGGAGGCAGAGTAAAGCTCAGGATTCGGTGCGCGCTGGCCCCAAAATAACCTTTTGCTTAACGACTTTACCTGTATAAATGAAATTCAAGAAATGTTGAGAAACCATTTTGAAATGAATAATACTGAAGCAATTCCAAGGGGTATAATTTGGGATGCATCAAAGGTGGTGGTTAGAGACTACATTGCCTCACTGTAAGTTTAAAGGAAATCAAAGATCAAAACAGGTACATGCTCAAGAAGGAAATTAAGAAATGAGAAGTACATCATAGTTATAGAAAAATCCCAAATGATTTTTCAGAAAATTATTTCAAGGCAAAGTAATACTGTTTTTAATGGGAAAGAACGTGAACCCCCCCAAGTTTATAAAGCGGGCTTCCTGGGAATAGGAAATAAAAATGAATTTCTCTTCAACTTTATGTTTTAAAAAGGTACAAGAAAGCAAGGATTTTTTTTTCCTCCCCCTAAAATAAGTACCCATCTGGGAGAATGATAATACAACCATGATATCAAGTCTCTTTAAGCACGGATGCCCGGGGCTGGGGAAAACAAAAGGAATATGCATTACCCTCCACCACATTTCAATCGGCTGCACTAGACTGAATAGGAAAACATCCACACTTCAACTGTTTCTCCCACCAGGATGGGAGCTGGAAGGGAAAGCAAGTGATGACATATTCTTGCTGCTGTCTTACCCTCTTATAAAATTCTTTAAAATATTATATTAGATGGATATCATATGAAGGAAATTCTGATATGTTGTTTAGAGAGAAATATTATCTTTTATTGACAGTTTAGCCAACAGCTGTTATTACCCCTAAATCAGATACATTTTTTTAACACATTGCTTTTTCATGTTTTATAACTTGGTAATGAGATTTTTCTTCAAGGCTCTATTCCAGGAGTAGTAAATTCAGTAAGATATATATATATATATATATATATATATATATATATATATATATATATATATTTGTTGATGAATCCTTTAGCCTCATCTAATGAAATTCTTTGTCAGTCTTTTATTTATTGTCTACTTATTAAGTGACGATAAAACATTTTGAAGTCATAAAGCGGCTAGGTCTGGACACTGAAGGATAGGAAATTTGTCCTCACATTGTTAGTTTTTAGGCGTGATAATGGTAATATAGTTATGCTTTTTTAAAAAAAGATGCCTTGTTTTTTAGAGATGTATTGAAATATTTCCTGATAAAAATGATATGATTTTTCACATTTGCTTAAAAAAGAATATAGGACATGGTAAGTGGGGAGAGGCCTGAGTGAAATCAGACCGCGAGGTGCTGACTCGATGCTGGTCCTGGATGGTGGGAGTTCAGTATATTAGAATCTGTTTTGCATATGTTTGAAATTTTACATCACAAGAAGCTTCTCTTTAAAAGAATTTTGTCTTTACTTTTTTTACTTAAGAGTCCTCTGCCTCTTTTCCCAAGTAGAAGAGTGAGTGTATTTTCTCTTTTTGAGAGAGGGTTCTGTGTGGTAGCTGTGGCCCTTCCGTGTTTTCTGTTCTAGTCACACCAACACTAGCTGGGGACGATTGCTCACTGACACAACAGCCTGCTCAGGAGAATCAGACCGAGTAGCCAGGGCTTTCTGCAGGGGGAGGTAGAGAGTGTGGGGTCCTGGCAATGTGACTTGCACAGGCCAAATTCCTACCATTGAGCTTGGCTTACAACAACACTCTTTTCCCCCCATTTTTTCATCTATTGGAATGCATGTGTAGTACTCCTATCTCCCTACTAATGGCCAATTCTTTAAGGGAGAAGGGGAACGGGAAGGAAAACCATTTACCAAGTGCTTATTTACTGCATGTTAAACCTAGTGCTGGGCACTTCCCATATGGTATTTCCTGTAATCCTGTGAGGTGCACGTAATTTAAAAAAATTCTCTGAGGCGAGGTAATTTTTAAAAATCCTGTTTCACAAAGGAGGAAATCGAGGTTGGAGATGTTAATTAACGTGCTGGTTTATATCACTTAGAATAACTTTGGTTGCAAATTAATAGTACATCAAGATTAAACAAACAAAAGGAATTTATTGGCTAAGGTGACTGAGTAAATCCCAAGATGCAGCGGATGTCAGGGACCGTTCTTGCAGGGTTTTGGTTCCCTGTGGTTCCCCAGATTCTGCTTTCCTCCATGCACTGGCTTCATCCACAGACCAGCTCTCCTTATAGCAACAGAAGCTCTGCTGCAGCCTCAGCCTCAGGTCTGCAGAACACACCAGTCAGGACCAGAAAGGCTCCTTTCTTCCAACTGTGAACGAAGGCCTAGAGTTAATGGCCTCATGGATGATATTATACCAAGGGCTTTTGCTAATTAAGGCCCACCTATGGGGCTTGGGCTGTAGTCAATCTTACTCAAACCACAAGACTGCCACAAAGTTAAATAGCTGTTATAAAGCAGAGAATTACATTCAAATAAGATTTTCACAGAGAAATTATTTGATAGACTTAGACTTCCCAGGGGTCTCTGTGCTTGTCCATTCACAGAGAGGAAGGGCTGGGAGAAATAGAGCTGCCCCTCTCCCACCCATCCTGATGTGACCCAGCCTAGTGGTTGAACAGGAGAGAAGTATTGGTGGTCATTTCCCTTTTCGGAAAAAGCAAAAGAGAAGTTGGTGGTGGAAGTCAAGTGGAGAATGTTTGCCTTCCATCTGGAGGGTGTTGAAAGAGGCTCTAATAGATAGGTTTTCGTTGTTTTCAGTGATGTTTGCTGTACACTATTAATTTACTCATTCCTTTAACATTTGCTAGAGAGATAAAGAATTGAAGTATTAGTAATTAATGTAACTTGTTGGATTGTGTTTCTCTGAACATGACACTAGGCTGTGAATGGACCAGATGGGGTTCTACATTTTATTCAGGTTCTATAATAACAAATTAAAGCAAGATACAATGAAGAACCAAAAAGGAATAATATGGACGAAGCACGCCCTGGTTGCTTAGAAGCCAAGGGCTGCTGGACGTGGGAAAGGGCTGGTGGAGGAGGCAGAATTTGATATCAAGGAATGCAGAAGATTTGGTTGGTTAACCCAGCAAAGTAAACAATTTGGAAATATGCATAGAAGATACTGTGGGGATAAAGCAGAGCCTGTGTTGGGACACAGCAGGTTGGATGATAATAAAAATAGCTAACATTTACTGAGCACTTAATATGTGCCAGTCACTGATCTAAATGCTAGACATGTTTTAACTCATTTTAATTCTTATGGAGACATAGAAAGGTCAGCTTATTTGCCAGAGATCACACAGCCAGTCAATGGTAGAGCTGAGATTTGCATCCAGGGAGTCTCAACTTTGGCTCATTCTCTTATCAACTACACAGACAGGGACCAGTCAGAAGAGTTGCTCTCTCACATGGCAGCAGTTACTTGCCAGAGGAGAAACACGTGGAAGGCAGACATTTTTAAACATTTCTCTTGTGTTGTATTAAACATATCTTCAATGAGGAGCGAATAGAGGTAGAGAGATAAGTCGATATTGGGTCAGACGATGGGGGCCCAACCCAAGGTAGTGCCAGTGGGAGTACATGAACAGAATCAGTATCTTCGGAACAACTAAAGAGAGGCAGCCTCAATACTTGAGACACAATTACTCCGATTTGTCTCACGTCACAGGCCCCTGAGGAATAGCACCCTTGCTGGTGGCCTTGAGTGGCTAGAGAAGGTGAGGAAAAGCCCAAGGCTAGGGGCAGAGATTAGGGAGGGCCAAGGCATCTGGGTGGCCAGGGAGCAAGAGGAATCTGCCGAGGAGGCCATTGGGAGGGGAGCTGGGAGGACAGCCCAAACCAATTCACCCCATGGTAACAGAGTTCCTAAGTAAAATGCAATCCATACAGCTATTGAATGCACTGCAGCCATTAGAAGCAGTGAACTGAGAGTACACACTGCTACATGGACGGAACTCAATAATCCAGGGGTGAGTGAAAGGAGAAGCAGAAAGAAGTCTATAGCACAACACCATTGAAGTAGGTTAGGAACCTTAGACACCTGCAAAGCCAAACCACATATTTTCAAGGACGTTCTGGGACGTGCATGCATCCAATTCATTAGTGCGGCACCTACATGAAGAAAGGCAGTGTAAGTAGGACTGGAACGGAGGAGAAAACACCAAAGACCTCCCCTAAACTAGAGAGAACTGTCATGGAAGGGTGATGGTGGCATGGCTTGAACTGAATTAGGGCTGACCTCAAATCAACAACCCGCCTCTAGATCCATCAAGGGAAAAAGATGATTGGTGGCCGACCACACACTGCGTCCTGGGCTGGGCCAGGGGAGAATCACTGTGGGCTCAGGTCTTGCTCCTTTGATTTCCTGTGCTGCTTTCAGTGCTGTGAAAAGGGGTACAGATAACTCCACATCCAGGAGCTGTCAGAGCAGGGCACAGGATGAGGGCCGGCAAGGTGGTGTCATGGGAAGATCACCTGAATGGCCTGGCTCTGTCCCCTCTGGCTGTGTGACCGGCCAAATCTGAAGGAAGGAGTTTGGTTTGGTAATGGAAACGAACTATGTCAGTGCCCCTCTCTCTCTCTCTCTCTCTCTCTCTCTCTCTCTCTCTCTCTCTCTCTGTGTGTGTGTGTGTGTAGTGGAAATGTGTCTGATTGCTATACTTTTCCTTCCAGTAATGGACTGATTTCCACATCTAGGCAGGAGCACTCATCAATCGATGCTGTTGACCACAAATGCCATGTCTTATGACGTGCCTCCTTTATTTGTACTCTTGTGTTTCTCTCTGTGTTTTATAACTTTTTTCTCTGGGTAATAAAGGATCGCTTCTAGTTCCCTGAAATCACTTATTTTGTTCCTATTGTTCATTATAGTGCAGGCATAAACTATTTATGAATTTGCCTAAACAAACACATTTGAAGGCAGATTATGTGTAAAGTTAAGATTTGTTTCTTATGAAGCACTAAGAGAGAACCTGAGATCGGAAAGGGGCATGAGACAGGTTTCTGTGGGAGCTGGTTGTGTTCTGTCTCTTGGTTACACAAGTTTGGTTTGGGAAAAATTCATCAAGCTCTATACTTATGTGCACTTCTCTGTATATTTTAACTTTTTTTTCTTTTTAAATAAATGTACTTGAAGTCACCAATAAGACATCTTTGTGGGGATAGTTATCATTAATGGACTTGGATTAATACTCGTCAAATAGAATCTCAAATTCATAAAATTTTAAACTTGGAAAAGATCTTAGAAATAATTTAGTTCAATTCCTATTTTACAGCAGAGGAAACACAGGCCCAGAGGGGAAGTGGCTTGCCCAAGCCCATATAGGGAGGTACAGACACAGGTGCCCTAGCCCCCTCCCGGCCATGGCTCGGAGATGGCACAGCTACAGATAAAATAATGGAGCAGTAAAAAAAAAAGGTAAGCTGTTGTAGATAAATACTATATTTACTCATGTAATTCTCCGGTGGTTTTGGTCTAGAATGAGGAATTATTAGTCTTGCAAGTCACATACCATTCCTTAGCAACCTATGGCAACATTAACTGGAACCTACATCTAAAGGAGGAAGGAGATAGTATAGCAGTAATTGAAATGTGCTGCTCACATGTGGGAGTGTACATGTATTTTTGTGTTTGGAACTAAGATAGTTTTCTTTCAGAGACACAGAACAAGGCGATGGCCCTTTCTGCCTCCCACCTTCCTCCTCCCCGGGGGGAACAAGGTGCTAGGAGGCATAGGAGGCAGGTTAGCAGAGACCCTGAGAAGAGGGAGGCCAGGATGAGGGGTGCAGATGCCTGGCAAGCCCTCCTCATTATCTGCTGCCTGCCACTCTGTTTCCAGCTACTAAACTGGGACCAAAACCCTGACCTGATTGGGGAAGATCTGCATGCCCTTAATTATGTAGGTCTAATCGGTCTATGCAGAGCATGAGCTCGCTGTGGCAAATGCCAGCTTACGTTTTTACTTAGGGTTCCTTGCTACCTGTTCTGCTGGGAAGAGGCGCATAAAATAAATGCTGCGAGTCATTTGGGCAGTGGACTGGAAACTCGGGTCTATAACTCAGGTTGCCAGTGTCGGTGTGGGAAATTGCTGCATCGGTAATTTCAAACAAATAAAATGGGTTCGGGGAAGGTGGTAGGGTGGAGAGAGGGACGAGGAGGGAGAGGGAGAGGGAAAAAGAAAGAGAAAGAATGAGAAAGAATGCCTTAAGCAGGGAGCTTGTCACTGAAGGTTGTGCTTTTGGCCTGAATAAAAGGCAGAAGGCTTTGAGAGGGGCAAGTGCTGAATTCCGCAGCCCAGGAAAAGACGTTAAGCAAGGATTAAAACAGGGAGAGAAACTCATAACCTATATTTGTTGTACCAGAACAAGCAGCTTATACATAGAGTTGATTAGTTTCCACCACTGTAATGGCCCCTGGCGGTGTGTACAGTAGGAAATACCAAAAGGGAGGGCAGCCCTACCCCCACAGATCCTCCTCCTGATAACTCAGCCTGTCAAGCAGGTGGAGATAAGGCGAGCAATTCACCTTGTTCACCTCCTAAAGGTCAGGCAATCAGATAAGATGGCCAAGGGAAAGCCTCCAAGTTCTTGTCGCAGTGGGGACTCAAAACCCTTTAAGAAGTCAGGGCGCCCATCCAGGCTACAGTGGACATTGTTTCAGGAATTCCCCCTCTTACTCCTCCCCTGGCAGAAAAGGGACTTTGTTTTTGCTCCATCTCGTCCAAGTTCTAGCCAAGTCCAACCCTGCCTCCCCATCATAAAAAAAAAAAACAAACCAAAAAACAATTTGGCCTCATTTGGGAATTTAGTTAATCAAACATGGTCATGTCTCTTTAAACCTCTTTTACCAGCCCTATGTAAATTTGTGAGACAGATGGGGGGCACGGCCCAGCTCTGTCTGACAGCATCAGAGACCCAAATGCAGGTGAATAAGTCCACATATCTCTCTTCCTCCAGCAGGGCAAAAGCAAACAATGGACTGTCACTAAAACAGATACTGTCAAGGTTATTTTGGGGTCGTGACTATAAAGGAAAGCAATGGAATTGATGTCCATAAGTTATTGGTGAAAAACCGGTTTTGTTAATATTTGAAATATTTTAATAAACACAAAAGTGCCTCCTATTGAGATTTAAGAAATTGTTAACATTCTACTATTTTGTTTAAGATATTTTATAGTTTTAAAGCAATAAAAAAAACCTGGTATTCCAGGGGAGGGGAAGACGCCACCTCTTGATAGGAGAGTCTCATGTGTGTACAGGGAGAGAAGACAAAGGTGGCCATGTTTGGAGACACACCATGTCTCTTAACTCCGCTTTCATATTCCGTATTTCTCTGTATTGTATCTGGATGAACTCTTCAGTTGCTGTCATTTTACTTACTAATTATCTTTGTGACTGTATTTAATCCAAATTTTATTGCATCTACTGATTTTTTTATATTTTAATGACATTTTTTATTTCTGAGGTTTCTAATTGGTTCTTTTCCCTATCTACCTGTTCTTCTTATAGTATTACCTGTTTTTGTTTAATGATTTCTTATAGGTTTTTATAGATTCTAATTTTTGTTTAGCTCTTTGAACATCCTAAATATAACTACTTTGAGCTAAGAAAAAATTCAAGAGAGATTTGTGTTCTCAGATTGATAGGATTTGCTGCTGTTTTGGATATGATGAGGGCATAGGAGTATGGAGAATAACCCCTCGGTTTTATGGCTTATTTAGATGGAGAGAGGGAACATGGAAGATGACCAGGCTTGCAGGAGAAAGGTTTGAGTTCTGTTGAAGTTTGAAGTCCTATTAAGGCAGTTGGACAGACCATGGCCATTGACGTTAATTCTAAATATGGAATGGAAGAAGTAGAAGTACTCTGCAATCATAGGTTTCAGTTATTGATCCAAGGATTATTCAATAGCTGTAATCTCAAGACTGACTTTCTTTTATTTATGAACTTAAAATTTTAGTTCTCTTATGTACAGGTGAATAAATATACTCTTAGCAACTTTTATACTACTTTCCTTATAAATTTGCCATTATTTACTCCTAAACATTTTTATATTTCAGTCATTATCATGGATCAAAATCCCTACTCCAGAAGTATTCTCACATGATTAGGAGTGGACATGAGGGAATGACAGAGAAAGCGAGGGTAGAGATGAACACCAGGTCCCACATTCATCTCTGCCTTTCAGGTAGGGGTGAGACAACTTCTAGTACCTTGTCACCCATCTCTTTCTTTCTCTGAATGTCTGAATATATTTCCCACCTTTGACTTGCTCTTCTGCTTGTCTCTATTATTTACTGTCCCTGGCTTGTTCTGGCCTAGACTGAGATTCAGGAGCATTCAACCTGAGCAGTCTGACCTCTGATAGGATGGTGGAGGGGAGGGGATACCGCAGAGTGGCGGTGAAGCGTGCTCCCATGGATGACCAGCACATTCAGGAGGCAGTTCTCCCCCAGATATGATGCCAGAAGCACATGTTTACAAACGATTGCAAGAGAGATTGGCACAGCTAATCCTGGTCCTATAGGCTAATGGCACTATAATAAAAGGGTCTGAAGCTTCATCTTAAATTAATGAAGTGATATGATGTTTCATCAAAAGTATTTGGTAAATATTCATTGAATCAATAAATGAAGAAGTAGTCTTGGAGAGATTAAGTAACAACAACACAACAATGGCAGCAAACCCAAATAATGGTGACTGCGTGCTCTCAATGCCTGCTGTCCAAAGCGTCTCCTGAATTTTGAATTTGTTGATCCTCAAAACAATCTTATGAAGTAGGAACTTTCTAATCTCCTTTTTCAGATGGGCTCCTGAGACATGAGTGGTTGCACAGCTAGCAAGTGGCAGAGCTGGAGCTCAACCTGACTACAGTCTAGCTCTAGCCTTTAGCACCACAATAATACCCTCTCTGTCTAAGTAGCCTGCCCAATTTCATGCATAGATACTACTTGACATCAGGCCTGACATCAGACTATGGCTTTTAACTACTGCTATGGTCTGAATGTTTGCCTCCCTCCAAAATTCATATGTTGAAAGCTAACCCCCAATGTGATTGTTTTAGGAGGTGGGGAATTTGGGAGGTAGTATGTCAGAGGGTGGAGCTCTCATGAATGGGATTAATACCCTTATAAAAACGGCCCCAGAGAGTTTCCTCCTCCTCTTTTGTCACAGGGAACACAGCAGAAAGACTGTGTCTATAAACCAGAAGCAGGTTGACTAGACACTAAATCTGCTGGTGCCCTGATCTTAGACTTCCAGCCTCCAGAACTGTGAGAAATAAATTTCTGTTATCTGTAAGCCACCCAGTCTATGGTATTTTGTTATGGCAGCCTAAACTGACTAAGACAACCACCATTCTCTACTACTTCCCTAAAAAAAAGATCATTGCCTGTCAGGAAAGTTTCTGTGCTCGTATGTCAGAGCAATCTCCAGTTTCAAGCTGCTTCATTTACCTGATCAATGAGTCCATTTCCTTCTTTCACAAGAGAAAAGACAGAGACAAGAACTATTAAAACTAATTGCTTATTGTCATGCAGAAAAAAAAAAGATGTAGTTGTTTGACTGAAATTTCCACTCATCCATCATCCGGGTGAATAGAACCAAGAAGGTATTTTCTAAGACTCACAACAGAAATCTTTAGCAAAATGAGGACTTGCAAAGATGCAGACATCAGTACTTACTATTGAAACAGATGATGGAGGCCACCTACTCCAACCCTCTCATTTCACAGGTGGGAAAACTAGGGACAGAGAGTGTTAAGTGTACATTGTTCCAAGTCATGCACCTACTCAGGGCAGCCAGGACTAGAGGAGGATCTACTGACTCACTGTTCAACAAACCCTCCATTACTCCTGTTGGGCTTCAGATTTCTCTCTGTGGCCTGAAGTAGTTAGCATTTCATCCATTCATCGACAGTCACTTATTAGTTTATTTATTCACCCCAGAAGTATGTAGAGTGCTTCCTCTGTGCCGTGCTCTGTTCTCTGTGCTTGACGTGGAATGGGAAGGAGGACAGGTATATAATTCCTGCTTTCATGGAGCTTACAGTTTATTGAGGAGACAGACCATAAGTAAATAAATAAACTAAGAAATAAAAAAGAAAGGAGCAGGGAATGAAAACCGCCATGATGAAAACAAGATGTGAAAAAAAGGGGTGTCCTTGAGCTTGGGGGTGATCAAGAAAGGTCTTTGGGAGTTGCATTTAAGCTGATTCCCAAATGGGGATAGTGAGGCAGCCATCTTGGGGAGGAGCATTCCAGCTCCGAGGTCCTGAGAGCAGCAGGGACTTGGAAAGTCTGAAGAACATAAAAAAGAACAGTGAGATGGAGGGAGGGAGAAGAGGCAATCTACCATATCCCCCATGTATAAGACACATCCTTTTTTGAAAAATCTGGGGTCTAAAACCTGGGTTCATCTTATGCAGTGGTTGTAGATCGTTGTCAAGTCTTTTAAGAAGTATGGCATTTCAAATGCCATAGATGGAACTGAGGATGAGGCAATATATGAAGACAGTGATTCGTCACCAGACACAGACGAGGACAAGCTAATGGTTGGGAGTTTTGACAGTGATGAGGAGTTGTATGAATTTTATGATGACTAAAACTTGAGTTCAATAACGTTATGTAATACATTTTGTTTCAAATTTCGGGCCCCATAATTCAGGTGTGTCTTATACATGGGAGCGTCTTATACATGGGGAAATACGGCATGTTATTGAGTGGGACACTCAGATTGAAAAGTCTGGTCAAACTATTAAGAAAGATGGTTATAATGCTATGTGGCAAGCTGAAAACTGATAATGGTATAATGTTCAGGGGAATAAAAGCAGGATATAACTGTATGGAAGCCATGACTGAAACTATAGAATTTACACATGAAAAGCCTGTAAAGGAAATGATTAGAAGGATTGTATATAGTTGTAAAATTAAGGGTAGTGATATGATTTTTCCCCTTCTTTGTTGTTCCCAATTTTTTTTATAATGTGCTTCGTTCCTTAAGTGGAAACATTGAATGTATAAAACAAGCTATAGCTGATGCTTTAATAAATAACAAAAGGACTAGGCTTCTGCGTGTTCTAAATTAGATTTGAGTTAGATTATTTTTTTCACTTAAATCTTTAAATTTTTCAAAGTAATATATGCATATAGAGATTTAAAAAAATGAAGTAGTACCATAATACATATTGAAAAATAGCCATGTAGCCCTACCCCTGCCCAACCCCGGGTGCCATTTTTCTGAGGCAACCTCTTTCAAGTGTTTTGGATTTTTTTTCTTTCTTTTTTTCTTTATGGCATTCAACTCCAAATTTCTAATAACATGCCTGCATTTTTATTGCCCGATCCTTACATCATCCTAGGAGTTCCTTTTAGTTCTTTCCTATGTTAGATTCTACTTTTTTCATGGCTCCCATATGGGTTTATTTCCTTGTTTTACTGGAGGACAATGTCCTATAGCTTCTAACAAAGAGTACATGCAAAATAAACTTGCATGTTTAAATAAGCTTTTTCCCCCCTATGCTCACATTTGATTGATAAATTGGCTGGGTATAAAACTCTCTGTAGGAAATAATTTTTTCTTCAGATATTTGAAAGCATTGTTCCACTATCTATGAGGTTTCATTGTGGATATGGAAAAGCTTGATAGCGTTGTCTCATTCTTGATTCTTTATATGTGACTTCTTCCTCCTACTCCCTACATCAGAGCTTTTAGGATTTTCTCTTTATCCTTATTTTATTGAAAATTCTCTCAATGTGACTTGGGGTGAATTTTTTTAGTATTATTTAATTGGGCTCTCAATTGACCCTTTCATACTGGATACTTGTATCCTTCAATTTGGGGAATTTCTTTAATAATTTCTCCCCTTCATGCTTTGTTCTCTTTCCCTTTAGAACTCCTGCTATTTATGTGTTGGAACTCTAGATTGATAGTCACATTTTATTACCTTTTTTGTGTGTGCAATTTTCCATCCTTTTTGTTCTACTTCCTGTAAGAGTTCCTTGACTTTTATTATCCAGTTCTTTCTATTGAATTCTTAAATGTTTGCTATGACTTATTTAATTTTTAAGAACCATTTCTTATTTTATAGTTGTTCTTTTTTTGTTGTTGTTGTTACATTCTGTACTTCATAGTTGCAATATTATCTCTCATCTTTGGATATTAATTGTAGTTTCTTGTTATAGTTTTGCTCTGTTCCTGTCTCATTTTATTTCCTCCAACTTACTTTTTTTGTTTGTTTTGGTATACAACTTTCATATTGGGAATTTTCCTCAAATGTTAACACATGGCCATCTTTTTTCATTTAATACTGAGACACAGAGAAGATGATGGGAAGCTCTGGGTTGATGGGACAAGGCTTATGGACAGATGGGTTTCTTTCACAGTAGAAGGGTGTTATGGACTGGATTGTGTCCACCCCAAATTCATATGTTGAAGCCCTAAACCTGAATGTAACTGAATATTCTATAAGGGATAAAACCTCTAGAACGTAACTGAGACTAAATGAGGTCATGAGGGTGGGGCTCTAACCTGATAGGACTGGAATCTTTATATGAAGAAGAAGAAACACCAGAGATTTCTCGCTACCTGCACACAGAGTAAAAGCAGTGGTAGGACACAGAGAGAAGGCATCTTCTGCAAATTGAGAAGAGAGGCCTCACTAGAAACCAAACCTGCTGGTACCTTGATTTTGGACTCCCATCCTCCAGAACTGTGAAGAAATACTTTTCTTTTTCTGTTATTTAAGCCACCCAGTCTGTGGTGTTTTGTTAGACTAATATAGATGGATAGGTGGGGGACCTGTTGGTTTCACTGGAGAAGACTCCCCTACTCCCCTCAAATAAGAGTCTATACATTTCTTTCTTGTCTTTTGAGTCAGTCCGTTTTTTCAGACATTGCTCCTTTAACCTGTCATCTGGGAGTTCGAGTGGGAGTGGTTATAACTCTGGAAGTTAGAATCATCGGAGCTAAGCAAGGTAAGGGTTTATGGGGGAGGGAGAGGGAACGCACTTAAACCAAGGGGATTTCAGCAAGCTTTTTAGATAAGTCTGGTATCCCCACAGTCAGACCCTTTTGACTAAATTTTTCCAGAGAGAAACCCTCCAGCCTTCTGGGATAGAGGAGGGACAGACTTCTGGCTGAGTATGTTGGAGGAAGGAATCCAGGTCCAATTGTTCATTATACAGACTTTTAACGAGTCTTCTGGTTTTTAACCTTGCCCCTCACACCTCCTTTCACGTGTATGTGGTGCTTCCAGTCTCAGACTTCCCAGGGTTTTGTGCTTGCATAGACTTGTTTCTTGTTGGCTCCCTGACCCGTCCCCATTCTTTTACAGGAACTTAGCGAAGTCCAGAAAGCTGGAGCTTAAGTGGTTCTTGCTTATCCAAACACTTTAATTTATTAAATTGTGTCATTTAAAATACATTTTGAAGAATATATTTATGCATATGTATATTAAAATCATAATAATGTAATGAGCAGTCATGAATATACCACCCAATTAAAAAAAAAAGTAGGCGATTACTAATACCCAAGTTTCTTCTAAGATGACTGTTTTCTGGATTAGCAGACTCATGCTTTTCATTAGTTCAGTAACATTCGCATTTCCCTTGTTCTCTCTATTTTCTCTATGTAAGACTCTATCACACCTTCTCATTTTGTCTTCCACTTTTCTTAACCTGTCTCTCATATTTTCCATTTCCTTGTCTCTTGATGTTTGTTGCGCATAATTTATCTAGGATCTCAGTATATTTGGGCAAGAGTTTGTCCGAATGTTCAGTCTGTCATACTGCTAGAAAAGAAAGTCCCAAACCCTACCCATATGCTTTCTATCTTGTGATGGTTCATTGATACACTGGTTTTCTGTCATCAGCTTCTTGGGGTTCTTTTGGGGGGGGTCGGGGGGGTATTTCTTTTGTGATTTTAAACATGTTACATTTCTTTTCTGTCATTTTAGAGTGGCTCCAGAAGAAATTTGATAAATACTTTTGTTCAATCTGAATTGTTTAAATGGAAGTTGGTTAAAATTCCTTTTTTTAGAATTGTGTAGTGCTGCATTAGGAGGCCTAATACCCCCAAGAAAGGAAACTCGTGCAGAAGTCTACTTAAAGAGTCACTGAATATAGTTTTTGTTTAGGTGAAATGATTGGGACAAATCCCTATGTGGCATTCCAAATATTCTCCTTTGACTTTCTCTATTGTGAACTATTCTGTAGAGAGAGGACTTCATTCTGAGACTCTGTGTGTTTTCATTTCATAACAAAACTTTTAGAAAAGATATATTAGTCATCTTGATTTAAGAACTGGACAACTTAAGCTGTTTTAGAGATAAGGAAAGACCAAAGTATGTTCTTAAACCCACTGCTCTCCTTGTCTGTGGAGAAAGGTTATGTCTTGAAATGGTCACTTCTTCATTTGAGTGACTGGAAAAATCAACTCCACCAGTGCATAATCACTGCTGGGTAACAACCGGTTAAAGATGCAGTTTCTTGACTTCACAACTTCTTGGAACTGAATGTATTTTTGTAAGCCTAAAGCCTGGGTATGTGGAGTATGAAAATACTTCACTGCAGGATATTAATGTGGGCTTGTTTTATATCCAGACCAAAGCCCCAATCAGTACCTACACCCACTGTTTCCTTTGTGAGCTGACAATATGTCCACAGAGGTGTCTAGGTCATCCCTTTGCTATGATCAGACAGGGTCTTTCCTGGCAAGGTCCTGTCCCCTCCTGGCCCTGCCTACCCATGGGCAGTGTGGCCCTTGGGGTGGGCTTGCTTTCTGCTCTGACAAGCAGTCATCTGTCTTAGAGCACAGACTCTAATTACCCCCGCCATTAGCCTGCCCAGCAGGACTGCTGATGTTATTAATGGTCATGGAATTATCCACTGCCTTTCAAAACTCCAGAGCCAGTCAATGTTTGTCCCTATGACCTCTCACAGCCCTGCACTTCTTTTTTCATTTTGCTGCTGTGTTGAGCCTTAACTTTGAGCACAAATAAAAAATTAGGAGCATGTCGCTCTCCTCCATCTTCCTCCTCTCCCCTCATCAGCCCCCTAACCCCCATTTATTTCGGGATATAGCTCAAAATTTTGCCTCATTGTTAGACTATTTTCCGGGAGCTCTTAATTATATGAATGTGCCATTCTCCCTTGCCCCCACCTATGTCAATGATCTTTTTTTCCCAAAAATTAAAAATAACATGTTGCTCTTTATTAGAAAATCTATATATTTTTATGGTTGGAAAAATTAGAAAAATGCAGATAAGTAGAAAGAAGAAGAAAAATCAATAATCTCACCTACTAGAGATAAGCACTTAAAATTTTATGGTATATATTTATAGACATGTCTATATAGAGAGATATGAGATGATACTACTTTAATAATAATAACTAACATTTGACTTCTTACTATGGAACAGATTGTTTTTTCAGGCTCAAAATGAAATTTTGGTGATGTCAAAGAGGTTGAAGGGACAAGACTATTTTTAGATGTCTCTTTCTGTTATGTAATGTCTTTCCACCCCTAGTTATTCCCAACTAACATCAGCGTTCGCTTCCCTTCCTTTCCCTCCCTTCTTTTTTGTTTGAGCCTAAATATTCTGTCCTTGCCTTCATCTGGAAATTCAACTGTGAGCATTCGGAAATTCTAATATAGCTTCGATCTAATTCCAGTTATGGAAGAACATTTTGGCATGTCATTTTGTCTTAATCTGAGTTGTAGACTAGGCCTACATTTGGCCAGTAAATCCACCATGGCAGGATCTATTTAATAGAATTTTTAGCTGATTGTTAGCTGGCCTGTGTAAAATGTATTTGAATTGGCCTCTGGGTGATAGAATGGACTAAAAAATATCCAACTTCATAATACACCCATTCTTCCATGAGTGAGGGCGCAGGCCCAGGTTTCAGGCAAGTCACTGATTGACTAATATGTGGGCAGAGATCATGTTTGTTTATTAGTTTTTCTACTCCGTGCAGTGATGCCTAGCACACAGGAGACATTGAATACCTATTTGCAAAGTTGACAGGACGTCTCAGGAGATCTGGCTTCTACTTTCAGTTCTACAGATTAGCTGTTGGAGTGGAACAAATTACTAAACCACTTGACCCCTCAACTGCCTCATACATATTATACCGTCTTAGTAAATCTTAGAGACTCAGTGACATAATTTCTGAAGACCTTTAATTTCCATTGAAGAATTGTTTTATAGATTCTCAAGGTACTGACTTTCAAGTTGAAGAGTTAAAAATGTTGACCCTGTTCTTTTGAAAGACATGCAATTTTAATTTCAAAGAAATGTGCAGAGCAAATAGGTGATTGCTTAGATGTTTCAGTCTTTTTTTTCCTCCTGTTTTTGACATTGCAGCTGACGTTTACATGTAGGATACCCTCCTATGGGTGACTCAGTATGGGAATAATGGGCTAGGACAAGGATAAGAGAGACTGTAGAATTATGTATAATTTCCAGTCTACTAGCTATAATCTTATCCTTCTCTCCCATTTAAGAAAACATATTGACTAAGACATATTTCAAAACTAGCGTCATAAAACCGTGTGTGTATTTCGGGGGGGAGAGGGGTGCAGGACAGGAAAACTGACCAAAGAGACAGAACAGAGAATCCAGATACCAAACTATGCATCCATGGGAAACTGGTATATAATAGAGCTTCTTTCCAAACCAGTGGGAAGAAGATGAATAGTTTATAGTGGATAGTGCTGGGAAAATTGACTCACTGTAGGGGGAAAAAAAAAAAAAGGTTAGACTCTTATCTTACAATATATACGAAACAAAAACAAAAACAAACCCCAAACCAAATGGATTAAAGACCTAAGTATAAAGGAAAAATATACAAATCTTATAGAAGAGTATGTAGAAAAATACCTTTCTGGCTCTGGGGTTTGGAGTAAATTTCTTAACCAAGACCCAAACAACATAAACCATAAGTGGAAAATTGATGGTATGACTACATCAAAAGTAAAGATTGCAGTTCAAAACAGTTAACCTACCTGACAGATGGTACTGGGGAAAGATTTTTGCAGTGTCCAAAATCAATAAGGAATTAATACCCCAAGGAACTTCTGCAGGTTGGCAAAAAAGAGATAGATTCCTCACATAAGAAAAATATGAGCAAAGGATATGGGCAGTTCACAGAAGGAGAAATCCAAATTGCTAATAAGCTTATGAAGAGATACTCACTTTACTAGTAATCAGAGAAACACACATTTAAATTACAGTGCGATCCACTTTAAAATGATGAGATTGTCAAAAATCAGGAATCTTATTAATATCAAATGCCGAAAGGGATGTGGGGAAATGGGAACCCTCTGGCCCCACTGGAGGGAGTGTAACCACCTATGCTTCAGCAATCCCACTCCTGATGTAGCCAGACACAGGCTTGCACTGATCTGTGAGGGGACAGCTCTCTGCGTGCACCTTGCAGCACTATTTATGGTAGCAAAGAATGGGAGTCAACCAGGAGTCCATTTTTAGGACAGTGGCAAGGCAACTGATTATACGTAAAGCCATCAGCAATAATAATTAGATTTGTATATAATAACAAGGATAAATTACAAAAGTATAGAGTTGGATGAAAAAAGTAAGAAAAAGATTTATAGCACATTGTCTTTTATAAATTAAGCATGCGTACACAAAGTGATACCATATATTATTCATGTGTATATGTATATCTAAATAAAGATAGGATTGAGAAGGACTGGAGCAGAATTGAGATTGGAGTGAGGATCAGGAAATAGGAGAGAAAACCACAGAAAAATGAAGAGGGGCCTTTTATGGATTGATGAGTGCACCAGGAACTGAAGAGTAGAATTAATTAAACTCTGTGGTCCAAAACAGAAGAAAAGGAAGTAAAATCAAATTGGAGTTTGGGTGAGTGAGAAGTATCCTTATGATAATAACCTTGACATATTCTGTATATATACCGTATGATAAATTATTAATAATCTCTAATTCTTCATTGTTTATGATAGATTACTTGCCACACACTTCCCAGCTGTTAGGACCCCAGGGCTGAGAGCCGTAGCGGAGCTGTTTGTGTTCACAGTTCTTTGCTGAACATACTCGTAATCTTATGGAGATGAACGTAGCCATAAAAACTAAAGAGAGGCAGCTTTAACATTCGAGGCAGAATTAGGAGAAAGGTTTGCAATTATTATTCCATAATGACCTGGTTTGAATACCTCTTTATCCATATTTTATTTCCTCCATCTAATATTTAAAATCTTCCCCTTATATGTGTAGAACTAAGAGCAGAAATCTAAATAGCTCTAGCATTATTTCCCTAATTCCCATAGCCTGCGCCGCTCAGATGTCAGTCTCTAAATTCCTAATACAAATGAACAGGAGACAAAAGCATGTTGCAGAATTCTGAAATGAAGTAGTATTTCAGCGGAACACAGAGAAACAGTTAAATTTTGCAAAGCTATGAAACTGGAGAGGGGGCTGTCCTCAAAACCTGCCAACCAGAGACCTAGAAGGAATGGCTTGCTGCAGATTCATTTCGCTCTCTCCCTCCCTCCTTTCCCCATCTATTTGCACAAAACTCACCTGTTAATTTCATCAGAGATCCTTGAGTGGATTTCTTAATCTGCGCCCAAATTGATCAGTTAACTAAGTTGATCCTGATGAACTTGTTAAAGAGCCTTTTCTTTTCATGTTACGTGTCCCCAGTGAACTCCCTTTACTGTGGTGTGCTTATCCGAGGCACCCAGGACGATGAGCACTCTTTACTAATATTTCATCCTGCACGCCAATTGATTTTTTTTTCAATGTGAATTTGGACTTTTTTTTTCTTTTTCTTTCTTTCTTTCTTTCTTTTTTTTTTTTAACACACTGACTGAAAATACATTGTGTAACCTCTTGCTTTCAGGTCAGAATTAAGTGGGTTTCTGTTTCTTATTTACGCTTTGTCATTTTAAAATGTGAAATTTTTGGACTCATACTGAATTGCTATAGATTTACTCTATCCGTTTGCGTTGAGGATCAGAATGAAACTGATAGATGATGTGCATGTTTCTTGTGATAATCGACTACGCGGCTATGTGTGTGGCTTTGCGCTGTCGCGTGAGGTCCCTTCTTCGATCTGAATGCGTGAGCATTGTTGATAAGCATAATTACTCTAGGAGGAAGTGGGACTAGTGTCCTGGGTACCTTCAGATGCCCTCAAAGGGGCTTCCAACCATTTGCAGACCATTATCTCATCAGTTCTCAAAATATCCCAATGAGGAAGAAAGGAAGGAAGATGGTAATGAAGGAATGAAATGGCATAAGGCACTTGGCTAATGAAATAGTCACTTCCTTTTCCACTGCCTCCAGTCTTAAGTCCACATACAGAAACTGAGGCAAGGGGCGCTGACATTGCTGGCTCAGAGAGAATCAACAGCAAAAAATAGACAGTGGAATGGAATGATGCCACCCAGCAAGCTGATGAAATTGTTTTATAGAGAAATGCCTAAATAAGGGCTAAATCCCTCACGATAACAGCAGCCTTTCCTTTCTAAACCAGCACTGAGTGCGGATAGCTGGGTAGTCAGAAACGTGCTGAGAAGGGTGGGCGTAGGGCCAAGATAAAGCCATAGCCTGGCTCTCAGAAGTGGGCACTTTGGGGTGCCACTGGCCTCTTTTGCCCACTCAGTATTTTGCTGATAAGTACAATTTAATTGGTTCAAATCTTTATAGACACACACAAGACATATTAACTGACCTCCTTAGGTCTGACTCCTCAAGATTTTTTACAAAGGCCTTTAAAGCAGTTTTCTTAAAGAAGTGCTTTGGTACAGACTTTCATTTTTAAAGAAGCTGATTTGGTTTAGGTTTTCTCTCTGCTTTAAAAGTATGAGGCTACATCTTATTGAAACGTGTTTCAAGAGTCACCTGACAGGACACTTCTGGGTCCTTTCTTTTATTATTCAAGGGCTTCTGCTTGTGGAACTCACAGTCTCTACCTCTAGCAGTAGACCTAGCTGTTCGGGGGCCCTTCTCAAAGGTCCCCTGTGGTCCCCTGCTGGTTTCCATGGCCTTTCTTCTTCCTCCTCTAGGCTCTAAGGTGCAAATAATGGCTAAGACATAGGTCAAAGGAATAAATTTTTAATTGTGGAATTGCAGGCATGGGTGAGAATTTGTGAGAAGAGGGAGTTTTATGACATTCCACCAAGCAGTCTACTCGCAAAGGTCAACCCCACCAGGAAAAGATAGCATCATACTTGAAAAAAGCACAGGTGCTATTGCTTCCCCCTAGAGTCAGCCGATGCACCATGTTTCAAGTTGATAATGTGAATGAATACATAGATTTCATTCATTTGTTCATTCATTCATTCAACAGAAACAAAAATGAACAAGTAATAGCCCCTTATACCAGGGAGCTCATGGCCATGTAAATAAATGGTTGCAGCGCAGTGTCCTAATAAGAAGCATCGGAGAGGTAGATATAGAAAGCAGAAGCTCCTGGTATAAAAGTAGAAATGTTTGATGAATTTATAAGTAATCAAAAGTCAAGAAACAAATATATGCTTCAAGCCCTAGATGAAGCTAGCAGGAATAACATTTAATAGATATAACTGTATGGTCCAGAATAGGTTTTAAAAGCTCAGTGGAAAAATTACAAGATGAAAGAAATCTGTCAATGTGACATGGTGACAAGAGCATGCACAATGAAGTTGGGTAGGCCTGTGTTTCAGTCAGACCTCTCCCTTTTACTTCTTCTATGATCACGGATGAATTTCTTTACTTCTCCGTGCTTCACTGTCCTCATCTGTAAAATGGAAGAAGTGAAAGGTCCTGCCCCAAAGCGTTGTTAGAAAGATTAAATGAAATAACACATGTCAAGTGCTTAGAAAATTGGCAAAAAATCAGCACTCTGTAAGATTTAACAGCTTTTATTATTACTCACAAAGAGTTCTTCCACAAAAGCAAAAAAGAAAGATCCCCAGCTTTTATTTTACAGCTTGCCCCGCTGCAGTCAGCAGCTTTCTGATAAGCTCACTGGGTTGTGTGGTTGTCCCCCAAAGGGATAGGAAGCAACAAGGTAAATAACTACTTTAGACCTGATATTCTGTCCAAAAGAAGAAAGTGGTCATGTCAACTGAGGGTCCTTGATAAGCAAGAAGAGAAAACCTGCATATGGGTGGACATAAACTCATACCCTGAGGAGAAGTGTCAAGAAGGCCAGAGAGATACAGGCCCACTGCTTCTGTGACATGTGGCCATTCAAGGGAGGACCTCTCCTGATGGCGAGATGCTCTCAAAAATGACTTCAGTTTCTGCAGTCATGACAGGTTCCGAGGAGGTAGGAAATGGGGCTGTACTGAAGGACTCCAAGGTCGCTGTGATGGACTTAATGAGCTCAGGCTTGAAAAAGAGTTTTGCAGAAAATTGAGAAAAAGCAGACAGCCAAGAGTGAGTGAGTCCAAGAAGAGCGTTGGGAAGATGAAAGTCTAAAATAAGCTGAGGCATGCACAAAATTCCTCAAGGCCACAAAAAAAGACTTACAGATGTTTGAGGCAAGAAGATCAGGGCGGGAGAAACAGAACCAGATCTTGGAGTTGATGATGAAATTGTAGAAGGCCTAGACAAGACGGAGTTCTGAGAGACCTGCTTTTTTGTCTGTTTTCTCTGCCAAGGAGACTATTAGAACAGGATGTTGAGAAAGAATGAGCATTGCTAAGTGAAAGTGGAAGCCATTGAGCTTTTCAGAAACACGTAGGTGCTCTAAATGAATTCAGATCTCTGGAATAAACAAATTCTGTTGCTTGGTACTGAGGCCACTTGTAGGTGAGATCCAACAGTCATTACTGGTTGAAATTAGAGGAGTCTTAGAGAAAGAAAGACATGTTGAGGAAAAATGATGGCGAACACATTTGTTTATTTTTAGAAATGAACAGGAAGTTGGTTTTTACAGACTGTAGACAGGTAGGTGTGTTGTCATCCATCTTGGACAAGAATGGGTTACAGAATGGTTAATTTGTGAGACCCTAGAAGAGAATGAATGTATCCATCACTAGAACCAGTGCTGGGTGACAAGGAACAAGCAGCATCAGGCTAATCTCTCTCCTTCTCCTTCTCCTCCGTTTTCCTCTGGTACTCTTGGTCAAAAGAATACCACTGTACTGAGAAGTCTACTGTACTGTGTGATTGGATAGCAGCAGAACATTTGATAAATCTCTCATGATGTTGCTGAGGATAAGAAAAGGAAAAATGGGCTGGATTCACAAATAGGTAAGAAACTTGGAAACTGTTTCAGTGGCCATACTTGAAGGACAGTGATCATGGGAAATCTCAGCTGGCAGAGTTCCTAGCCATGCAGGATAATGCTCTGTCTCTCCCGTGTCCAGTTCAAACCTTATTTTTGTTCATGACTATCATTTATTACATGCCCACCATGGGTAATATAATATATTGGGTTGTTGGAAAAGTCATGACGTATTTTTTCTATGTTTTTCGTTGCAAAAATGCGTCATGACTTTTCCAACAACCTAATAATATAAATAGACATATATATGTATATATATATATGTATATATATATAGTTTAATTTTTATAAAACCCTGTGAGATAGATATTATTTTACAGAGAGATTAAATAACTCCCCGAAGGGCAGACTGCGATTAAGCCAGACTGGGGATTTGAACCTTAGCATATCTGATTTCAAAGCCACTGCTCTTTCAGTTACACCAAAAAGCTGAAATGGGAGGGAGGGATGGTGAACACGTGGGATGAAATCATCAGGAACGACAGTGCTAGTGTCAGGGGTATAGACTGAATCCAACAAGAAGCAATTTAATGGGGGTAGATTTAAGATTGGAGTAGAGTTCCTCCCTGCCCACCAAAAAACAAACAAACAAAACCCAAAAAAACCTATACAAGTACAGGATAGAATAGACATGGCTTTGGAGGAGTTAGTGTGATCTCAGGCACTAGTGTGATGTGGCAGCTCAAAAAGCAAAACAGCCCCACTAATTAGATGTTAGCCCATCTTGAGAGAATATCATTGCTGAAATGAGATTTGGAATAAGAAAACCAAAAAAGTGCTACGTCTGCTGTTTGGAGCCTTTAGTGTAATGTTGACGGATTGGAGAGTGAAGGCAGGTTTCCTTGCTGCTGTTTTTCATCTATCTTCATCAGGAACACACTAGGACTACTACAGTGCACTAACCACTTGTGAGAGAGGAATGTGACAGCAGAGTCTGTCGCTGTCATTTTCTGGAGCCATTCTTTAATTAGGATGTAGACAAAGTTTCAAAGGAAAGCAATACAGGAAAGCAATCATATGGGGAACAAGGGAAAGAAAGAAGCTGGGGTGTTCAGCTGGGAAGATACAACTGTAAGGCCCGCTGACGGGTCTCCACACACTGAAAGGGCCATCAGGTGGGAAGAGGTGTTTCTGCTAATCCTTCAGGACAGTGGCTTTCATTCTTGCTCAGCTGTTACCTGTAGTGAGAATACACATAAATGCACATATACAATTGAAGCATTCCAGAAAGCATTATTATCCTTACTATGTATTTCTATTCTATTCTGTTCTATTCTATTCTATCTTTTTTCGTTAAAAAAATGCTTGTTGACTCCATTAAATTGCTTTTCTGAGTTATCAGTGGGTTGAAATTCATAGTTTAAAAATCCTTGTCTGAGGGACTAGAGCTAGGACCCACAGATGGAAGCCATGAGGCACTAGCTCTTGCTTCAGGATCACAAAGAACTTCTATCAGGCTGAGGTGACAAAACATGGGACTGATTTTCTCAGGAAGGAGTATTCAAGCTTAGGCTGAAAGAAGGAATGATGGGAGCAGTGCAGAAGGACTCAAACATCAAGTGAGGACTGAAGTAAATTAACCACAAGGTCCGTTCCATTTCTGAGATGCTGTGGTTGGATTAGTGGGATTGGCTGGTAAAAAGTTCCTGCCCTTTTAGGTCACGTTAACAGAAGCATGGCATATGTCTCTCAGGAGATGAAGGAGGCATTGCTCCCTGCTATTCAGAACCAGCCTGGGGACACATTTGCAGATATATTTTTGAAGTTGTTTACTCATTTGTTCATTTGTCCAACAAATATTTATGGTGTGTTTAGTAAAAACCAAGGACTGAGCTAGGCTCTGGGGATATAAAGTTGACACAGCCCAGGTCTAATGGAGTATGCTATCTAGTGGGGACAAGCTATCATTCAATACATATTTTTTGAGTGCCTATCTGTCAGTCACTGCTTTAAGTACTGTGATGTATGAGTGCATCAATGCAAAAGAAAGATTAAAAAAAAATCCTGCCCTAAATTCCCATGGAGTTTACAGATTATACCCAACAAGTACACAAATAATCAATTCTCATTATGGAAAGTACAGAGAAACCAGATAGGGTACTAGTCAAGCGCAAGAGTGAAGAAAGGTTGTGTTCTGAGGAGGTGGCATTAAAACTAGTATTTCTGGTTGCAGGGAGAGTGGGAGAGGACAGCAGGAAGGAATATTCCAGACAGAGGGAATACCAAGCATCTGAGGATGTGAAAAAAAAGCTAGGCTGCTTGGATGCAGACAGGGAGGGAGGGGGCTGACCATGGGGTCAGGAAGTGGGATTTGATCCTAAGAGAAAAGGGAAACCATTTGAGGGATATGAAGCTACAGAAGGACGTAGATATGTGGAAAGATCTAGAGATATGAATATAAAGGGATCTGGAGAGATGGAGGAATATATATATATAGAGAGAGAGAGGAGAGAGAGAGAGAGAGAGAGAGAGGGAGAGAGATGGACTTGGGAGATGTGTGGGAATGTAGAACCAGCATGACGTGGGCGAGCTGGCGGGCGGTGGCAAGGAGGACCCCTGTGTTTCTGTCGTGAGCAGCTAGAGGCAATGAAGTGAGGGAGGCAAGGGGTCCTATTCATGGAGCTGAGGAGCAGAAGAGAAGGAGCTGTGGGGAAGGGGGAGAAGAGGAGGTCAGTGTGGGACATCTTTGCTCAGGCAGCTTCGTCTCCTTAAAATACCACCATCCCACTTGTCTGCTGGGAGAACACCTGCTTGTCCTCCAATACTCCAGCACCCACGCAGCCTTTCAGAACCTCCTCCCTGCCAGACAGATGCACCCCCCCCAAGTCTTCATACCCCAAATCTCCCCTTGTAAACTTTGGTCACTGTGCCAGCAACACTTGATCACACTTATTTGTTTGCCTATCAGAATAATAATGCCCATGATTGTTGACTGACAGCTAGGCACTGTTCTGGGCTCTTTGCAGGTATCGTCCCATTTAATCCTCACAACAGCCTTTCAAAGTCACCACCATTGCTCTCTCTATTTCACTAGGAAACTGAGGCACACGCAGATTCAGGTAACTTCCCAAGTGAATGAGGCAATGCTGGTCAGGGCAGAGCTGCGATCCAAGCCCAGGAAATGGGCTCTGGGTCCCTGCTCTTAACCACTGTGTGTGACCTCTGTTTTCCACTGGATTGTAGATCCTTTTAGTTAGGAACCATGTGATACTACATTTTTTTTTTAAACACACACTCTGAGAACTTTACCAAAATAAGAAAAATAAACACAATGAAACCAAAATGAGCAGTTACCTAGATTTTTCCCTCACTACTAACCTCAGAAATTTTGTCATTTGAAAACCAAGATGTAGTCACCATCCTAGAATTCTTGAGTTAGACCTGGCCCTACCCCCAAATTTTAAAGATGAGGTGCTGAAAGGTTAAATGCCCATGGCCAGAGTCTGTGGCTGAAGGTCAGGGCCAGGTACAGCCTGTTTCTGGTGGTAATTCTAGAGCTCTTGGGCGAGCAGAGCTGGGGGCTTCCTCAGGTGGCTGTTCCACTTGCCTGTAACCTACCCTCAACCGTGGGTCCTTCTCCCCTATGAACCCTTCACTCCAGGCACGTAGCCACTGGCTTGTAATCTACACCAGGGTAGGAATCCTTGTTTTATCCGCTGATGTATCTCAGTGCTTCACATCACGCCTGCCACATCGTCAACACTTGAAGTGTGTATTGGACAGTTCTCTGAGCACGTCCCAAGCTTTCCTGACTCCATGGCTTTAAGTGGAATGTTTTCTTGCTAAAAAAACAACAAAAAAATCACACACACAAAAAACACCCCAAAACTAACGCTCTCAATTCTCTCCAACTCTTCAAAACCTATTCCATTCTTGAAGTTCCAACTCAAATGTTTTTGTGTGTGAAATCTTTCTGAAATGCTCCCTTCCCTTCCTCTGAATTTCTACGGTAGCTCTGTGTTTTGTTGTTTGTCTCTTATTTAAAACAAAAACAAAAACATTCCCAGTGCCCCACTGTAGCATCTGGACCATAATAAGCCCTTACAAAGGTTTGTTAGGGTGGATTAATGACATGGAAACACTGTTCACACGTTTAAAGATGGGTTAAGATGTAACTTTAGAGTATGGGTTGACAAAATTTTTCTGTAAATATCTTAACCTTTGCAGGCTGTGCAGTCTCTGCCTCAGCTACTCAGCTTTGCAGTCCCAATGTGAAAGCAGTCACAGATAAGATAAAAATAGATGGGCATGGCTGCATTTCAATAAAACTTTATGAATTTTGAAGTTTGAATTTCATGTAATTTTCACATGTCATGAAACCCTATTTACACTTTTTTCAATGATTTAAAATGTAAACACCATTCTTAGTTTGCAGACAGTAAAACCAGGCATTGAGATGGATTTGGCCTGTGGGCCATAGCTTGCCAACGCCTGCTCTGGACAGCAGGCCAGGAGCCAGTGGGTAGAAGTGACTTTTGACTTCATGGAGTTCACCTTCGTTAGAGATACCATTCAGGAGGAAGGCCTGCTCGGTGCCCTACAAAGCTGTTGTCTCCAGAGATTTCTAAGCAGAGATCTGGAGATTATCTGGGGGGATGTAGATGACATCCCTGCTAGGGGATGGGGCAGGAGGTAGGACAGGAGATGCCCTCTAAAGGCCTTTGCTCTACAAGATTCCACACAGCAGCTTTGGAGTAAAACCACAGGTGCCGAACTGATTGGAGGGAAGGTCATTCTGAATTAGTGAGAAGGTGTGAGTTATAAAATGGTTTATAAGAAATGATGCTTCATTGTGTTCAAGGACATTCAGCAATCAAACGAACACTTCACCAAGGGCTGTCAATAATCCATGTGAGTTGCCCTTTATAGTTTTCAAAGTGCTTTCCAGTACATTATCTCCGTTGATCCACCCAGGAACCCTAGGAGACAGACAGCCCCATTTCACAGGTGAGGTCAGAAGGTGCACCATCTGAGATGGTTCAGAACCAGGTCTGTGCTCCTTGATATAGCCTGCGGATGGAGAGACAAAAATGACACCTTTATATTTTGTATCAAGGGTGTGATATGAAGTTTTAAGAATCTCATCTATATTTATATGAAGAATAAATGTTCCTAACTCAAGCTAATTTTTAACCCCTGAGAATCTACTAGAAATATGGCCACGTGCCCAGAGGAGCATGGAGTTTGTCAAACTATAGTTATAAAATAGAACAAGAGTTCATTAAAAGCTGACACGCCAGAACGCTGGTCTTCACCCTGTTCCCTCATATCAGGATGAAAGGTGTTTCCACTGTGTTATCTCGCATAGGGAGGTGAACTTTTCCCCTCAAAGATAAAGATAACGTCAGTCCTTCCCAGGTCTCAAGGATCAGAAATGCATTTTGAATTAGACACTTAAATTAGTAGTTTAGAGAAGTTAGAGAGAGTCACTCTGACATGGGAGGAAATGTGATCCAATCTCTTGAGGTGGTTTGCCTCCCTCCCTGTTCCAGGAAGTGTGATGTAATGGGTGGGGGGGGGGGGGGGGGGGGGGGGGGGAGGCCCAAGAAGCAGGAGCCAGCAAGTCCTAGTGATTTGGGGGATAAATCTGCTTTTTTCCCCCCTTTCCTGCCAAATTAGGCTTTGGCACAGCTAAGAGTGCCTTGGCAAACTTTTAAAATTTCCCAAGAGCAACTTCCTGGTTCTTAATTAGGCCTTTTATTCCTAGATGTCTATATTTAACTACGCTCTGTTAGCACTGACCCCTTTTAGAAACTGCCAAGAACTTCAGGGAGGTGGCAGTTGAGTCTAGACAGGGTAATTATTCAGATAACTCAGTTCCCCCAACCTATTCTTAAAGAAAGACGGTATGAGGAAATGTCCAGTTACTGAGTGACGCCTGTCTGAATTCATTAGAGGACTGCTCAGTGCTCTCCTTCGCTTTGCTCCAGGAAGCAGACAGCACACACTTAACCCACGGAAGGATACAGGCCAGTACTGTCAGGGTTTCACCCGTGAACTTGGGGTACAGGATGGCAGGGAAAGGATGGAAGGAAAACAGGCCTAGAGAAAGACTCTGAGCTGTTCACAAGGAAACTGCAAGAATGCCCATTCCACCCTTGCTTGCAGAAAAAGAAAAACTGACAATACCTAAGTCTATCACAGGAGAAACGGATCAATACATTGTGGTACATTCATTACAATGGAATACAACTCAGCAGAGTGAAAATGAATGAGCTGGAGTTATGCATATTGATGTGAATAAATCTCAGAACTATATTGCTTAGTGCAGAAAGCAAGTTGCAGAAGGATACCTACTGTAATAATTATACTGTGTACTGCTTATGGATAGCATATATGAGCACACAGTACGACCATTTAAAAAATCCATGGTAAATTCAAAAAAGAGACAAACAGATCCTTTTTTTTTTTTTTAAAGAAAGAAAATGTGTGCTAATGCCACACATTTAAGTTCAGGCGAGTGGTTACCTCTGGGGAGGGAATAAGGGAGTAAGTGTGGGCGGGCCTCAAAGTCTTCAGTTGAGTCTGGAATGTTTACTTGTTTTTAGGGTGGTAGACTCGTGGAGAGTTACCCATGATATTATTAGCTATGCTCTTTATTATGCCTGAAATCGTTCATTAATAAATTGAGGGGGGCTCAAAGGAGAGCTGGGTTACTGTTTGTTGGGGGATGGGGTGAGGGTGACAGGAACCATTTCAGGAGGAGAGCCTGTGGCTTCTCCCTGAACTACAATCAGTACCCTTTCCGGGAAAGTGTGTGTGGGACAGCCCTGGATGGGAACATTAGTTCTGTATCTCTTGGGGGCTGTGACCTACAGGAAGTCCTTCCTTTGCTCGGTCCCTACTCTGTAATGGAGGTTCTCCCTGACCTTGCCAAAGCCTGGCTGCCTCTGGTTGTGGAAGCCAGCCCAGGACGCCTCCTCAGGCAGCCTTGCCAGGGAATTGGCCCTCCTGGTGTTGGCTGCTCACGGGGCAGCATGGGGGAGAGGACAGTGGGCTTATCAGTACTAGACAGAGCTGGGTTAAAATCTATTACACTTACATAACTCTTGGCGCCTTGCGAATGATCCTGGGAAATAATGACGTGGAGCAAGAGTTTTGTTGTTGTTGCTGTTGTTTTATGGAGCATTCTGAACATACATAAAATTAGATACTATTACCCCTATTTTAAAAATTACCCATTACCCAGACTCAACAGCCATTAACTCGTGATCAGTCTCACCCCATCTATCCATTGATTCACTTTCCACCACTTCTTGTATGATTTTGAAGCAAATCTCAGAAGACCATTATTAGTCAGGGCTCTCCAGAGAAGCAGAACCAATAGGTCTCAATCTCTATCTATCTTATCTATCTTTATCTATCTATCTATCTATCTATCTATCTATCTATCTATCTATCATCTATCTATCTATTTAGACTTATTTTAAGGAATTGGCTCATCTAATTGTGGGGCTGGAAATTCAGGTAGGAGTTGACAAAGCAGGCTTGAATCCAAACTCTGCAGGCAGGAAATGCAGGCAGGGTTTCTTCTATATTGGAACCTTAAAGCAGAATTGCTTCTTCTTATGGAAACCTCAGTCTTTGGTCTTAAGGCCCTTGAATGATTAGATGACGACCACTCACATTATGATGGGTGATCTGTTTTACTCGCAATCTACTGATTTAAATGTTAATCACATCTGAAAAAAATGTCTTCACAGCAATATCTAGACCAGTGTCTGACCAAACTACTGGGTACCATAGCCAAGTTGACACACAAAATTAGTCATCACAGACCATTTTATTAGTAACTATTTCAGTATGTATGTAAAAAATAAGGACTTAAAAAAAAATAAAACAACCATATTATCACACTTAATAAAATTAACAGTGATCTTAGACTCATCAGATATCCAGTTCAATTAATGTTTAACTTTCCAACTGTCTCATGAATGTCATAATTTTTATCTTTGCCATTTGTTTATTTTAATTAGGATAAAATTAAGGTCTATACCTTGTGATGGGTTAAATGTGTGTTTTATATTTCTTAATCTACAGCATCTCCCAACATTTCTCTCTCTTCCTTGCGATTAATTTTGAAAAGAATGTTATTTGTCCTATAGAAGCCCTCACAGTCTGGGTTTTGCTGGTTGCATTCTCTTAGTGTCATCCATCATATTCTTCTATCTTCTGTGTTTTGTGAAAACTAGTGGTTAAAATTGGAGGCTCAACCACCCATTTAGAGAGACACGTTTTTGCATAATTTTAAGAGCTCACTAAGAATTCCTTATTTCCCATCTTATGAACAAACAACAAACAAAGCAAAATGTCTCCCCTGTTGTCTTGCGAGACCTAAAATTGCCCTGCCAGAAGTAGTTTTGTTTTGTTTTCCAATTGAAATGCAAATATTCCTAGAAAAGGGCAAACTTATTAGATACTCGTACTTGGGTATGAATGCTTTTATGAAATCCTTTCACGAGCCAGTTTCTGAAAGTGAGGGAAGAAAGAATGAATGCTGGTGAGAAGAGCACAGGGGCAGGAGGTGTGTGTTTCATAGTGAGGGGACGTGGGGTCACTATGAGACAGAATCAGTTAAGATGGGGTTCATCCTCAAAGCCCCCTCAGCTATTGCACATTCATGCTATGGACACTGTATTCAGTGCTTTCAAGCAATTATTTTATTTCAATGTTACAATAACCCTGGGGAGTGAGTAGAATTTATAGCCATTTTAAAGATAAAAACACTGAGGCTCAGCCAGGCTTATGTAACTGATTGAAGGTCATGTGGCTAATATGTGGCAGCCCCAGGATTCCTCCCCACATGCCTGGCCCCTGTGCTCTCCCCATTACCCCATAGCTGCTGCCCCACTCCCTGTAGTACTTCCAGCCTTGGTCTGGCTTGACAGGGGAGCTGAGAGATGATCCCCCCGCATGAGTGCTTTCCAACCTCCAGTGTAGCCTCCTCCTGGACACGTTCTGGGGCCCATGGCCAAAATCGGGCCATCTCGGAGGGCAGTCAGGGATCTGCTTTGTGGCCTCTGACAAGCCTTTTTTTGTTTCTGTTTTGTGTTTTGGAGTGTGTGTGTGTTTTCCCCCTTTCTGGAAAAGAAGATGAAAATGCTGATGAAACTCAGTCTGCTGATTAGACAGGAAGGATGCTTATGACTTCTATGGTGCTCCTATGAGTCAGCAGTGTTTTGAAAAAGAAATTCTATTAGTTTGTTGCACAAATGAAATTGTAAGACTAACAGAAATGAGAGAGGAGAGAGAGAGAGAGAGAGAGAGAGAGAGAGAGAGAGAGAGAGAGAGAGAGA